>NW_005842459.1:399434-412843 GCF_000455745.1 Alligator sinensis | reverse complement strand
GCTTTCATCCATAGATGCTTCTCAAGCAAATCCCGGGACGTCATTCTCCCCCTGTACTCGGCCTTAGTGAGGCCGCAGCTGGAGTACTGTGTCCAGTTTTGGGCTCCACAATTCAAAAAGGATGTGGAGAAGCTTGAGAGAGTCCAGAGAAGAGCCACGCGCATGATCAGAGGTCAGGGAAGCAGACCCTACGATGACAGGCTGAGAGCCCTGGGGCTCTTTAGCCTGGAAAAGCGCAGGCTCAGGGGTGATCTGATGGCCACCTACAAGTTTATCAGGGGTGACCACCAGCATCTGGGGGAACGTTTGTTCACCAGAGCACCCCAAGGGATGACGAGGTCGAATGGTCACAAACTACTTCAAGATCGTTTCAGGCTGGACATAAGGAAGAATTTCTTTACTGTCCGAGCCCCCAAGGTCTGGAACAACCTGCCACCGGAGGTGGTTCAAGTGCCTTCATTGAACACCTTCAAGATGAAACTGGATGCTTATCTTGCTGGGATCCTATGACCCCAGCTGACTTCCTGCCCTTTGGGCGGGGGGCTGGACTCGATGATCTTCCGAGGTCCCTTCCAGCCCTGATGTCTATGAAATCTATGAAACAATCTTCCCCCCCCACCCCGTTGGTTCTGAAGAAGCATTACTCATCCAAGTAGACACCGCCGGTTTCCATGAACCTAGTTGTACGAGTACAGCGAGTATTGCATGTATTTGAGGGTGGGCTTTCCCTGAAAGGTTAGCTCAGAGGACTGGCACCTGGGCCCGAACGCTTGACTTTTCTGAACTTTGGTTAGCAGCACCAAAGTCATACCTTGGTGCTGTGTTTCCCCGCCCTGCCGTGTGCATCTCACACCTCTGGGGCTCTGTGGCATGGTCCTTTGTGCTGCAATAAGCTGAGACCCTCCATTGCTCTTTCCCAGTGTTGGAGAACTTTTCTGCTGTCCTGGACATCAGGAGGGAATTGTGGGAAGGCATCAGAGGACTAAGCTCTTGTGTAATTTAGCCTGTGTATCCCCACTGCCGTGCTGCGACATGACAAGCCTGAGTGAACGACGCAGAACCTGAGGTCGAACCCTGAATCCCAGGCAGGCCTGGGTCCGACAGACTACTAGGCAAGATGACAGGCTTTGTGTATGGAAGCAGTGGAGGCAAACCCTGAGTCCGAACTACTGCAAACTCTGCCGTGAAGATAGGCCCTAAGTGCCTGTGGGGCTGAGACCCAAGACCTTTGGGTGGAAACCTGAATTGAAACGGTGGCTTTCTCTTCTTCTGTTGTATTCTCACGAGCCTCCCTGGCATCTGTAACACCAGGAGGAGTCTGAAGATCACTTCAAGGCCTCCCGATTCATTTTTCTCTGCTCTTTCTGGGGTGGTGGTGGTGGTGGAATGAATTCCCTTTTCTACAGGCTGCAAATCCCTTCCCTCCCCCAGCCTCCCAGTCCCCTGACTATTGTGCCGTCAATTATTCCAGGAGAAGGCTGATCAATCTTGTGTCTAAACACTATAATGAGACTCTGCTTTTCATCACTGAAAATGCAGAGATCTTTACTCTGATTAATCTTCTTTTTGAGCCGGGAGCCGGAGAACGGATGCAAACACCTGAGCCTCGTGGAGTCAATTTCAGCGAGAATCACAGACGTTTCCCCAACCGGCGGAGGGGCTTTCATTTCATTTCATCCTGCTGCCACCGCTATCAGCAGCCAGGATCTAGACTGCAGCTTTTGCGATGAAAAAGATCCCAGGAGAGGTATACATCTTGCTCGTGCTCGTACAGCCACACGCACCCGCCTTGGCCTAGTCCAATGTGCTTGTAGCTGGGGACAGCCACGGGTGAAATGAATTTCTGGCCTTTCGCTATCTTCCCTGTCCTTTATTCTCCAAGGGTAAATCTTTACCGCTGCCTGTTTCAGCCCTCCCCACTCATCCTCTCCTCCCTCCCAGCTGTATCTCTATTTTTTATCGTCTCTCTCTCCCTCTACCATAGCTTTTCCGACACACAGGATCTAACGTTGAAAGGTAAGGCAGGTTTTTGAACAGAGAGTAGAGGAAAAACCCCAGAGCTCCATAACACGAGCTACTTTCTGCCAGGCTCAGGTTGCTGGGCTGGAAAAATGCATCTTCAGGTGTCATTGTGGGGGCAAAGGTGATACCCACTGGGCCTGGAGGTGAATTTAGGTTGTGCTTTCTGAGGAACTTCAGGATTTCTGCTTCAAGCCAGAAAGGCCCATTCTCTGGAGCCCAAGATTCAGACCCTACTTGGGTCAGCTAACCCCTGAATCTTTCTAAATTCCCCATGGTTAGCAGCAACCGAATGGAGCTTAGTCAGCCATGTGCAAGCCTTTTGGAGAAGACTAAACACACCCAAAGTCCTCTGTGCTTTGTGTGAAGATAAATCCTAGAACAATGTTTCGTCTATCCAGTTTCCTCCCCTCCACACACCCCTGCCGGTGGTGAAGTCTGCACTGTTTGCTGATTCACAGCCATCCTCCCAGAGGTGGCTCCGTGACAATGGCTCTGTCAGTACACGGTTGTAAATCATCGTTGGAATCCTTTGAGAAGAAAGGCGCCATATAGACAATACCATTATGCTCCATTATTAAAGGTGGTAGGATGATGAACATGCTAATTGCTAGGACAGCGGAGAATGCAACTTGCTCTCAAGCTCTTCTAGTATAATTTGGAAGTGATATCTTGGCAGGTTACATGGATTCGAGTTATGCTTCCCCCAGGGCCACGCAGCAGGGCTCCTGTTTGGAGGTGGAGATCTAGATGGTTTGGTTCATTTGCTGGTGTGCATTATACTTCAGTACAGCATTTTGTGATAAGAGAGGCAAGTTGTCCTGCATTCCTCATGGATACCTGAGTATATATCATCTTGTTCAGGACTTTAAGACAAGGTGGCAGCTTGTCTCATTTCATCTTATTATGCTTCTCTTGGAACGTGACTTTCCTTCGCAGAGATGTCTTCATCCCCTGTATTAAATAGACAGAGGTGTGTATTCACAAGTGGAAATCCAAGCCTGGGCTTGATATAGGAACTAGTTTTTCATAGCCAAATCTCACATGGTAAGATTTGAGGAAAGGAACCTCTGTGGTAACCAGCTATCAGCAGTGAAGGGTCTGTAGATGAACCCCAGCTGAATATTAACCATTTAACTACAGGTTGTGGCATCTCAGCCTCCAACACTACAGGTTTCCCTTCCTGTAGAGAGCTTGGACTCGAAGCACTAACTAGGCCCCGTAACTCATTGTTCTCTTCTTTTCCTCCAAAGAAGTTGCAGGTAACAGCAGTATTCCAGCATGACTCCTTCTGGGGACAGATTAGGACCCACTCAGCTCAGTAATGGACTTCAAGTCACAGACTAGTGGTGGCCTCTTATGCTCTGAATACTGTCTTCCAAATCACTCCTGCTCTCGCCCACACCACACTGACCATGCAAGTGTCTCCTGGAGCCAAAAGGACATCAACGTCCATCACAGCCTGGCGGGTGCCAACTGGTGCTGCAATCAGGTCATGGCTGTCCCCAACCTCAGCTAGCTCCCAGGGAGATCACAGCTAGAGCAGGTAGGGGAAGCTTATTTCTTTAAAAAAAAACAAATCCTGTTCCATAGGAGGACGAGACAAAGACATTTACATTTAAAAATTATGAAGGGGCGGGGGGTGGAATGGACTTGCCCACTCTAGACAAGCCAATAGCCCAGGGGTTAATGCCACTTATTTGGGACGTTGGAAAATGAGACTCAAGATTTTCTTCTTCTTGTTTCATTCCAGGGCTTGAACTGAGATGTCTCATGTCCCACGTGAGTTTGTTCAGTGATACAAAGTGGAACTGCTCCAGTGAGGAGGGCTGAGAGAGGCCTGACCCAACCCAGGCAATAGGCTTGTGGCCCAGGCTATCACTTGGGATACAGAAGAGTGATTCAATGCCTTGCTCTAAATCAAGTGGAGCATGGACTTGATCCTTGGTTGGCCACCTCCTAGGTGAGTGCCCTAATGACTAGGCTACAGGCTATCCTCAGGGAGTGCTGCTTGCTTGTTGTGATTGGAAATCTTGTCCTTATTAAACTGGAATGTGCATTCCCTAAAACAAATTCCTAATCAAAAAAGAAATGTTAGGGAATTCCTTCCTTCACAGCCACTCCCAGCCAGCCCCATCAAGCAGGCAGCCATTGGCCTGGGACAGTGCTGTTGGATCGTGCAATTCAAGTATTCTCTGGTAAGTGCTTTGTGGAAGATGTTGCATGAGTCATCATTTCCTTAATCAGGATGGACGCCATCCAAATCCCCCGCTGACTGCTTCTTGAACATCAGCCCCAGGGTTGGGAGCACCACATGACATTTTCTTGCTGTCTTGTTCCCGCGTTAATTGGACTCTGTCCATACGCTTGCCAACTCACTCCAATCTGGACTCTTGAAATTCATCTTGGGTTAGTCACTGACATCATCAAGCACAACCGTGTGAAATCGTTCTCCATACGTAGCAGTGCCAAGGTTGCTCAGCCCATGTAATTGGAGGGGGGCTTCTGTAGGGTGGGAGATGGGAGCTCTCTCGGGAATTCACAGCAGAAAGCTGGTAAGTGCGTAACTACTGATTTTTCACAATGTTCCTCACTGGGTTATGATCACATCAGGAGGCTGCTAAATTGGGCTTGGGCTCTCACAAAGGGAAACCCATCAAGGTTTTTTGGACTACTGAGCCAAAAAGATTCTCAAAACACTTCATTAAAAAAAATTTTTTTTTGCTTCCTGCCCCAAAGTAGAAATGAGAGATGGAGACAAGGGGCTCCCCTGATTTCAGCACTGCTTCTTGGTCACTAGGGATTCCTGATGGCGGAGAAGGGGTCAGCGGAGAGGGACTTTTCTTGTCCGCTCGTTGTTTCACTGTCTGCAACCCAACATCCCCTAGGTCCACCGCCTGATGTTGTCCAGAGCATATCAGCAGAGGGAGCCTGCTCTCTTGCTGTCAAATCAGATAGGCTTCCCTTCACAGTTTGGTGCCAGCGAGCTATTCACAGGTCTTCTGGCTGTAGGCAGAGAGTCGGTGCCTGGAAGCGAATGCCTCGCCAGGGAAGACAAGGAGGGTCAAACTCTGCTGGTGTTTCTTCCTTTCCATATTACCTCTCATCACACAGCTCTGAGGGTGCAGTTCACCCCTAGCCAGCAGCAGCACTTCTTGCTGTGGTCCATGCAGCTCCAACCTACCGTATCCTGTGCTATTTGACTCACCAGAACGTCTCCCTTGGTTTCATCAGTGAGTCCTACTTCCACATGATGGCCTGGGCATGTCTCTCTGTCCAAATTCCCGGTCATGCAAAATTGGACCAAATACTTGTTTGTTTTCTGTTGTAACAATTGTCCTTTTTGGATTGAACTGAGAAAGGCCTGTCAAACTCACCTCACTGATGCCGCGGAGGGAGGAGTGGTGAGTAACTGAGCCTTGCAGGGACACAACAGGAGAGGAGTCTCAGTTTTGAACTAGGTGCCCAGACGCTGCAGAGATAGATGTGCCTGAGACGGACAGGCCACAAACTGACTTGCCTTTTGTTTTCTCTAGCTGAAGAGCTATTGCATTCAATCAGTCTTCTGCCCTTTCCTCTGGTCAAGGGAAGCTTAGCTTTAAAAAGCCCCTGCCAAACCCAGAATCCTTCGCCTGCACAAAGCATTTCTGCCGGGCTTTGAGATCAAGAACAAAAGGGATCTGCATTGCTGGCTGGAAAGCGGGACCTTTTTCTGCCTCCTCTAGAGGAGGTGAGAAGAGACAGATTCCTTCTAAGAGGCATAGAGCAGCTTAGTGAGGAGAAGGGAGTCTCCAGATGATTTTCCACGTGCGCACACCAAGGTGACTACTTTGACTGCAGGGGGGCTGCTGCCATTTAAATTGGCAGTGAGCAAGAGAAGAGTCTGGCTGGAGTTTGTCATCAGCAGCTCTCTGTAATCCTGTGGGAGTCTGTCTGCTGTCTCTTTATCACTCCTGTCTTCCATCTCCCTCCTCCCGCTGTTCTTCCCTTTCCAAATAACTGATTAAGCTGACCTGAGTATTATTACTGTAAACTCTAATTAACACCAGTATTTTGGTCTATGACCCCTCTTGCCATCTCCTTCCCCGCCTCCGTCGGGCTATTAAACCACCTTCTGCTGGGGTAATTTCATCTTTCTCTTCCTGACCCAATGGGCTGCACCACCTCTAACATCTGTAGAGGCTTGGAGGATGCATACCTAATGAGGACTCAGACATGGTCCTGCTCTAGAGAACAAACACTGCGGACAGATGGTCGATCATTACCCATTTTTATTAATTACTGCCTCTACAGTCTTTGATTGGTCCATATGGGAGGCTCTCACATGTAAGCAGAAGTTTTAGCTATTCTGTTAAAAAAAAAAAAAAAAAAAGAAAAGAAAGACGGAACGAAAGAAAACCTTCTCTTAATTAAGTCGAATGTCCCATTCCTTCGCATTTGCTTTGAAGCTGGATGATTGTTTTCGCAAATTAACTCTCTCGGAAGAAAATAATTTTATTTTTCCAGATGTCGGCCAAGAAGATGGCATGTACTGGGCTTCCCATTGAATCAGAACTTCCAGAAGATCCTTCCCCAAATAAATCTGTGAGATTCAGGTTTGGGTTTCTGCTGTAAGTGGCAATTCATGGAGCCCAAAACTGTTCCCAGCATCTCTGCAAGAAGCAGAGTGTTAGGACATAGGAAACTTGTTCCACTAGTGCAGATTTTCATAGCTTTGCTGACAGTATGGCCCAGAGATCAAGCTGTTCCCCCAAAAGTGAAATGGGCCGAGATGAAACCTCTGGATCCAAACACCCTGCACTTTGAGAGCATCTTGACCCTAAGGAAATGTTTAAGCTCTTCTTTCTTCCATCTACATGTGCCTGCCTCCAGGGCTGAGGGCCATGGCATCTTGCAGGTTGTGGCTAGAGGAAATGAGATAAACCCTTCCTAGATGTATGGGTTTTGTCCTATCAGTGGGAGAGCTGAGCCACCTTCCCTCACCAGCCCCTGCTAGTTCTAACCACTGCACATAGTACAATGCAAGTGCTGTTCCTCCCATTGAGATACCACTGGATTTAGACTAGCTGGACGCCACCACTTTTCCCTAGATTTTGGGAGGGGGAGGCTTTTTTTTTTCTTTTTTTTAAACTCAGTGTCATTTCCCTGCTCATCTCCATCTCAGACAAGGCAGGAAATGTATTTTCAATGTATTAATTAAACTGTCTTTGCGGCGGAACATCTGCACTGAGAGCGATAGATCACCGAGGTGTGTGCGCAGTGCAAGCTTCCAGATAACTCGTTGCTTTGCATAATTTATTCCTGCCGGCGCAGCAATAATTTTTGTAGCCTGTGATCCTCAAGTATGTGATTCTAAATCAGAAGTCTGACTTCATGTGACCCCAGCATTAGATTATAGCAAGATAATTCATTTAGCAATGCAGCGCGTTTGGATCTCACTCACCTCTAGCCAAGTGGGTTATGAGATCTGACATCAGGCATTCTGCTTGGTTAAATCCCATCCTTCCCCCCCACCTTTTTGGGGGGGGCCACAGGTCTTTTCAGGTATCCATCACTATCTTTTATTTAGCAAGCGGATGCTCTTTGCCAATGATCATATTCAATTCCCTTATTGTATAGCTTGTAGCTGGTTAGTTTGAAAGATAATAGGACATGAAACACAGAATTTCCAGTCAATAAAAGGAAACCTCAGAGGCTTTTTATGCCATGCTTCTGTCGTACATTGTTGATATCTTAGCTGCAGACCGTTTGACAGCTGATTGTAAAATGTTCTGTTTCTTCCTCTGAGAGAATTCAATTAAGGACATTTAATTTTATCCCAAAGAGAGTTTCCAAAGTGATCAGTGCAATAGATCCTCACCTGGCAGCCGGGCTGAGGTTGGATCCCTTTGTAGGTCTCTTTGCCTATGGATAAAAATCAGTTTAGTTCTCTCCCTCTTCCCCTTTTCCTCAGCAGTGGGCAATGCCATGCTGTCCATCTGCTGGTATGGGCTCAAGGGGCATGATTCTCTTCCATCCAGGATACCTCTGTTGGCTTCAGTGGTGTTACTGCTCGACCCTACTAAGTTTGGAGGATCTGGGTCACAGCTCTGTAATGGAATTCCAGTGTTATCACAAGTGGCTGCTTTAGCAACCGTGGGAACTGAAGTTCTCTTATTTTATCCACAAAGTAGGTGTGGGCATCCCTACAAAAGTGCCCTGCCAGCTAGCCTCAAACTTCACCTGTAGGGGCCACCGTTAAGGATGAAAGCAACTCTGTTTTCTCTTTTGCATGTCAGTCCCTGGCTTCTCTGCTAGATAGTTAAACTGAGCTTCATAACCCAAATAGGATTTCTTTTGTCACCTGGGTATGTTATTGCAAGGCCTTCATCCTAGGAATTATGGGACTTGGAACTGTTCCTGTCCCAAAGAGAGGGGTACTGTATTCATCTCTGGATGTGCCTGAAGTGCAGTCCTTCCTCCCTCCTTCAGCCAGAAGAAATGTGCTCCCAAAGAAAGAGGGCCTGCACGATCCCGTGAGATGGGCGTCCTTCTCTGGCAGCCTCTGACACAAACCATTTATCCTCATCTGCCAGACTGCAAGGCTCCTGGGCATTCCTCTTTTCATGGCTCCCAGCCCATGGGCAGAGATGCTTCCAGGCAGGACACTGGCATGTCTTTAGAGGTGGTTGCCCCCAGTGATTTGGGAATGTGCTGTAATGAATAAATTGTGGCACTCAAGGAGGGATTTGGATACCCGGGAGGCTAATAAATATAACAGCTGCCCTGGCTTTGTCTGGGGGAGACAGGATGGATTGGGCACTGACTGTGAATTAACAAGAGCCTTTTCTGAGCTTGGAGATCGATTGTGCAGGTTTGGTGGGGAGGGGGGTGGGACTCATCACTGGCTCCAGCTACGTATCTATAGCCACCACGGCTTAACAGATAAATTTTAATGGGACGTGGGATCTTTCCTTAACCGCATCTCGTAAACTATACAGAGCACTTACACTAGCCTATAAACACCTGAGATGGATTAGGCTGTATAAATAAGGAGTTTTCCAATGTATCATGATTCCTGACATTGACACTTCTGGCCTATCCAGAGCTTACCCCTTGGTGAGACTGTCACCATCACTATGAATATTTGGGCTGATCCAGGGTCCCAAATTGCTCAGTCTTGCATGGATATGACATTGCTATGTTGATGATGACTCTTGTCACAACTTCCAGCAGGGAAAGATGGGTGGGATGGATTCAGCAATCCCCAGGGACAATCCTGCATCTCAGTTACCAGGAGCAATGTGTTCCAAGTAGTTTATTTCTCCCACGTTGTTTCTCTTTTGCCCCACACCCATTTGACTCTGGGCAAGTAAATCAGGTGTTCGAAGTGAAGTTACGCAAATCCTCCCGAGCCCTATGATCTGAGCAGCGTTCTTCAGAGGCATGATTGTACTGCCGGAGGAACACTCCTCCAGCGCTACCTCTGGGAGCCCTGGTGACTCCCTTCCCAGTGACTGATTTACAGGCCTCAGCGGGGAGGCTGACGCACTGCTCTCAGGATTTGTTGTTGGCGCCGGTTTGCTCGGGGTGCATGGCGTTATATGAATTTGGTCCCCAGCGTTCTCAACAACACCAGATGAGCTAGCATCCACTTTCTTTTATTGGAAGGAGTGGGATGTGTTTATTGGAGACAGCCGCGCTTTGTACCATAGTGCACCGCACTGTTTTGAACGCTGCGTCAATAAAAAGAAAATTACCAAAGCAATGCACTTGGAGGCTCAGTGCTTTGTTTTTATGTCGATGAAGGAGAGTTACTCCCCATACTCTTATTTAAAAGCTGCAGTCAAATTGGTTTAAGTAAGATGAAAAAGATTAAAGTTTTGGAGGTCTCTGAACTGCAGTGCTTGGGGGAGGTTGGGAAGAAGGTTGGGAATAAATGGCCTGTTGCATGGATCGAGTTTAATATAGATTTCCTGCTAACCTTCCTGGACATACAAGTGTTTAGATTGGTTTGGCTCCATTTCTTATTTTAAGACTGACTGGAGAAACAAACAAATTATTCCAAAGTTTATGGTACTGGAAATCTGAATTCCCACATGAGTTCTGCTCCCCTTCACTTAAGATCTCTAAGTGGTGCATGTTGCTTCCCACTGTAGCAATCTCCTGCTTTGTAGACCCAAAAGGATTTTTCTTTATCAGGTCATCACTAAACTGTGACGATGGGCAAAAATCTGCCCATGACTGCACAGCCATGTTGCACATGGCACAAAATTTCCACAACTGTATGTGCAAATGGGCTTTAGACTCCCAACTGTCCACTTTCACACATAAGTATTAACCTGCTTGCACACTTGTGGCCATCACAAAAGCAGGCCTCTTATTGTGGCTGTATATTTCTACCTGGCCAGTATTTTTCAAACTCTTTGAAAATCAAGTCCAAAGGCCATATCAAGGACTTCCTCTCCAGGTTTTAGTGCATCATTGCTTAGTTATACAGTTCCATATCTTTTAATGGTGGTGTTCTACTTTATCTTGCACGGGGATAAACTTGGAGACAGTTTAATTCAGGAATGCTCACTCAAAGGTGTCCTTTCATTTACTGCTTTTATAATCAGCAATCTATAAATGTTCAGTGTACCTATGGGAATTGCTAGGTCTGAAGTGTTTGCATATGTAGGAGCATCATTGTTCTTATTGCTGGTATACATTGACCGCTTTGGTTTTGTTCCCTTGTCTTAAAGGTATACTTTTTGGGGTGGGTGGCTTTACCTTCTCTTCTTTCCTCACCACAATGATTAGCAAGCAACTAATGTATCTGTTGATAAGGATCGTTCTTGGAGAGGTGTTTCCAGCTACAGTTAGGAAGCAAGAATTCCTTGGCCCTAAGTCCACCTCGTACTCAGAGTCCCCATGTGGCCCTGGAAGAGTTGGTTACATGCTTTACTGCCCCCTTTTCCCCATCTGTGCAGAGGGGATGAGGAGGAGGAGGGGAATGCCCTGCTCTTAGCTAATATATATTAAAGCCCTTTGAAGTGGGAAGGTGCTATGGAAGTGCAATTTATTTCTATTACACATTGTGTTTACATAGCACCTTTTTTCCCAAGGATCGCTAAGCATTTAACGAGCCCCGAAATGGGCACGTACTGTCATTATAGCATACTGCAGAGGAGAAAATAGAAGCATGGCAAGCTGCAGCTGGAGCAGTCATTCAGTGAAGCAAGCGATGGTAGCTAAGGACGAAACCCGGGAGGCCCAAGTGAGGAACCCGAGTGCCATCGGTTCATCCTTCCTAAGACTAGAAAAGGAAGGAGGCTCCTGCGCTTGGGGCTGTTAACACTACCATGGAGAAAGAACTGGGATGTGTATGATGGGGAAAATCCATCATGCAGAGAGGGAGGGTCTGGATAGATGGGATGCTTGCAGGGGTGAAATCAGAATTACAGCCATGTGAAAAAAAAGGAGCAGAGATGATGTAAACCCTAAACTGGCATAATTAAGCCCAGCACAATGGAGGGGCAAACTTCTTCTGGCTTAAGTTACACCTGTTTAGGGTCTGTCTCTCCACATCCCTCATGGGGCAGCTGTTTGCTAGAGGCTGTTGATTACTAATACCAGTGGTAATAGCCACATATTGTGTAGCCGGACAGCTGTCCCTTCCTGATCCTGGCATAATTTACAGCAGGGAAGAAAAAGGTGTTGCAAATTATACTGTGCTAAGTGTTCATTTTTCCGTGCCTGTAGTGGATGACTTTGCAGAAGAAGAAGGTGGAGGTAGACAAGCTCTACCAAATAGTGCCAGTCGTACCAGCCCAGATCTGTGGCAGGCGTTAGCGGGTGGCTTGTAGGTGGGACTAGAGCCCGAGTTGCTCCAGTGTGGGGTAGGGTCAGTGTTTCAAGGGGATATTTCACAGATTGCTTAGCAAGACAAAGGGCGGGCAACTGTTGTCACCACCTGAAAGCAATGAAAGTCTTGGGGGCTGGGGAAGGAGGGCCCCACAGACAGCTGCTGACATAGGTTGGAGCTCTTGGGCAGAGAAGGGGTGGTGGGGAGGAGGGTTCAGAAGAAGCCTCTAAGACATCATGTGCAAACTAAGGGCTGGTTAGAGCCAGTATGAGGCCTCATGAACAGAGCTGCTCAGAAAATGGGCAGAAACATGGATTGCTTTGGATCCCTCTCTCTTCTTTTGTGATGTTTCAGTAATACAGAAAGCACAGAAAGTTCAGAAAGCACAACACAGTATCAGCACAGCTAGTATCAACTAGCACAACACAGAGGTGTCACTGATGTGGCTCTGAGCCCCAAAGAGCAGAGACCGTCATCATTATTAGCACAACAACAGGAGGAGGAGGAAGGGACAGGGCAGAGAAGGTGTTTCAGCACATAGGGGTAAATGAGGCTCTTGGCACAGCAGGTATCGCCCTAACACCCTGCAGGGCCTTCCAAAACATCCCTGCTGCTGCCACCCTCTGGATCCAATGGCAGCACTGCCCACCTGGCTGCTGTCTGGCACCTTCCACACTCCCCTCCCCAAGCCTGCACACCAGCAGCCTGTGCACTGCTGCACCCACCTTGCAGCTTAGCACAGCTCTTCTCCCCTCTCTCCTGGGACCTAGTTGCTCTTTGCACCCACCTCTCATGAGTGGCTTACACTGTTGTGATGGAAGCCAGTCTCTCACCATATGCCTCTGGCAGCATGCACTAATTGCCAGCGTCAGAGCTCCCCCACCCCTTCCCAATCCAGGAAGCATTAGCAAATTAACTGATTTGATTCTTCCCTTTAATTAACCTGTGAGGATGCACCTCCAGCGCTGTGTGGCATTTCTGAAGCTTAGAAAGTCTGTCTAGTGTGGGGAGGGTGAGACGATTCCTCTTTAACCTTGCCAACAGGCATTCCTCTCCGTGACAGTGATTATACTGACGTCGCCACAGGTTGGAATTCAAGGATTTTTAGGTTGTGTAGAGCTCCCTAAAGAAAGCTAGGTAGCAGCAAGGCAGGGAAGATAAATGAGGCCAGAGCATTTGCGTGTGAGTTGCTCTTGGTCAGCGTGTCCCTCTGGGAGCTTCCTTTTGGCATTTGAATACTCATTTGGTCTCATTTCTCTTTGAAGATGTCTACTGTCTGCCCACCTTCTTCTCCAGTCTCACGTATTGACACTGTCCACCTAGCTGCAGGCTAGGGGTGAGGTTGGGGTATCATCAGGGAGCAAAGCCATGGGATTGCTAGCTAGCAAATGCAAGGGGTGGAGGCAGAGAAGCTGAGACCTGTCTGTGGGGGAGTCCAGTTCTCCAACACCTCCCCTGGCATGTTCCTGGGTAAATGAGTTGTTTTTGTGCCAGCGTCCACTGCAGCACATGAACGTGGAATCTCTGTGCCCTGAGTGCACAAGTGTTGCTCCCCACCAGCCTT
>NW_005842459.1:389049-399403 GCF_000455745.1 Alligator sinensis | reverse complement strand
CGCTCTTCTCTGGAGAATAAGCCCAGTAGTGGCCATCAGTGTTCAGGCTAGGATAGTTACCAAAGGAGGGAACACTTGAATTCAGGTCACTGAACCTCAGGGATGAGAGAACATGACCTTCTAAGACACCATGTGCAAACTAGGGGCTGGTTAGAGCCAGTATGAGGCTTCATGAACAGAGCTGCTCAGAAAATGGGTAGAAACATGGATCACTTTGTCTCCCTCTCTCTTCTTTTGTGATGTTTCAGTAATGCAGACCTTCCCCAATCAGCCACCATGTAGAAAACCCCAGCCGGCTTGGGACACTGATGTGCTTTACACTGATGCAGGTGTGGAAATGTGAAAAAAAATCACATCACTGACCCACCCAGCCCACAACCCCTGGTGCTCACAATTAAATTGGCTATAGCAAGGAATCAGTTGTAGCTATCCTGGCAAAAAAAGCTCTTTTTGTAGCTATAAACTGCATCTTCACTAGCAAGTTTGCTGGTATAAGTTCACCAGCAGACCTTTTAAATGTAGACAAGCCCTGAGCGTACACACTTCCCTCTGGGGCCCTCTGAGCTTCCATTCTACGAACGCCACTACCAGATAACATGACAGACAACACAACACTAGGGAGGCAAGGATCCCATCCCTCACTGTCAGAATGACACTTGTCCTCCAGCCATATCCTTGGAGGAGACATTTAAGGCCAGTGTTGACTGGTTCACAAATAATCTTTCCATTTCACTTTTGAGTTTTTTTTGAAAATACATAGAGAAGTCAAGACAGGAGAGTGAAGCAACTGAGCAGAGCTGGAATTTGCATTGCAAAACGCACACAACGGAGCAGTTGCAATTTCCATGTTGTTTCGATCTATCCTACTTTGTGCTATTGTGCCAATCACGTATCGTCTAAGTGCCACATCCAGACTGTCTTCATTAGAACAACTGCCAGGAGCCAAGACCCTTTCCTGCCTATGAGTAAGAGCATTTGCGTGGGTGATAGGGAGAAGGATGAGTGCTTCAAGAGAGCTGGGACTGTCAGGGGCGTGGGTATGTTAGGTATGACTATGGAGAGGAAAGGTGGGTGTTTGGAGGGAGGATGCTGGTTTGTCACTGGGCTCCTTTGGGACTGTCTCTGAGCTGTGAACATTTATCCCTCATTATGAGACTGGCTGGAATTAAGAGCTTCAGGGCAGGAGGTTTGTGTGAAGTGTCCTGTGGCCTTCGTGAAGCCAGCTGCAAGCGACTATGAGGTAGGAAAGAGAACAGGTGCAGATCTGGGTTTATTTAGAGCTGGGTGAAAGAAGACATGAAGGGCTGTACGTGGGCCTGGGATGAGAGCGTGTGCAGGTGAGGGGGATGCCAACATGTTCCTCAGACCTTGTCTTGGGCCAGGCAGTGACATAATCAGGTGCATTTGTCCTTAGTTTGTGGTTGTTCTTCAATGAGAAGCTGAAGCAGGATTGTTTTCTTTTGTCTTTTTGCCCTGGGTTTGTAGCCAGGGATGCAATCTGAAGGCAACTATTAGGAATAATAAGAATGGTGGCTATAGTTTTCACTCTGGGCCTTGGGTTTTAATCCCAGAAGAGCTACTTTACTCACAGCTCAGCCTCAGGCAAGACAGGTGGCCTCTTTGTACTCCAGCAAACACAGCTGAAAAAGTGGGGAGAGACTCCTGGAAAAACAGGTGCTGCCTCTTGGCCAGGTTTCCCCAGATAAACTGATGCTTCTGCCACTGAGGGCAGTTTAATGTGAATTTATAGGGTAATTCCTCCTATTTAAAAAACGAAACAAAACAAAATACCTTGGTTTTTACTACGGTGTGCCCCAGCCAGTTCCATGGAGAGAGCCCTATCTTGCATGCTCCTCCAGCTGCCACTGCATGATTGCTGTGCAATCTCTTCCTCACCAGCATTGCACAATATTGCACTGCATTAGTGAGCATCACTGTTTTACTACTCAGTATCTCCCTCCGTAATATTTCACTGTCTTCCTGGCTATTATCCTGAGTGCCCAAAGTCCCATTGAAATTCATGGTGTAAAGGAGCCATTTGTTTCCTGTGAGCATTGCAGGCTTGTTCTATGCGGTGTTATGCATATCATTTTTACTATGCAAAGTGAGGGTAATGGCTTTCCCCGCTCTCTTTCAAAGCACAGAGAAGAAGAAAAGCCTGCACGCACCCTTTTGCTGGTTCCTAGAGTGTTTGTTCTGAGTTCTGTGGAGGGATGAATCCAAGCGCCTTCAAAATGTTGAATTTGATGCTCTGTAAATAATAAGAAATAATCCCTTTATGTCAGTCCATCTACAAAGAAAATGCAGCTCTTGCCTGGCAGTTTTCCTCCCAGGGTTCGGCCTTTGCTGGGTGACAGCAGATAGCAGAGAGGCATTATTTGAGAAGACAGTGCCGTGCCACAGGGGTGGGGGCTCCTTTGCAGCTGCTAACTTGCTGCAGGACCTTGGTCAGCTTGCCTAGCTTTGAACCTTCCTAAGCAGCTGCTAATTCCAGGGGGCTCAGTCTTCTCTGCGGGATTCACCCCAGCTCTCACCAGGGGGGTTACTGCAGACTAGGTCTGAGAGTGGGCTTTGGGAGTGCCTCTAGTCTGGGTTAGCTGACTTGCAAATGGGTGTTAGCGATAGTCCAAACACTGCTTGGTCTGGAATCTACCTACTTTGCAATGAGATGGAGACAAAACCACTTCAGTTCTGCTAGTCCTCTCGTCTCTTCTTACCATTACCCCTGAAGAACAGGGCCCGTGTTTCTCAGTTGACTGAGTCCTAGAGCTCTGTAGTTGAAAGGATGCACCCCAGATATGCATCCAGATGCAAGCAGGTGAGGGCAGAAGCACTGAGGACACGGTAACAGAGCATCCTCTGGGGATGTTAATACCCACACCAGGCTAGCTCAGGTGCTTAAACCTGGGCACAGATCATTTAGGCTATGCAGTCAAAAAGTACACAATGTCTGCGGATCAGGTTTTAGATCCCTGATTCTCACACGTCATGGATGTCCCTAGTCCCACCAAAGGCTAACCAGAAGCATTTGGCCACGTGTTTGTCCTTGGTGGATCAAAATGGGCGCCCCAAATCAGCAGTTGCTTTTGAAACCATGGATATTAATGTCACCAGGCCTCAGTTTCTCTAGTTGACCAAAGGGAAACACGCAATCGTTCTGTTCCCCCTTGGCTGACATATAGTGCATTACTAATCAACACCAAGTAAACTGCAAACATTGCAACCAAATACCCAATTTGAAATGTGTGCTCTGTTGGGTTACGGCACAAATTGGGTATCGTATATTTGATTGTAATATTCACAGCTCAAAAGCTCTAGCAAGCAAAGAATTACTGACTGAAGAAATTTGTGAGTAATTCTGAAGAGATACATTCAAGAATTTTGCATTCTTTTCACAGGCAATTTGCAAAGAGGGGGAAAAAAGACCAAATTCATTGAATAAATTATTCATTGTGAATTATTCACTCAGCTGCTTGCTTGGAGGTCCTCAGATGGAAGGCGCTATACAATCTGTGCAACATTAGCATATTGTTTAGGCTCACAATGTAATACATTAGCTGACTCTGTGTCCTAGAGTCAGAATTTCTTTTACTTTTGTTATTCAGCATCCGGTTCCCCAGACACTTCAGGAAAACAAAATTCCAAGCTATGGTTTCTGTTGCAAGTGCTGACTGTTCTTTGTTATTGAGAGCTACTAAGCCAGTAGTGGGTTTATTATCTAATAGACCCTCATCCTAGGACCTCATGGGAAGTTCATTAGTGCCAATAGAAGCCTTTGTCTTGACTTCTGTTTGGGCAGGATAAGTCTCCTACAGCCATAGTGATATTATGGTGGACATAACTGCCATTCCTTTTGCATACAGTCTGAAGAAAGGCAGCAGAACCAGGCTGCCCCATGCTCTAGAAGATGATGGGCATGGCAAGGAGATGGCAATCAACACTGGGCAGCTGGAACAAGACCAAATCAATCCCAATGATGCTTCATTTCCAAGCTTTGAAGGGTTTGTGACATGGAATGGGAAGAGGAGAGCTTGGCTAGCTCAAGCTTACTGGTAGGATACTTCCACCTACAGAGGCAAACTCAGTTTGGGCTGGCAGTGATGGACAGTCTTTAAGATCAGATGGTTGTTCTTTGGCTGTGGTACAAGAGATTGAGTGGTTTCAGTCCAGTTCCTAGTGAACAGGTATCCCCATACCAAAACCACTGCTACATTTGGCACTGCCTGGCACTGCCTGGTGAGCTCAGCAAATAGACTGGGAGAATTTACCTAGGCACTAAACTATCCTGTCAAGTCAAGGGAGGGACAGATAGTCCAGACTGTATGCTGAAGTATGTCCTGCCATTGCCTGGCTTCTATATTGCAAGCTTTCTGCTGGCAGATAGCAGCCACTACAGGGAAGCCACTAGAGTGGTACACACACATAGCAGCATGGCTTCTAGCAGCTCCACATGGCAACTCACTCTGGGAGGCACCAACTGTTAAAGGCCCTGGCTGGCAGCTAGCAGACATCACAGGCATCTGCCTTGTGGCATCCTCCTTGTGGTGCAGATGCCTTCTGTTGCACACAGAACAGAAGAGCTGAAGAGCTGCGAATGTGGCTGCACTCGTGGTTTCATCAGCAGAACCGTGTAGCATCGAGCAGGCCTCAGGGTGCACAGCCAGCATCTCCCTTGCACCCGACTGACTTGAACAAGTTTTAAAGACACAACAGGAAAGGAAATCGACACAAATTAAAATCTATCAAAATGCACCCCTGCTGCCAAGTCTCCAGGAGAAACGATTTGCAATGGATGAGATATTAGCACCCAGGAAAATTGGGGTAATGACGTGCAGTCACATTTTTCAGCGTGGAGACCGAGGGTGTTAAAATCCAAGCGTTCCGAGATGTGCCGTGCACGCAAGCTGGGTAGCGCTCGCCCTCAATGTAAATACCGCGGCTGTTTTCCAAACATTTCTAAATACCATAAGGCCCTCGTCCACTCGCAAGACTAACGGCCTGTAAAATGTCATTGTTTGTTTTCTAATTAGGCCGATGGTTTTAGGATAGAGCTTAACAAAAAAAAATATAGCACCCAGAGTTGAGAGCACTTTTTCTGGATGTCGAATAACTTCTGCCCTCCACGATGCCTTGCCAAACTGCTGCCTTCGGAATGGTTCATGAAGTAACAGCGCCTCCTCTTGGTAAAGCAGTACTGACCTGGGAACAGGGCTCATTAAGTCTACCTGAAGGAAAGAGCACTCCATTCCCAGTTTTTCCTAGAAGGAAGGTACCGTTGAAGGTTCAAGGTGAATTCTCCACTGGGACAAACAGACCTTTCTAGACTCGAGGCATCCCTTGTTAAACTCAAGAGACCCCTTGAAAAAATTCCAGCTGTTTTCACTTAGTTTTTTTTGACTACAGAAAAAATAGTGGAACCTTTTTTTCCTGTCGTAAAGATCTCAGAAAACACACAGCAAGTCAGAATGGTTTTAGCAATATGGATTCCTGTTGAAATCTCTGGGTTTATCTTGTGACTCGTGTTTGCACACCTGACAGTATTAACACTATTTGACACTCCATGGTACCCTTGAAAGGATTTCAAAGCACACCAAGGTGCTGCAACCCCTGGTTGAGAATCACTGGTCTACAGAGCTCCACTGATGGAGCTATGTTGATTTGCAAGAACTGGGATGCTGGCCTGGCTTGTTCTGTTTCAAGCCAAGTTGTTACACGCTGTTATGTCATCAGCTGCTTCCATTTTTCTGCTGAAGGCCTATCAAGAAACTGTGTGTGTGTGTACATAAAAAGAGAATATAGTAGCTTTGCACATTAACCTCTTGAAACTAAAATCTTTGCCAAGGCCAGCTTGACTTTCATCTACTGAATGGAATGAGTGTGGCTTGTTGGGAGGGGTTTCACCATGGCTGGCTTCTAACATGTATTATTTTTTAGTAGTTTAAAGAATTTGCTTTTGGGGGAAACCCCTATTATAACAGTGTGTGAAGTTCTGGGACCCTGCAAAGCTATTCCACTGACTTACATTGGCAATGAGACCCAGTGGGCCTCATTAGCTCCAGCTTGGGGGCATATGGGATTGAACACATCATGCTCCAAACCCACCAAATGTAATGAACGCAAAACAATCTCCTTTCTGGGTTTAATTGCTTTGAAAATGGGAGGGGCCTTGTTCATTATTATGGTAGGACCTCAAAATCTCAACCAATCTAGATGGGAGTTCTGTCATGCTAGGTGCTGCATAAATACATAGGAAGAAATGTTCCCTGACTTATATAGCTCACAGTCTAAACAGAGTAGACAGAGAAAGGATGGGAAAAGAAACAAGCACAGGGAGGTTTAGTGACTTGCCCAAGGACACACGACATTTCAGTTTAATTTATTATCCCATCTTGTTTAATATCCTGCCCCTTCTGCACAGTTAAATGGGCCACTGACTAGCCAGTGGTCTATCAAGTACATTTCTTGCCAATTACTTTGGCCAGTCTTGCCTGCACCACTAATGTTACTGAAGGCAGCCTGAGCGCTGTGACAAGCAGCTATCAGTCCCACTCCACCTCCACAGCATCGGGTGAAACAGCAAATGTTTTATTAACCACTTTCTAGCTGTTATTGCTTGTTATAATGGGTTAGGACTTTCAGAACCTGCTGTGTCAGTTGTCTAACCTGCCGGTAAGGGTGGACCATCAATCCAGCCGCTCCTGACCCTGGACATCTTTATTGTGCCATCTCTTTGCTCCCCTAGTCTGGTAAAAATATGCCAGTCATCTGAACAAGCCCATGTCTTCTTTCACTTCTTCCTGTCTTTAATGATATTATCAGTGGCTGGTTTAGATTTGACTAAATATAGGGCTTGAGGCTGCATCAGAGTCGGGTCCTCTCAGATGAATGCTTTTGGAGCAGCTTCTTTACAAGTGCTGGTTTGTTTGATTCATTTATCATTACTTGGGAGGGTGTTTGACCAATAGGTTCTGTGCCACATGCCTGCTGCTGTGGCAGCCCTCATAGACAATTCACTTGTACAAAAAATGTCTCATTTGTTCAGAGGAAAATGCCCAAGGAAGGGAGGCATTGAAAGCCATTGGGCATTGGGCTTTTGGTCAGCCTTTTGGAAATCCCCACCCGTGCAGACTGATCATGTCCAGGCACAAAGAGCAGGGAGAAGCACTCAGCCCAGATGAAACTCCCCAGCTTTCCCATGCAGCCTATTTTTCAAAGGACTGGGGAAAAAGATGGGCCCCAGGGCAGTGTGGCAATCAAGGATACCAGTGCTTATATCAACTCCCAGTGGCAGCTTCCGGTCACCCTTCTCATATGGTTTTGCTGCTTCTTCATACTAAGGGCCTGTTCTGGATGTGCCCCAAAGTGCCTTAGTATTGACAGTGCTGAGCAGCTTGGGCCCTAGCACTGCTCACCTACTTCAGGAGCTACAGCTGAGACATTCATCTGCCTATTTTACCTGCAGGGGATGGTTTGGGAAACATTCTCAGGGCCCTACCTACTGAATCAGGGCCCACGTTCAAAGAGCTGGAGGCAACAGTACTGTACTTACAGCTCTCATCCAGGAGGTGGAAAGGTGGAGTTCAATTCTGAGCTCTGCTGGTGGGCGGTGAACCTGGGGTCCTCCCCTCTGTCATGAATACTCTAACCCCCAGGCCTCTGGGGTGAGCTGGTAGCAGCCTTTCACACCAAAGCCCTTCCACTCTGCGCAGCATAATCACATATTCACTGGGCCAGACCCAACACAAGATCGTAACATCCAGGGAGCTCACCTGGAGTCCAGCCCTGTCCCTGGCGGATGTTTTACATGAATGCTGTATGGAGCAGAAGCTGGGACCCATGCCTGCCTCTTCTCAGAGACGATCCCTGATCCCTGGAGTCATGCACAGATCCCCTTTATCTAAATATTTACTTGTGACATGCAAAGTGGAAGACAGCTTGAACAGTCCCTGCCTGCAAATGTATGGCCAGGGAGCGGCAGGTTAAACACCCCCCTTTGCTCCCCCCCGCCAGGCAGCAGAAGGATTTGGATGGGGAATGGAAGTGGAGACAGCGCTTGCCTCCTCCAGCACTGAACTTGGGGAAGGGCCCAGCACAGCAGCTCTCCATCCCACATGAGTCTCTCTCTGAAGCCCTGAGCCAAGGGGCTAAATCGCAGAGCGGGAGGGCAGCATCAGACCTCCCCTGGTGTTTCCCATTGGCTGGTTTAGGCTCTGGCTGGCTCAGCAGGCTGGCTTTTGTGTTTCCAACCCTAACTGCTGCCATGCACTGTGCAGGGAACCTCGGTGCCTGGCTCGAGATATGGATTCCACTAGGTGGCAGGGCACCTAAGCCTATTTATCCACCAGGCCTAAAACCTGGCTCCTATGCCCTCCATGCACCTGCAGCTTGCAGACAAACCCGGGAAACCCTGGACGGCTGAGCATTGCACTCGCCTCAGAAAGGCGATTTACTTAACAGGAGATCGGGCTGCTGTCTGCTAGGCCAGTGAAGCCAGATGGGATCCCGATGGTAACAATTATTAACAGGCTTCACTCTGCTTCACTTAACCTCCCCCTAGTCCCTGACCAATGCATTCATCAAATGCCTCAAAGATCTGTGGATCCAAGCAAAAGGCCAAAAATAGCTTAACTATCCATTATGTGGAAGCAAGTTTATGGGCAAGTCGCTGAGGGGATAGAGCCGTCTCCCATTGAAGTTAATTGGATTTTTTTTTCCCCTATTGATTGCACTGGGAAGAAGATTGGATTCATAGAAGCCAGCAAACCCAGCAAGGAGCCATGGAAGCTGGCCAGTAAAACGTGCAGAGAAGAGAGGATAGGGAGTCAGCCTGGTCTCTCCAGGTTTAGCTTCAGGCTGGAGGGAGGCAGCTGTCTTCGCTCAGGGTGCTCCTGTGCTCTGACCAGGGGCAGGGGTTACGTCCTCCTCCTGCCTGCCACCTCCCTGACTGGGCCCTGCGGGAGAGATCCCACTGCCATCCAGGTGTGAGCTCAGCACTGACCTGTTTGGCAACTGGTTTTATCTATGCCCAGTGGTAGAGAAGGAGATGCCCACGGGATGTCGCTGGCAGAATTTGGGGACTTAAGTGTCTCCAGGGCTGGGTGGAGCAGCATGAGAATCTCAGCCATGCTGCTGCTAGGTCCCTTTGCAGTTTGAATCCTTAACCTGCCTGGTGCTTCGTGCCCCGTCTGCAGGGAAGGTGCTAGGAGATGATAGGACTCCGTGTGCACCGCCTGACAGAACGGGGCCCTGGGCTTGCAGAGGCTGCCTCCGTGCAACAGCACTTTCTTCTTCTAGGAACGATGATGACCTGTGAAGAAATGCTGCTGCGAGGAGCCTTCTGGCTGGCTCAGAAGGGTCAAGCCAGGGCCCTCCAGCCCTCTCCAAAGCCCAGCAGCAGCCAGGGCGCGTATCTGTGCCCAGACCCAGCCTCCGAGCTCGACTGAATTTACTTGGGCTGTTTGGATGCTTCCTTTCGGAGGGCCGCGTTTCTGACATAACCGAGTACGAAGCCAGGTTGCCAGCTGTCATGTGGAGAAGTGCCACCATCTCGCTCCTTCCCCAGGCTGTCTCCCCGCTTTATTACATCTTGCTTCATTTCTTGGCATTAGGATTATGATGCCTGAGGGGCGGAGGGGGGGTGGGAAAAAAAGCCCCAGCTCTTCCCTGCCTCTCGCCCACTCCCACACGTCCCCAGGGCCAGCACCGTGGAGTGCCTGACTGAAAGGCCTGCGGCCAAAGCTGGAGCTGTTTGTGATGCCTGCGGAGGCCTCTCTGAAATAGACGGGGGGGTCTGCAGATCATTAATTTCCTCAAATGATAAGACTAATGGAGAGGAAAGAAAAGCCCTTTGATTCCTAGCTGGGGTCAATAGGATCTCTGCTGAGTTTGAAGCTGTTATTCCTGGGGTTTGTTTTGCTCCCTGCCTGGCTGAGGACGTGCATGAGCAGCCACTAATCCCCGCTTTATTCCTGCCTGGGCTCAGCAAAGAGCCCCCTAGTCGCGGGGCCACACAAGCGGGCAGTTCTCTGGGCTTGGCGAGAAAGGCCAGGCCAGGGGCAGCTCCCCGGAGGCGGCGATGGGCTGGCGGGAAGCTGTTATTCCTGGGGTTTGTTTTGCTCCCTGCCTGGCTGAGGACGTGCATGAGCAGCCACTAATCCCCGCTTTATTCCTGCCTGGGCTCAGCAAAGAGCCCCCTAGTCGCGGGGCCACACAAGCGGGCAGTTCTCTGGGCTTGGCGAGAAAGGCCAGGCCAGGGGCAGCTCCCCGGAGGCGGCGATGGGCTGGCGGGGGGGTTGTTCCCCGGGGAGCGGGGACGCAGTGGGGCGCGGCTGGAGGGTCCCCCGGGCGCTGCCTT
>NW_005842459.1:385126-387789 GCF_000455745.1 Alligator sinensis | reverse complement strand
ATGAAGCAGCCTCCAGGAGGAGCCCGGAGCAGCAGGCAAGGAGCACAGCCCGCCCCCCGCCCGGCCGGGGAAGGGGATCGGGCCCCGTGCAACTTCCCGGGAAGTTTCCCCGCGCGACGCTGCTCGGGCGGAGCGAGGAGCCGGGCGGGGAAGGCGATCGCCGCCCTCCGCCTGGGCACCTGCCGCCTGGAGCCGCGGAGGGATCGGCTTGGCTGGCGGTTGTCCCCTCTCCCGGCCCAGCTCCGTCGCCTCCATCAGGAAGAGGCTGGACTAGCGGAGAAGCTGTTTTGATTCAGCCAGAGAGAAAGTCTGCGGGCCTGGGACCCCACGGTCCCTGGAGCCGGTGTCCCCCCACCCAGGTCTGCCCCCGCTGCTGCTGCCGCCCCCTTGTTGCCCGCACACGGCTCTCCGGGATCAGGCCGCCTGTCCCCGCAGCGCTGGGCTCCACTAGCCTCGTCCCGGGCCGAGTGGGGATGCTAGTGGCGGTGAGGAGCACTGCGGTTGCCTGCATCTCCCTCCTTGCTTTCTGAATGAGAAGGGATGGATGATGCTTTTCTGATTGGCTTCAGTCCCTGATTTCTTCCACCTTCCAATCCCAGGCAGATTAGATTGTGGATCTGGTTGATTTCAAGCCACCGGTGGTGGGGGGAGGGGGGAGAAGGGACTCCTACAGAGAGAACTGAAATATCCTACAGGGTCCCCTGGAGGGGAAGGAAATGAGGTCCAGATAAGAGCCGCCTGCCTGTCTGGCTAAGGCTTCCCTGTCTGAACCGCAGGAAACAAGATCTAGCTCCCACCAGGAAGGATGAGCGGGGAAAGCTCGGGCATGGGGCTCCTTTCCAGGTGTGCAGAGTGCGAGGATAAGGGGCAGGTACTGTACTGTTCACCCAGCTCTCTCCTGGGCTCGGCCTGCTAGACCAGGAGGCTGGTCCAAAGGGCTTAGCTTCGCTTTCCAGATGTAGCCTTGCAGTGTGCCTGTGTGAGAACAGCCCCCGGGGACATCAATAGAGCCTTGTCTTGCCGTGGGACTCAGAGACTGGTGGCCAGCGACCAGGACAGCTGCATCAGTGCAGGCTCCCAGGGTGAAATCCATCGCACTCGGAAGGAGTGTTGCCACTGATTTCAAGAGAGCTGGGATTTCACCCTGGGGCAAAGAGGAGGGAAACCCCAGCTGCTCCTTTCCCCTTGCTTTTGTAACCTGCCCAGTAGCCTACCTGGTTGCTGGCCACCGAGTGCTGAATTGAGGCTAATCCTGAGGGGAGCTGAAGCTGAAGATTATACAGTTATTCAGCAGAGGCTATCGTGCAGCACGGCAGAGCAAGGGATGCTGTATGTGAAGGTCTGAACAGACCGGGTCTGCTAGGTTTCCTGGCAGGAGTGGGTCCTGGGGAGGGATTTCAATGAAGATGATGCTCAGGAAGTGGAGTGGAATGGGAGAAACCCCAGAGCAAAGCAGATCAGTGAGAGTTTCCTGGGTGGCTGGAGGGGAAGGATATAGGATGCAGGATGGGTTAGGTGATCAAGGGTGAGGTTGGGCTGTGAAGGCAAGGACCTGAACTTGCTGCAGGGCAGGAGAAGCCAGGGAGGGGGCTGGCAGGGGTGGACCATCCCATGGACAGCCTGGGAGAGGGTCAGAGAGAGGAAACAGCTGTGATCAATCCAGGAGAGGAAGAAGAAGGGTTGTATCTGCTCGGGTTTGGTGACGAAAGCAGCAGGATTTGGACACCACCCAGAGATGAGGAGCAATGTGCTGGGTGGGGTCAGAGCAGACCCCTTGGTTAGAAACCTGTGACAGGGTGTGTTTAATAGTTACGGCAGAGAGTGGGAAGCACTGGGGTTCCAGATTCTCTGTGTCATGTTCAAGCTGATGGTGAAACATCCAGGAGGTGATGTCAGCCAGAGACTGAAGGGGCTGGAGCTGGGTAAGCAGATCAGATCACCCAGAGAAGCGTACCGGAGGAGCAGAGGGCTGAGATCACAGCCCAGCGGGACTGCTTCGGAAAGTAGGAGGCAGGCAGCCCACCCCACAAAGCGGAAAGGTTGGGACAGCTAATGAAGGGCAAGGTTTTGAGCCTCCCCAGCAGTGGTCGGAGGAGCTGAGAAATCAAGGAGAAAGTGGCTGGTGCACAGAGCCTGAGACTGAGTCTCAAAGAGCTTGTGCCAGATCTTGGTAGAAGCAGTTGCAGGGGAGGAGGGAACGTGTGAGCCAGCTCGATGGGGCAAGGCTGGAGCAGAGTGCGAGGGACTCAGCGTGGCAGGTGATGGCTTGGTCTATGAATCAACGGGTGAATACATGCACAGCCCTCAGGACAGCGGGGTCTCTCTGCTTCCTTAAGCACCACCATAATACAAATGCAGAGCTGTAGCACCTGGAGATGTAGGTGGGGGTCAAAGATTAACTTTTTTACCTTGTTGACCTTTGGTGGGAAATCTCAAGTTTGCGTCATACCAGGGAAGGAGCAAGTAAAGAGTGAGAGGGTCAGCAGGAAATGGAGGAATGGGGATCGGGCAGTGAGATCAGGGGAAGATGGGGCCAGCAGAGGTAGCACGGAGGAATCCATCCGTGACAGGGAGTTGGCAAGGGAAGGGGAAACGGAGGAGGAGGGGATGTAAGGCAGAGACAGGACTTCGTGTAATTACGATACGAGACGACTAAGAAAAAT
>NW_005842459.1:337581-385095 GCF_000455745.1 Alligator sinensis | reverse complement strand
GCAGGAAGTTTTCAATCTGCCATTTGGCCTCTGTACAGCCTGGCACGATCCCCAACATGGGAGTTAAATGTATCGTTCAAGATGATACAGCAGCCTAAAAATATTATTATGAAAGCCCTTTGTGGGAATGAAATTATGGTGAGCCACATTTGGCAGAGTAGCTCCTTGTCTTCCTTCCATGAATGATATCTCTAGCTTGGGTGGAGAACAGAGGTGTAAAGAGAGATCAATGGTCTGCAGTACTGGTTGCAGGAGTTGGAGAAGTAGCAGTTCTGGCATAGATCAGGTTTATCCTCTGCAGAATATGTCTGTATTTCCATATAACAGGCCATATCTTTCCCCATACATAGAGCCATCAATGAATATCATGCATGATCCTACAGAGATCAATGGGGATGTGACATCAAAAAGAGGGTCAGGATCTATGATCCAGAATGCATTGTGAGCACAAGGCACTCAAATTTGTCTAGCATTCCTAACAGACAAACCCTCAGCAAGCATAAATCAGCACAGCTCCACTGAATTCAATGCCGTTATGCTAATTTACACCTGCTGGGGAGCTGATCTGACACAACAGAGCTGAAAAAGATATTCTCATAGTGTGAGTCGTCTTAATGGCATTTAGCTAGGAGTTGGACAAGTGTATTCTTCTGTAGCTGTGTCTTTTCTTTTTTTTTTAAGTTGGTAGTAATAAGTATATGGAAATGTATGTGTTTTACTGCTTTACTGTATCAGCTGCTAGCAGCTTTTAGCTTTATTACAGTAAGTGCATAGATTTCTTGGGCCAAATTCATGCGTTCATTGAATTTAATGGAGTCAAACCACAGGCACATTTGGCAACTGGTTTCTGTGTATATCTTTGTAAAACGGGCAGGCAGTGATAATGAAATTTTACACTTTATGTGGCATCTTCTATGGAAACGGTTTTCAATATGCTTTATATACTATATATATTTTGGTGTAGCATATGCCATCCATAACATAACTGTAGGCCATGCCTTCATTCTTTCATCTACCTTCTGTGTGTGGGTGCTTGTATGAATGAACATGCCCTTTCTTTAATAGGTTGCTGTCGCAGTAGCTTGTGAGCATCTTAAGGAGTTTTACACGGTTCTCCTTAAACAAATTTAACTAGCCATTAATTTTTATTTGGTATCTCTCCTTCTGGAAAACTAGGTGTACTTATCACCATGAGCTGAACTGCACAAATCTCGGAGAGGGAGGACTAGTATGTGTCACGCTTCCCCCCCCCCCTAAATAATTCAAGGTGATTTTGAAGTAGTACGTCTCAAACGTAAGGACAACTGTCGCTTGGCCTTCCATAGGTAGAAGCATCTGCTGTGGCTCCCTGGGTAGCTGTAGCTCTCCCACTCCACTGGCATCCAGCTCCTGAGTTTCTCCGATCGTAGAATCAGGAGATACCAGACCTTAAACTCTTCTGAGCTAGGCCCCCACAGTGCCCATCCTGGGCCGGAGTATTATGGAGGGAATTCACAATTGTGATGTGAAAGCTAGGAAAGCCATTTAGAGTAGCTTGATTAATTTTTTTAATGAGGCATTTGATGCTGTTCTGAGAGCTGGATTGTTGAAATAGGGCCCGTGGAGCTGAGTTAGCTGGCATAGTACAGGCTAGCCGTCATAGGTGCACTAAATTAATTTATTACACAGCTTGGTAATTTATTGCATGGACATGGCTTCCACATATGGTGTGTGTGGGCGTGTGTAATCGAGGAGAAAGGATATAGATATACAGGATAAATAAAAAACAACCGTGAGTGACAAGGACATAAATATATCTTGGGATTCTGGTGACATTAAAATAAATTGCGAGTAGTGAAGCATGAGAGTGATGTGATGTCAAAGGAACCCTTTATATCCACGTTCAGAATTTGCTTTTTTCCCCTTAATATTGCATTAATCCAATTGCACATTCTTAATTAATGCTTGTTCAAATTAGAGCTACATCGTCCATTTATTTTTATTTTTTTACTGCCTCTGATTTTTACTTTGCATGTTTATTTTGTGGGTTTCATCTCCAGTTTTTCTCCCTGCTTAGCGGGACTCAAAATACACAGCTGTGATGTTCAAAACAAGAATGGCAGGCTCTTTGATAATATCTGAGTTATGTATTATGAATATTTTTTAGGCAAGCAGGCTGTACAGCATGGATCAACTCCAGTAATTACAGAAAGCCCAGACCTCCAAAACTCATGGCATTGCCTTTTAAGGGGCTGATTCCCCCTCTACTCCCACTGAGATCAGGGAGAGGTAGAGGGTGCCCAGCTGCTCCCTGAAGACATGTGGCACCTTGCGGGATTGAGTTTAGAGAGTGAGTCACACAGAGATGAAACATTGTGGGTCAGATCCTCTGCTGGAGATATTTTTTTTCACCCCCTGCTTCCACGTGCCCCTGCTGCTGACGACCACTTTGTGAGTGAGTACCTTGGGCCAAACTTTTGGCTGTGGCTGCGGATGCTGTGGTGGCGCCGCCACATTTTTTACATGTGCAGACGGAGCGTCTGTGACTTGCAGGGGTGGAATCAGCTGAACATCGAGATGACTGATGTTGTTTCCTGAAAAGAAACGCCCAGCGTAACGTCTCTAACTCTGGCTTGCTTTCCAACATGGGCACTCACCTACCTGCTGCAGCCTCTTGGAGACGTTTGCTTCATTTTCAGCTTAGCAGAACCTTTTCTTACCGCATCCAGAAATGTTTCCCTCTCCCTTCCTGTCACCAAAAGCCATTTTCAAGTCTTAAGAAAGAGTAGAAATAAAAAGAACACAGTGCACTGTATGTATGCAATATACAGTGGCTTATTTCTGCTGCAAGATTTATCTCCACTTAGGAGGAGAGAAGGGATAACTTGCGACCGTCTCCACCACTCCAGAATTATTCTTTACTCACTCAGTCCTGAAGAAAAATGTCCTCCAGAGACCTGCTATCATGTATTTGCTCTTTATATCCCTTCTGAGAGGGGAAAAATACCTTGAGAGAGCTAGAAAACTGACACATGTACAATATAACCAAATAAATATTTGCCCTGCTTGAGTATAAATGCTCAGCTCAGCTCTGAGAAGATTGTTGCTTAGTTCCAAATAACCTTGTGTATTTCCCCCCCATCACCTCCTCTCTTCCTGTCTCTGGTTTTCTTTCTCCCCCGCCCCTTGCACGCGTCCAATTCTCAGTCAGGAAAGAAAGGCCATCTCCGAAGGGCCAATTCATCACAGCATGCTACTGGTAGAAACTAGCAGCAGCAGTGACTCAATTGACTGACTGCAGTGGTGAGTGAATTTAAAATCATTAAACTCATGAGACAGCTTTTAAATATGGAGAGATGAAAATCAAATCTATTATAAGAGTTGTGGAGCTATGGATCCAACCGGCAGCAGGTAGGAAATCCCATTTGGAACCATGCTAGATTTGTAGGGTCTGGTGACTCCGTCCCTCCCAAAGAAGGGTCAGTCACCTTGATGTAGTTTTGGACATATTTCTGCAGATGTAGGGGAGGAAGAGAAAGATTACCATCAGTAGAGTGGTGGTGCTCCCTGATGGGGAAGCTAGGGGAGAATTACTGAGTTGTTTTTTTTTCAGGATGCCACTTCTGCGAGCCAATAAAGCCTTCTATCTGACAATCTCACACCACTTTACATTCATTAATGAGCTGATTGATTAAGAAAGCCTTACAACACCCCGGTGAGCTACATAATTGCTATCCCCACTTAGACACCCAGAGATTCAAGGCCATTGTGTTCAAGCTGCTGCTATTAGTGGCTGCCCAAATGAAGACACCTGTGTAGGGTTTAGGCTCCTTTTTGGATGTGCTGATTTCCACAGGAGTTATGGATGCTCAGGATGTCTGGAAAATTAGTCCCACGGTGCTACCAACGGAGCATTCAAATGCTGAGGTAGCCAAGGGCTTTCACAAATCCACAGCAGAGTTAGGAAGAAAAGCTGGGTCTCCTGACCTGCGTGGTAAAACCAACACTTCATTTTTTTTTCACCAGCAAAGAGGCAATCCTTGCAACAGTGGTTAAAGACTACGTCTTGACGTCTATGAACTGGATCTGGTTCCTCCCCCTGCATTTCTTAGCAGTCTAGACACACTCTTGGTTATCTATACATTTTACAGCTAAGTCGGTTTCTGATTGGCCGAAGCTCAGAGCAATTCTCTGTATGCTAACGAGAATATGGCTTTTTAAGAATGGTACATTGAGCAAATGTCACTCCACAGCACCAAAATCTATCAAACCGAATGACAGCAGCTATATTCATTAATCAACTGGTATCATCAAAATAAAGTCACTGCAATAGAACATTGTCACAGGATAAATGTCTCTGCTTCACTGCGGTGTTGGTTCCCATTAAATGCTGCTAGTTCACCATGATGTGTAGCAGGCGACTGTAATCCTCTGACCCATATTCCACTCCATTGACATTACTGCTTAACTGTTCTGTCTCCTAGCTAGGCAGGCAGCAAGTCTGATTCCAAATGTTCCAGCCCTTTTCTGGTGCACGTCCACAAGTACCGGCTTTGCATGTTTTGAGAGTAGTTGCAGTTCGTTTCATGTTGCCAGCAACAGCGTAGAGAAGTCTGTGTGCTGCACTGGTTTAGGGTGTCAACAGCGCGGTGAACTTCAGAGGAGAGATTTGAAATCGGCCCCTAAGGAAACAGGACTCTCTCTTTTTGGAGAACAAAAAAAGCAGTCCCTGAAGTCAGGTAAACCTAATCCACGTAGGTCTGAGCATGTGGAGAAAGACGCTGACATTAAAGAGAACAACTCAGTTTGCTGCTTCCTGGCATTTCTGAACAGATTTTTTCATAGACATTTGGGCTGGAAGGGATCCCGGAGGATCATTGAGTCCAGCCCCCTAATAATAATCTGGGTTAGGAAGGCACCTATTACAGCTGCATCAAAAGCCTGATGACACTGCTTAAAAACGATGTGCTTATTCCCTCCGTCTCCTTCCTACCCCAAAGCCAAGGCAGAGCATTATGTATGAAAGTCACAGCTAGCTCTGGTATGGCACGCTAGTAGGGCACCCAGCAAAGGTCAGAGGAATAGAGCTACCAATATCGCTGTTGCTGAACTGATTAACTGGAGTGGGGGCCAGGGAGTAAGCTGTTGGGACAATGCCTCTACCTCCTCTCAGGGAAAGCTGTGCAGATACCAAGTCCAGTGTGAAGTCAAAGAGGTAGGAATGCTCTCTCAGGCCTGAGATGTAGCATTGCAGGTTTGACTTAAATCCAATAAAGAAAATACAGCTTTAGCATCAGCCTTCCCCTTGGGCTCCTAGCAGGCTTGAGATGATGCTACAGGAAGCATTCATCTGGTTGCTGCTCCCCATTCTTGGCCTGACCTGTGTCCTGTTCTGTATCTGACGTCCAGGAGCTCTGGTTTCTCACCTGATGTAAGTGGGGGCTGTTAGAGTCTCGGGTGCACAGATAAAGGGCTGAACCTGGCACTTTGTGCTTAGCCATAGTCACATGCCACAGTGAAGTTTCCACAAGTTAGTATCATTGTCACTGGATAGGGGCAGTGTCCTTCAGTGGCTCTGTTTATAGCTGCCATATAATCAGGCCCAGGGATGGACATCTCTGGAGGCAGAGGGAAAAATGTCCTGAAGCTGGCATTAAGCCAGGAAGGAACAAAACTTCAGTCAGTCATCACGCATCTTCAGCCATCCCAATCCACAGAGTAACATGGAGTTTGCATAACTGATGCACGGTGTAAAAATGATCGGAGCAGGATGTGGTTCTTACCACTCCAAAAAAACACCAAGTGGCACCGTGGGGACCCAGCACTGTAGGTGTGTTGTGTGTTGTTTGCTGTTTGGATTGATTTATGGAACCTGAATTGTGCTAATTTTGGGGGGGAGGTCACTCACATTAACCTCACCTCTCCTTTTTCAATGCAAACATCATTTGTTGCTCATTTAAATCCCCCTACTGCTTTAAGAAAAAAAAAAGAAAAGAAAAACTTTGTGGAGATTAATGTTTATGTGAAGATTTGCTGGTTGCATTGTAATGTGTACAGATTTTTTTTTCTTCCCTTAGCTATTATCTTAATAACAGGAAAAATGCCGTAAGAATAGAAAAATGTTTCTAACCCCCTAGTCCCTCTGAGAACACACCCTCTGGTACCCTGTAAATCTAATTTGCAATGGTGAGTGGAGTAATACACTTTTCATTTTAATTAGTTCAGGATAAGTTGGAACTAAGTACATTTCTCTGTGGTCTCGCTCCCCTCCCCTGTTACTTTCAAATGTTGGTGCTTCTATTTTCAGTAAGAAAAATCCTAAATGCTGTAGTAAATCCCCACTGAAATAAGGGCGGGTACTCAATTGCAGCTGAATGCTGCCTGTGGGGTAGTGGTTCTTTTAGCACGGAGGCATTAAACATGGCCCATGGAGTTGTTTCCTCCGGCCTGCAGGGCTCCTGGTGGGCCAGGGAATTTGAGGGTAGGGTGAATGGAGATAGGGTTTGCTATAGAAATCAGGGCTATAGGGCCCACTTGGACATGGCTGTTGGAGGAGGGGGTGGGTGAGTGATGGCTGTGCCAACACAGCCCTGCTTGGCCTGCCGTCGTTCACCCCACGGCTCCTTGCCCTGCTGCTTCCATCGCTGGTCCCGTCGCTGCTGCCTCTGCCAGGTTCAGATCCAGCCTGCAAGGAGCTCTGTGGCCTGGATTCAGGCAGGGGAATAGGGTGAATGTGACACCCCTGCTTTTGTGGGTGGCCTGCTTATTCACTGGAGGTGGTGCACATATAGCCTGCTACAGGGAGGTAGCCATTAATTGTGCTCAGCTCTTTAAGGATTTCTGTGAAGCCCTGGAGCACTCCTGGGTTGGGGGCAGTCCTGTTCCCTAACGTGGACGGGAAAGTGAGAGGAGAAGGGACATGTTCAGCGTTCCTCAGCAGACCTGTGATGGAGCTCAAGTCGGCACCTGGATCCCTGCTGAATCGTCTGCTGTTTGACCCCCAGATATGCTTCCTTCATTCTGCAGTGCAGTGAGGCTTGTGCTTAACTTTAAATAGGCCCTTAAATCCTGTTGACTTAAGCACATGCTGATTTGGAGCTTATATACCGGCATGGCCGTGTGCCCTGCTGTGGGGGCTTTTAACCTTCTGGTAGTGCAGGCCCTTACGTGAGAGAATTTATTCATCTGGTTCATTCCCTTGCCAATGTGTGTTGATTTCCTCCAGCACGTTCTCCAGTGTTTTGCCCGAGTCACTTCTGAATGACTCAAATGAAGGACGTAGGTTCGCACGCCTGCACTCATCAGTTGATGTGAGACTCATTCGCAAAACGGTATATTATGTATTTGTATGACCGTGGCCCCTAATCCTGGAACAGCACCCTGCTGTGCAAGGGGCTGTACACACATGGAACAAAAGGGGGTCTCAGTTCCAATGAACATATGTCTGAGGTATAAGACCAGACATAGCGAATACTTAGATGGAGTAGCATCAGATCAGATGCTATGAACCAATATTAGTTGGTGTCATAGATGGAAGTTTAAGTTTGCAGTGATCACAACAGCAGTGAGTTTTTAAGGAGAGATTAGAGCAGGGGTGGGCAAAATGCAGCCCGGAGGCCGGATGCGGCCCACCTGGCCATTCTATCTGGGCTGCGGGGCCCCTAAAAAATTTAGAAAATTAATATTTATCTGCCCTGAGCTGCCTGCCATGTGGCCCTTGATGGCTTGCCAAAACTCAGTAAGCGGCCATCTGCCCAAAATAATTGCCCGCCGCTGGATTAGACCAATAATAGAATGGCTCTGTGGATGTTGATGGGGAACTTTTCCCAAGAGAAACCACAAGGGGCTTGTTTGGAAATTTAATGAGTTGGTGATGGAGGCTGAATCTGGGCTGATCGTTTGGGAATGGACATCTTGAGATGAATGAGACATGAAGGATAAGGTGAGGGTAGGTCATGAGGAGCCTTGGGAGCAAAGGCAAGCGGGTAATGTTTGAGGCAATAGAGAAAGGGGGAAGCAGTGGAGAGAGGTGAAGAGAAGGGTGGCATGGCCAAGGCGACAGGGTAGGACGGTGGTTTTTTCAGCGGTGTTCTGAATTGCACAGGCAATACTGAGGTTGTTGTAATCAAGATGATGCTTGCTGAAGAGGTTTAGCTGCATGGATAGGAAAGGGTGTGTCTTAGAGATGTTATGCAGAAGGGTCTCCAAGATTTAGACGCTGCCCAGAGAGAGGCTTGAGCTAGGTTTATGGGCCTTAGTGTGACTAGTGGGTGATGGGGTCCACTGTGACTGAGAAAGCAGGTAGCAGGGAGTGCTTCAAAGAGAAGGTCAAGAGCTTCCATTGAGTTTGAGTTTGAGTTTGAGTAATGGCTGGACATCCAAGAGACGTCCGAGGCAGAGACTGAGATTTTTGTTTGGACAGAAGGAGATGGGTCTGGAGCAGAGAGGCAGATCTGGGAATCGGTAGAGAGGTGGTGGTTTAAAGTGAAGCCATGAAGTAAGAAATGTAATGAAGTCTCCCTTAGGATTTCTAACTTAAAAAGTTAGCTATAGAAGAGAGCTCCCTTTCTGCCGACTGACCTCGGGAGAGTTGCTTTGCCTAAACCACAAGTCCCCCTGGTCTTTCTGTGAGAGTTTTTGAGGTCTTTTGGGTTTTTGCACCGAAGATCTTGGTTTGTCATGGGGTGTTTGGAGGAGCTTTGTGACTTGCTTTATACAGTAGAGCTGGGGTATCCGTTCTTGTTCTTGTGGACTGCATTGGACTACAAGTAGCCTGCCATTGTAGTGGACTGGGAGGTCTTCCAACCCTGTGAAAGCTGATCCTATTCACAAGAGAGGGTTTTCTGCACTGAAGGTTAGATACAGTTGGCCTCATGCCCATAAATGCATCACTGAAACCACAGCCATAACTGTACTTAAGTCAGTAAGGCTCCTCTGGAGTTGTTTCTTTTGCGGTCAGTGCTTCTACTCCACAAACAATCTGCTGGGTCTTCTCCCCGGCCTTTGGTTCTCTGCCCCATCTGTATCTCTGCTCTCTTGCTGCCCCTTGTTACCCTGTTCCCTCCCTTTGTGACCTTTATGCGTGGGGCTCCAGCCGGTCTCTGACCTACAAGGCTCTTTTCATTCACAACCCCGCTCCTTAAAATTCTTGTCTTGGGCAAAACCCATCAGTGCCAGCCTGCTTCAGGAAACAGGCTTTGACAGACCTAATAGATGAAACAAAGCAACTTGTTGTGCTCCATGAGGTCACCATTTCCCCATGGCCATTATGTGTCCAAACTGTTTTGTCTGACTGATGGGCCCGATGCTGAGCCCTGACAACGGTGCCCTGCTGAGAAATTCGGTGTGCCCCCAGCACCCACAAAGGGCTGTGGGGGTCGCCGGTGTTTGGCACCACTCAGGAGACAATGATCCATCTCAGGTTCATTGATTTTACTGGGGACTGCAGATACTCAGACATGCGCCTAAATGACAAAGCCCTTTGTGCCAATCCTGACAGGTGCTGAACCCCACAAAGGCAATTGGAGCTGATGTTGCCACCACCTTGTTGGAGGTCTCCAGCACTTCATGGGATTCAGTCCTTTGCCCATAATTTCCTTGAAGCAGATGCTACGCCCGCTGTGGCTTGTATGTTACTGAACCTGCCATCGGCCCGTGATGATCTTGACGGTCTGTGATGCATTTGTCCACGGGCAACCGCCGGAATAAAAATGACTTGAGCCACAGGTGCGGGTAAGAGTGCTGCTAGGCTGGCCAGCACTGAATATATTTTGAACATAGTAAAACGATGAATTAGTTGCCATCAGGAGATTCAACAAGCGAAAATTAAGCTTTGATTTTTTTCATGTCCACCTTCAACAAATGTGTTGAAATATCTCACAGGCTGGATTTGTTTTGGGAGAGGAGTTTGGAAGCAAGGCTAATGAGATGCTCACTTGAAGGCGCGCACATTTTTCTTTTCCCCAGAGCAACCTGTTGGTTTGGAAAGCACTGCTAACTGCTGAGGTATATCAAACTGACCACTTCCCTGCTACCCCAATTCAACCCAATGGGAATTAATGAGGCCACTGTAGTGTAAGTGGGATGAGCTAGTAACTTTTGAAGTGGATATGTCGGTACATATTGAATATCAAAGCCTGCCTTATAAAACATGCTTGCTTTTAAAAGCAAAATGGACATAGCAACTGAAAGGATTTCTTCTTGCTCCTCAGATACTTAGTTTTACTGGCTTCCAGGAGCCAAATTTAAATAGATGCTTCCCATTTGAGCTCTGGGAAATACACTCTGATATCACTGAAATGGGATTCTGTAATCTCCAGGAGCTAAAGTGTTTAGTTAAGGTCTAAGAGTATTTTTTATCCTAATTCTGTCCGTTCTGACTGAAGTGTAGGGTTTCTAGTGATGTGTGATTTGGGGCTTATCACATGCTGTATTGCATTTCAGTAGAAAGCACTGTGAGTACCAGGTCTATACTTACACGAGAGTAGAAATGCATGAACTTTTCCAGATCGGTAAGAGCTGAAGATTTAGTTAAAGGTGTCCAGCTGCACATACTGAGATATGTGCCTTACCAAGAGCTATAAGAATTCAGAAACCTGTGGACAAAATCCAAATGCGAATTTCATGCCTCAGGATCCTGCCTGTGTAGACTGAGGCATTCCAGGTGCAGTCCTATCCTCAGACAAGCAAGAGGTGACTTTATGCAAGGCCTGTATTTAAATGAACGTGCCCACAACATCTACCATAGTGGAAAAGCTGCACAAGTCAATCCCGGCAGTGTCAGTGAACTTAGAGGTGATCTGCCAATTAGAAAATGGAGTGGGAGCCAGAATGGGAATAGCATCTTCACTGAACAAACTTCTTCCTGGTGTGTGCTGTGATTTCAAAGCAAGGCAGTCTCATACCCACAGGTGCTGTTAGCCAGAGCAATTCCATTTTGCTCAGTTGAGTTATGCAGATTTGCATGGAAAATCTTTCATTTAGTCTCCGAACTGAGTACTTAGTCTGACACTAAGGGTTTTTTTGCACATGTTTGTGTAGACAGACCCCCAGGGCTGCACAGCAAGGGTGTGTCATGGATAGAACGAGGACACAGGATTTTTTGGGTTGCCTGCTGTTCACTCGATCCCCCTGCCTCCCTCCACAACATGGGGCACCTGCATGTATGTGTACATGCCCATCCATCCCGTTTTGCAGCCATACTCTTGAAATGTAGTGGATTGGGGCCAGTGCCATGTCTTACTAACATATGCTCTAATAGCTGGGGGATCCGAAAGTAAAATAAAACTCCAGTGTGTAATTTTAATGGAGCTGGAGCCCTAGCTAGCAACACCTGCCTCTCCTAGCTCTGAGAGGCAGGGTTCAACCCTGTTTCCTAGGCCTCCCTCTGAAACCCCTCCTCCTGCCCTCCAGCCAGGCAGGGAGGCATAGCCCTTCCTAATGTAGACAGGTGTAAAATAGACTGAACATAGAGGCTAGCTGGTATAAATCCATGCTTTTCCATAATGTGCACCCTCTGAGGTGCACCTAGGCCTGAGAGTGCTGTTGCTCCTTACTGTAACCTGCCAATAACCCACCCACAGAGTGTGCTGCTGCACCCACGATTGCTGAGCATCCTTCACGCATCTTGAGGCTCCCATTGGTCCCCAGCTCAAATCTTGCCTTCTCCCACCAGCTAATAAAGAAAACACTGCCTGGGTTTGAGGACATGTCAACTCTCACCTTTTGGGTTCGAGCACTTGGGATGAGATCCTGCCCCCTCTGCTCAATAACAAAGTCCGTCTTGACTTCAGCTGTTTGTAAAATAAAGCATGCATCTATCTAGCCTGGTTTGTAAACTCTTCCAGCAGCCATCTCTTCTTCCTACTTACCTGTAGAGCACCTTTTATAACTCTCTAGAACTTTGATAATGAGTTCCTTCATCTCATTATAACAGCATCTCAGGAATGCCTGTAGTTTACTGCCCTTTCTGGTCCATCCTTGTGTAATGTTATACTCCTTTTGTGTACAGTGAGCATTCAAGGTCTTTCGAAGTCTCTGCCTGGTTGTTGGTTGCATGGATGTTATCACCACTGCAGACAATGCTGCTTTACTGTGTGTATCAGCAGGTAAAGAATCCTGCCACTGCAGAATTGCTCTGAAATGCAGGTGCTCCGTACATAGCTAATGATTAAGACACTACTTCAACATTACTAAGTAAAACCATCCAATACGTTGTACAATGAATAGCAACATTGATTGAAGTGATATTTAATCCTAGCAAAGCACATGATACCTAGTCTCGGATTCCTCGTTTATATATCATATAATGCTGTCTCCTGGGATTAAATATCCATTCTGTAAAGTTGCCCGAGATCAGTGTTGTTATTTGTTTTGCAAGCGATCCCAACAAAGATGCTGAATGCTATTGATTACCAATGTTTCTTTAAAAATGACCATTATGCCACAAATTACAAACTTCATGGATATGAAATTGCAGGATAATGGAAAGATAGTGGTGTATAATAACACATGCATCATAATAAAGCTGTTCTTGCCATATAATAGGGATTGAAAAGGACATGATTTACATTCAATTGCATTAACTGTCTCCCATAGTATGTCCAATATGACATGAAGACAATGGCTGGCTGTTTGTCACAGAGGGGGAAAAACACTAGTAGCTAGGGGAATCACATGACTTGGAGCCAAATCTTCTTTTGGCAATAAAATTTTTTAAAAATATTTTCTAATAATTAACAGTTTTACACTGTTGAAATATCTAGGTCACACGCTCATGCTCCAACTACAGAGAATGTACACAGAAAGCTAAATGAAGCTAATAAAAATTCCCAGAGGAGTCCTGCTTTGTAGGTTTTAGAGATGATGAGTTGTTGTGAAAACTCCCTAAAAATCCTAGTTTTTTTTGTCCTTTGTCACAAAATCCAGGGCTGTGATTTCAACTAGATACATAGGAACATCAGTTGTCCCCTTGAATTCAAGGGGATAATGTGTGCTCAGTACCTGCATGCATCAAGTCTCACTTGACAACACGGGTCTCACTTTTGCCTAAGCTCGTACTTGTTCTCTGTAGCACATTTCTGTCTTCCCTGATCTCTGGCCTGACCAAAGACCAAGATAACGTCCACGCAAAACTTAGAGAAGGTTGTCGACCCCTTCAAGTTGCACTGATTACAGACAGCAGTGTCTTAGAAACCTCCTGCTGGCTGAAGATAATGGAGAGTGCTGTGTATTCTCGCCTTGACCCACATCCGCTTGGACACAGCCACCTGGACCTGTATATGGAGAATCATCACTTAGATGCTAACAGCATATTTAAGGCCCCGTTATGTCGGGCAATAATACAGAGGGCAGTTAATGAGGCCTGAAGGGCTGGGCCTAGACATTTAATATATTCATCAAGCTATTTCAATGCTCTGGGTTAGATCAGATGCCCTTGGAATCAGTGACTGTGTCATGTTTTTGGAACAAGGCTGTACTTAGGCTATAAGCATTTAGCACAGTCCTGTTTTAGGTTTTGGAAAATATACAAACATGCTAAGATCCGTGCCACAATCTATGGGACATAATTAAAACTCCTCTGAGCCTATCCAGGCACTAGAGGCTTTTTGCTGAAATCCACTCCAGGAGCATCAGGAATGTAGACTTGCTGCTTAAAAGTTATTTAGATGGCACATTCTTTGGGTCAGGGTCTGTCTTTTCACTCTGTTCATGCAGCACGTAGCACACTGGGGGTCCTGATCCACAAATAAGGCTCCTAGCTACTACCACAAAATGAATAATAAATAAGCACTATACTGCAAAATAATTCCACTGGGGCTCCACCGTAAAGAACATAGCTCCTGACAGCCTTCTGAGAGGCTATTGGTGTTTATATATCATCGTGCTCCGCAGCATGTTACCAGGAAAAATATACAGTAGGCAGCACAAGCAGAGATATGCGTAAATCAAAAGGGGGAAGAAATGGCCTTTTTTTTCCCAGAATCTTCTTAGCCTTTTTTTCTGCTGACGTAATGTGCTGCTCCAAGAATTATGGAGCTGTCTGGGGTGATGAAATGCCAATACTTTCCCTATATGCCATAAAGCAATGAAGTTTCGATGGATAAGACAGCTTCTGCCTATACGCACCTGAGGAGCCTATTTATTTTTACCTCCTGTTCATTTTTTTTCCCCCTGTTGCACTAGGTACATTTTACAGTAGTGCCTGCTTCTACAAAGAGCTTCATAACTTGAGAATTTGGCACTTAAGATGAAAGGAAGAGGAGAACGCTTTCGTGTTTCACCATCATTTCTGCGCGTCTTCTAGCTTCCTCTGCAGAGCCAGCAGTGTCATTTTCCCAGCTTCCATTAGCTCCTCTTAGCACTGTGCAGAAGGATGTTTCTCAAAACCACAGTCCTTTAAAGGCTGAGGATTTCAAAGAAGCCGTGGAGAGTAAGGTGCCCCCAATCTGTGGGAGTCGGATGCCTCAACAACTACCTGTGGTGTTAAGGTGGTCCCCATTACATTATACAATGCAGTTACCCTTGCAACAACTCTGAGAGGAGCTATTATCTCTATTTATCTGGGGAAACTGAGGCACAGAGAGACAAGGTGACTTTCCAATGCCCATAGGATATCTAGGTCCAAGCAAGCAACTGAACTTGGGGTGCCTGAGTCTAGGCTAGTGTGTTCTTTGCTGAGCCATCATCCATCAACACTCCCTTAGGTACCAGTGGCTTTGTAAACCTGTCAGCTTTCTTTTTGGTCCAGGGTGCCCTGTTTTACTGTGGTTGAGGTTAGATACTCTGCTGGACTCCACTGTGGGGAGAGAGGAGGTGCATGTGACATGGACTCCCAGGAGACAAAAGCCAGGCCATGTGTCAGTGGCCTCCTGGCTCTGTGGGCTCTGACTTAACTCGTCACATTGATGGCATCGTCCATTCAATGCTGTAAAAATACCTGTTCCTCAGACGGGTCCTTCTGGGAGCCATGCAGTGAATAGTTGGTGTCTAGCCCAGCGGCAGTTATCGGGAAGAGGCAAGTGGCATCGCCCCTCTTTATAGAGCTGAAGGGCATGCTGAGCCTCTGCTATCCCCTTTGCCACAAAAGCGCCCACCCTGGCTTTCTGGTGGGCAGGCTGTCAAACCAATCTGTTCCCAGGGGCGGGAGTGCCGGTGGAACATATGCTTCCCATAATCACGGAGGGGTGGAGAGGAGTTTCTGGAAGTGTCTGGCTGGGTTGAAATAATTACTTTAAGGCTGCTGGGATTTTATAGGATCATTAACGATGTGTTTGGCTGCCTAGAGCTGTGGATAGACACCCTTTTATTATTTTAAACCTAAGTAAATAAGCAAAATAAATACCGCCCCCCACCACCACCACTTTTTTTTTCTCCCCTCTTGTGACAGTCTTATCAGTGGAAGTGCTGCTCCTTGACTCTTGCAATAAAACACTTGCTTATCACTCCATTTTATCTCTGCAAGCTCTGGCTGGGCCATCTCGCCCTCGGTCTCACTGCCTATCTCTCTCCTCTCTCTGCCCATTTTCATAAACATTCTGCAACTTCAAAAATTATTGACGGCTCTAAAGCTATTGCTTGTTGCGAGGAGGAGGACAAGCAAAGGGGTTGGTGGTTTTACTCTATAAACTCAATGGCCGTTTCTTGGGTTTGTAAGGCGGGCCTAATTTGGCTGCTGGATTCATTACCTGGAGAGGAAGCATTAAAGGCCTCCAGTTTTCTAGGGGAGTTTTTTTTGATGTGTCAAAAGTTTAGGGGAATGGTTCTCAACTCCACGCACCCCTGTTGGACTCAAGGAAAAGCCAGCTCCTCGCTTTCACTCATTTCTTGGCTGTAGAAAAGTAACTGAGCAGCTCTTCTGTTGCAAAGAACTCAGATCAGAACAGGTCAGATTGTTTTTGATGCTAAGGATTCATATTTGAAGTCCCTTGGTTTATCTTGTGACTTGTGTGTAGATGATTGCACCCCCAGCCGTGCTCGTATTTTGTTGTACTGTGCCACACCCTCAAAAGGATCTCGCAGCACCCCAACATGCCACAACACCCTGGTTGAGAATCACTGGTTTAGAGGAATATTATGCCAGGAACAGTGCAGAGGTTAAAGCTAATCGTAGCCAGAAGAGGAAGGGGAAAAGCAGGGTGATACAGAACTGGGAACCTCAAATCCATATCCCTAAATTGAACGGGCTTCAAGGCCAGTTCCATTTTGCATTCACTTGGTGCTGCAATACGTAGAGGTCAACATCAGCAGGGCAAAGTCGGAGCATGGAGGTGGATAAGACGCAGCCTTCTCCAGAGACAAAGACTGACTTCTTTGCAGAGACATGAACAGAGAGAACTATGCAGGGAAACTACCTGCTAGGCTTTCCTACCAGTCATTTTAACGTTGGCCTAACTGAATCTCCCCAACTAAAACTCTTCCCAGAAGTGAACTTTCACTTCTAAGCCCTTCTCTGATAGCAGGTACTTCACAGTGACCGCCTCGATGTCCAGACCTCAGTGACAGAGAGCTGCTGTCTGTCTTGGCCTTGTCACACCCTGTTGTTTCAGCCCAGAGGAGCAGAAACAAGCACTCTTAAACTGTCATCCCATTAACATTTTGTGGCACTGCCGTAGTGAGCATTTGTCAGTCTATATATGGATTTTTAGTAAGCTGTTTGATATTGCGGCTCATGACATCTTACACGAGAAATCAGTCCAAATTGGCTTGGATAGGTGCACTGCCATGTGGATTGGCAGCTGGCTAAATAACCCTAAATGAAGACTAATGACACATAGCAAGGAAGCAAGCTCTGAGTTAGACCAGGGCAAGAAGACCAGGGTGAGCTCGGTGTAGGTGGCTCTGAGGTAGTGTCCCAATTAGGGATGAGAAACACTAACTAGGGTATTGAAAGGAATTTGCAGATGATACAACCCTGAGACGAGCAGCAAACATGGGTTGGGTCAGCAAAGTAATGCCAAGGGACTGTGGCCTTTCTGAGAGCAGAAAGTAATGCAGTGGGTGTCCACTTAAAACCCCAGGTGTAGGGCACCTGGTCTACAATGATATAAAACACGTTTGCTTAGTGAAAAGGAGGTAGTAACAAGGAGCTGTGCGGGCAGCATCAGTTCTCAGAAGGAGGCAGCGTGCTGGACTGGAGCTTGCAGGATGACTTGGAAGGAAAAAAGGCCAGTGTAATTTGCAACCTCATTCCCTAAAGGTGTCATGTGATGGAGCAATAGCTTCTCTCTCTGAGCTCTAAGGAGCTGAGGTCAGTGGAAGTTTTGCCACTGATGCACATTTGATGCTCAGTTGTCTCTGTTGTAACTCTATTGAAATCAGTGGAGCTACACCAGGGATGAGCTTGGTTGTTGCATTTAGTTCTGGGAACCACACAAATGGAACAAGAGGTCATTGAGAGAGGAAAGGCTGAGATACTAGAGACCTTGATTACTGAAGGAAGACCGCAAGGGCTAAATGGCTGTTGTTTGACAAAGAGATGGTTACAAAGGAGGATAAGATAAAATCAGAGAAATATTTTGAAGGGTTTAGATGCCAGAATGCAAGCTGTAGGGGAGCAGAACTGGGTGGAGTGGGACAGAATTCAGAAAGGGAACATCAAGTCTCTATAGAAATTCCTGCCAGCGAGCTTTCTTGGCTGGCAGATGTCCCAGAGGAAATGGAGGAAGTCCCAGGGCTTGGGACTTTTACATTGAGGTTGGACCTCATACTAGAAGACACACACGTCCTTGTAGTCCTGTGCTACTAAGAGGACAGCATGGCGGAGTGGGTATTTTCCATCTCTCACTTCTCCGATTTCCATTCAAACTTTGAGTTCTCAGGGTTGATTGTAAACCGCCTGGATGGGAATGAGCCAGCCCTGAACACTAAACACACACGAAAGTTTTTTAGGATCACAATCGCAGTCGTGGTGTCGGTAGCAACTTAGGCATTCCACTCTATTCCATGATGGAGCAGTGCGGGCAAGCCGTGTCCCATGAGGCGCCATAAGGTTTGACTCAAAGGTTGGCACTGCAGTTATTTACATGGGTTCGAGGCGGGTTGGATCTCTGCTTAAGAGACTGTGTGTGTCTGTGTATGTGCACGTGTGTTAATGTTGACTTTCAGTAGGAATTTTCCCCGTTTGAATGAAAACCCAAATGCTGCAAGAATGAAGCTATATTGACATTCGAAAAGCAGCTGCCAGTGGGCACTGGTCCTGGTTTTTAATTATTCTTTTTGTTACTCTGCCGTTTGACTGCGTATGTTTTTTACGGCGCGTTCTTATCACTTAAGTTTCAGGCTTAAGGGTTTTTAACCATTTCAAAGCACATCCAGCTGAACTGTAGCACATCATTCCTTTGGCTCACATGGTTCCAATCTCTTGAACGTGCTCCAGGTGTGCAGAAAGCAGCGCAAATGAAATACCAGTTCACTGTGGCTCCCTTTTCTCTTGCTGAGCACTGGGTCAAAAGAGGATGAGAACTAGCACTTACATGGAAGGTCAGATCTTTGGGTGTTTGGGGAAAAAATACGTGTGAATAAACGCAATGCTGCTTGTCAGCCTCTTGCTTTGCTGTGGTGCTTTGACTTCACAGTACTCAATTTTACCCTGTGTATATGGGTCTTTTGCATTATTAATAGAAGTGTTGTTATGAGAGAGGATGGATTGGCTTAAGGCTCTGGATGTGGACTCAGGAGGTCTTGATTTAACTCCTGAATCACGTTCTCTGTCCGAACTTGGGCAAGTGACTTAATCCCTTTATGCCTCACCTGAAAAATGGGGGTAATGCTTGCTTGTCTGTTTAGAGCGCTCAAAGCAGGGATGGTTTCTCACTGTGAGCATGACGGCTGTGAGCCTATGGTTGCCACTGGTGTTACTGGAATACTGCTCCTAATTAGTGTTGTTTTTACCTTGACAGCAACCACTAAAGTGAATACACGCTCCCTTTTCTAATTTAAATGGGCTTCTGCAGACACGGACTCTCATTCATTGATTGATGCCATATATTTTAATGGCCTTCATTTTAAAGAATGGCTGGTGGCTTGGGATGCTTCAGTGTTTGGGGTCCCTGATCGGGAGCACCCCAAACCAGTGGGCATTTTTGGGCTGTTGCTTCTAGCTGCTGGTGCAATGGCAGACTGACCCCTGCAAGGAGTTAAAAAGGGCCATTGCATCGCATGTAAGGATATGCAGAGTAAAAGACAGAGCTGCCCCCTTGCTCCAAGACGACTCGGGGCAGAGGGTCATTTTTATTCTGTCCCTTCCTTGTCTACCTTCTGCCATACACATAAGAGGAAGGTAGAACAGGGGGTCTTCTCTGATAAAGGATATGCCTATGGACATGAACTGCAGTGGTAGGTTCTGAATCCCACCGGACCCAGAGATTTTAGGTTGTCCGATTCAGGCGCCGTTTCCGGGCTGCCACACCCCAGCTCAGTGGAATGAGTTAGTGCTTGATTTATTAGCAGCTAGAGAAAACACATTAGTAATTAATCATCCTGACTGTGGTTGTGCTTAGGAGTCAACTAGAATTGGGGCCTCATCATGCTGGTCACTGTATAAACAGGGCCATTGGCAGTCACCACCCCTAAGAGCATCTCCCCCTCCTGTGCTGAGACTCCTTTCTTTAAGGAGGAAAGGAGCTCCTGCACGTCAAAGGGCTCCTGTGCACAGATGGAGGCAGAAGATTTTGTGATCCCAGCGGTTCTGCAGACCCTGCCAAACCCCATTTACCAAAGCCACGACTCTTGCCTTTGCCAATCCTGAAGCAGCAGACTCTCCGTGTCCTTGGGAGCATAGACTTTAGCTTTCTGTAAGTCTCCTTGATGTCAGTGCCTATTAAAAGGAGCAGGCCAGATTCTGTTCCTAGCTATGACGCTGTTCACTTGAGGCAGCTCCTCAGACTTCGGTGCAGTTGGTCAGACTTTACAGTCGCAGCGGGGAGAACAGGATGGGGCCCAGCAATTTATTTATGAAATTCCTAGACGGGGAGCGTTAGGCGGGCGAAGAGCTCTGAGCTGCAGAGTGAGGTAAATAGCACATCAGGATATGTTAAACAAATGATGCTAATGCAAGCCACGGAAACAGAGAGCAGAGGAAGGGGAAATATATTCCTTTGCTTGGGAAAAGGTTATATATTGAGAGCCAGGGAAAAGAGAGTGTAGAAGGGAAGGGATTTCCTCACAATTAAGGCCCTGCTGTTCAGCATGCATCCCTAATGCTTCACCTGGTGATGGAGTGGCTGGTGTGTAGTGGAGAAAATCCCCGGCTCACAGGCCAGAAACTGGGTGTTAACATGGAAAGGAATTTTCCATTAAGAGGAAGGAGTTTTACCCCATGGTCAGATTGGTATGGACTGTGAGGGTTGCCTTCCCCTGTAGTGGGGGGCATGGCCCTCTACCTGGCATCTCTTGAGCATATATTAATAACTTTTTATAGAAGCAGGACATTGGCTGCCATGGTCCCTCTACTCTGCCACTGCCAGGCTAGAGTGTTGTTTCATGTGTTGTGTCAAGGTTGACGGTAGTTTTTATGAAGAGTTTAGATTATGGACTTGTATAGGATGGGTTGGACTAGATGATCTCTGGAGGTCCCATCCAACCCCACTTCTCGATGACTCTCTGAGTCTATGAAATTGTGGGAGTTAGAGATGGCAAATGCCTTGCTATGACCTTAGCAGAATGGGTCGGTGCATTTCCTGTTGCATTTCCTTGTTTGGGAGGCTTCATGTATTTGTTTGTCTTTGCAAGAAGCAGTTGAATTAATAATCATGATGGATGGGGGAACCCACGCCTGATTTGTTAGGGGGACCCTTATACAGAATCACTTAAAGTCCTGTTTCTGGAGAGCGACCGACTCCATTCCGCCTGTTTATTTGCTATTTGGGTAATAACTTAAGACAATGAGGAAGCCTGCTGAGCTATTTGGCAGTGAAATGAATCCCGAGGGAGATCAGTACAATATTGTTTACTGGCGGGGAGCCGTACGCGCCTGAAGGGTCAGAGTTGTGCAATTATGTGGAGAGTCAGGTAAACAAAAGGTCCCTGTTTTAACACTGGATTCATTAGAAGAAGATATGATGAGAACCATTAGTGCACGAGCCATCATTATCTTTCAGTCCGATGAGTCTCCTCCTTCCCCCCTCCCCTCCCTTTTTATTTTTTTAGGAAAAAAATAATGGCTGGTTCCTGTTAAATCAGATATGTATGGCCAGAAAATAATAGTAATACCAGGTCTGCAAGATTAAGTTCACAAGGGAAGAGAAATTACAGTTCTGGCCTGACTTGCTGCTATACCAGGCATACAGAGAGACGGCTCAGTATGCAGATAAACAGGGCAAAATAAAAGGGCTACACAGGAAGGGATGGCAAGAAAAATAGGAACTAATCAGCAGAGGCAGCCACTGTAATAATGCACTAAACATGGAAAATTGCATTATACTCGCTCCTCTGTTTCTTGTTGTATACATTAGCCACAAAATCATCAATAGGCAATTCACTGCAAAGATGCAGCGCTGCAGACTTTCACCTTCCTCTTTATTGGCAAAGGAGTTCATGCTGCTCCAGGAGGAAAAGGCATTATTTCACCCTTCTAGCAGTGAGATGGCAAAAGTGCGGCCAGAGGTGCATACACAAAGTGATTGCCTTCCAAAATGTGGTTCAAAGCATAGGGGGTCTGGGCATCCCAGATACTTCCATGGCAGTGTCCCAATACACGTCCTGCGATCTTGCTTCATGGAGGAGGAGAAAAACTCCTGTGGGAGGAGAAATCTTATCTACTCAGATACATATTTTTAACAGCAAACTTTATTTCTATTCCTCAGTTGGGAAAGCATGAGCAGCAATTGCAGCTGAGTCTATCTATTTTTAGATAAAAATAGTGAGGACATTTATTCGGAAATTTACTTAGGTGTAGTCTGCTGACACACGGCAAACTGGGCTTTGCAAAATTCAGGAACCCCGATGACACCTATTGGAGACAGATGACTTTGCTTTTATTCAATACGGCATCTCTGGGGGGAAAGAGCCAAACTTTCCAGATCTGACCCAAATCTTATGCAGGCATGGAAGCAGAATTAAAAAGGGAAAATGAAAAAAATCCAAACAAGAATAAAACCAGTCCCAAAGCTGACACTGAAACCCAGCTTTTCTCTTCTCTTTTGGTCAGCAGCTTCAAACATGATCAGTGCATAAATCTGTCTGCAGCCCAGGATGTCGGAAGCTTCCCAAGAGACAGCAATCTACTCCCGAGTGCTTGGTGCAAAAGGAAGGCTGCAGCTTCAGGTACGAAGCATTGCATATTGGACTACCCCTGTGGTTTTTTTTCCATATCCATTGAACTGAGTCTGTTTGTTGTAGAGATGGGGGAGGGGAATAGGCATTCTCGGCAGGAGGAGCTTCAGAGGAGAATTGCTAAAACCAGCTCCGACCACACACAAGCAAATGTGGTTACTCTGTGGGGAATACAATGGGTCCTTGCAAAATGTCTTGGCATGTTTCCAAACAGAACAAGAACTACTCTGATGATTGCAGAGGTGCTCTTCCTATCCTGCTTGCCCTTTCTGAACAGACAATGGCGATTAATGGGGGAGCTTTCAAAAGTGCTCTGCATGGGTATCATCTACCCAGACTGAAGTTTATCATAAGACTCCCATTAGTAGGCCAATGCCAAGCACTTTGGAAAACTGTCTAAATCTACTCACAATGCTACTTTGGTTTTTTTCCCCCCTACAAACTCCTTATAAAACCAAGCCTAGGCTGAGGTCAGGTTGGGCCACTGCCTATGGAGTCCTGGCCCCCACTTCCAGCTTCCCTTAAAGCTTGAGAAAGCAAAGCTGCACGTGCTGCTTTTCTGGAACAACAATTTTCAGTATAGGAGCCCAAAGGTAGGCATTCCCAAGCAGATGTAGGGGCATGGAAAATCATCCTGAAGCCCTTAGGGAATCCCAGCTGAGGTTCAAAGGAAACTGTTTCACAGCACGGCTTAGCTGCAGTGCGTGGGGGCTTCCATCACCTCTCATTCGAGCCCCAGGATATGGATTTAGATCAGTGGTGGGCAAAATGCAGCCCGGGGACCAGATGCAGCCCACCAGGCCATTCTATCCGGCCTGTGGGGCCCCTAAAAAATTAAGAAAATTAATATTTATCTGCCCTGGCTGCCTATTATGGGGCCCTCAATGGCTTGCCAAAAGTCAGTAAGCGGCCCTCCGCCCAAAATAATTGCCCACCCCTGATTTAGATGCTAAACTGTAAGTGTTTCCATCTGGGTTTCTTAGGCTGCTAACTCCTACAACACCCTTCCCCCTGGCATTTGGAGGACACCTCTAACCCCTGTCGTCAGCCAGAGGCAGGATATTGTAAAACCAGTGGGCAGCTCAGCAAGCATCGTAAGCAGAGATTGTTTTTTCTCAAGCCCCATCCTAGTGTCACACGGGCCTGCTGAAAACCACACAGTATTGTGTTTTTTAACATGCCTTTGGCCTCTTGACATTTCCCATCTCTTTCCTAGCCTAGTCTGGGGGCCTTCCCCAAACCCACTGAAGTGTTCCCAGAAGGCGGTCAGGTCAGCCAAGGGGGATGTCAAGAGTGTGGGGCTTCCCTTGGACAAACTATGAGCTGCTTGTATGTTTGGTTTTATTTCCTGAATGAGTGGTTTATGGGTAATAAGAAATACTTTAGTCTTTCTTTTCTTTCGTTCTATGTTTCCACATCTGAATGCATTTGCAGTGGGGTTCTGATAGGTTGTAGGGAAGTCCTGTATTATCACAAAACGTTATCACTTTCAGCTATGGCTCGTTCTCCCTGCCATTGTGACCTGCTCAATGCACAGACAGGTTCTTGGCCTTTCTCTAAAGCAGTTCACTTTGGCTGAGTCTACACTGAGAAGTCTGCCCAGCAGAGTGCCAGAGTCTGCTCCAAGTGGATTCCATCCCTGGGTCCAGTTTTCAGATACAGGCACCTTTGTAAGACATCCAAGTCCCACATATGGATGCTCAAGTCTTGGCCAGACATGCAACATACGCTTCCTGGAGCACTGAGCTGAGCATCCAAACATGGGGTTTTAGCGGCTGATGAGGATGTCTGTTTTTAAGCACGGGTGAACGTGGCTGGGGACATGCACAGTGTTCCCTCTAAACTACGCGGCATGTGTGGCCACACAGGCGTGCCTGGCAGCACGGCATGAAGCGTGCCTATGCAGCTGCACATGCCACATAGCTTAGCGGGAACGCTGGGCATGCAAGGGGCCGCAGAAGGTTCTGACCCAAATCACTACATTAGTTTGGGAAAACTCTTGGGCGTTTGACATCCAGGCATCCAGCTGTGGATGCTGAATGCACCTTGGCAAGCACTGGGACACATTCCTGGGTGTGTAATGATTTGGGCTCTCGAGGAGATGGGCAAAACCTACAGGTGAGGGTTGGTCATGGCACTCCCTACCCCTGAGCGAGATCTTCTGATCCCAGCAAACAGGGGACACAAGCAGGGGAGTTTGCGAGGGACCTCACAGGTTGAGGGGAAGAGGAACGCAAGAGGAAAGGAGCAGGACCTGGTTCCTGGCTCTGATTCCTGGCTCTTGGTAGGTGAGTGAGCTTGGTGGGTTTGGCCTGCATGCTTGCATGGTGGTGGTGACTGTGTGCACAGAGAGAGTGCTTGCCTGGTTGTTGTTTGGACCGTGTGCTTGGACTGTGCATTTAGTGAGTGCTGTTTGCTGAGTGTTTGCAGAAGGAGACACTGGCTGTGACCTCACCCCCATCTGTGTCCCACTGAGGGGGCTGAGCTAACCCAGGTCAAGGAGAGCAGAAAAGGGAGCACATGAGGGAACAGGGCAGTTTGCAGAGGGGAGTTGGCGGCAGCAGTCAGAGGTGGAGTGCACAGAGCGCTCTCCCTGAAGGACGCACGGCGTTCAGGGGAGTCCTCAAAGGAAGCTGTCCTTGTGTTTAAGACTAACCAATGTATGTTTGACTGAAGCCACATAGGTCTGAAACTTTGAGTTTGGACCTCGGGTTTGAAATCCAATTCTTAAAGCCCTAGTTCATATGAAGTTGGTGTTGAGCGTAAGGTGAGCAAAAGGCGATCAAAAGGGAAACAAAGATAAAACTTGTCTAAAAGAGCCAATGGAAGTTCAAGGATTAAGGATATACCCCAGGTAAACGTCTGCTGTATGGTTTTTGCTTGTTTTACAAGATTAGGTTTAAAATAAGGATTTTTTTCATGTGGTGTTGGGCCACTGGCTCTGTAGAAGTTACTTCTTGCGTGTGACTGCAAGTGCTTTGTGAATGATAGAGATGGCAGAATCCCAGCAGAGACAGAGAGGAATAATTGCATTGCTTCCTCCGAAGGGATAGCTGTGTCCATTGCTTGGGGCTTACATCTACTCCTCTTCCTCCGCTCTCCATAGGGAACCACATAGGGAGGCTGTGGGTCTATGTCATCAGCACAGTGCTGTTCCATGGACAGATGTTTTATCCGTGATATGTGCTCCTGACAGCACTGCTTCCCTGCATAATCTTAAACACCCAGAGAGCTGGTTTTAAATATCTCTAAGCCACCCACAAAACCTCTCTCAAATAAATGTACACGATGAACTGTCAGTGACAACAGGTAGCATGATGCCCTTCATGCAATGAAATGTCTCCATGTCAGGTTTCACTTCCCCAGTGACAGTTCTCACTTCCCATTTGTTACGTTTATGAGACAGAACGTGAAAGATCACTTTTGCTAGCTATATCCCCTCAAACAGGACAGATCAGCCTGTCAGGAGTGAGCGTGTTTGCACACTTGTTATGGTATGTGATTCTTCCCATCTGCAAATATTATGTGCACATCTGTCTTGTCCTTGTAAACCCTGTGCTTATATATGCAAATCGGGCACAACCCAGAAGTGGGTTCATTAAGATGAAAACCAGAACTGAGCAGTCAAATGCCTTTTAAAGTTCCAGTTTATAATGGTCCTCTTAATTACCCTATGAAATGCCCAATAAAACAAATTGCTTTCATTTTGACTTTATTCCCTGACTTTTTCAGCTTACTTAAGATTGTAGGATCCATTAAAGAGCTACTTTCTCTTTGGGGAACACTTTGAAAGAGTTCACACTTATAAAAGGGGATTTATGTTCCTATCTTGTGTTTTACCATAATTTTCCTTGCCGGTTTTGCTAATTACTAGAGATATTTGTGTTTAAACAAGTGCCGTCTTCTGTACACTCCATCCTCTCCTAGATAATCCAGCAGTGAAGTCATAATGCTGGGTCTGTGACATTCCCATGGCAACTGACTGTGATGTCACAGACAGGGGATTACAACTTTGCGGGAGGATCAGGCAAGGGGTAGTGAGGCTGAAACTCATTCTCACACGAATGTCTTTAAATACAGAGCAAGAGAGAGAGATGGAAACTGGAAGTTCCTAGAAAAAGAAAGTGCTTTTTTAACGTACTCTTTTCCTCTGTTCAGCTCATTAAAGAGTTTGTGTTAGAGAAGGATTTTATCTTATACTCGGAGCAGCCAGTAACATCACCTGCTGTAGGAATCCATCTCTTGTCACTCGAGGGCTAGACTTAGCTGCCTGAGTGTTGACTGACAAAGCCTCCTGGACTCCAGGGCCCCGTCTACACCCGTTTCAGCCGAACACTTTTTAAAACATCTGTAAATTCTGTCTCAGCAGGGTGGAAAGGTATTATTGTCTCTGCTTTGCAGGTGAAGTAAACTGGGGCATTGCCTGTTTCTGGCCTATTTGTCAACCTGTCTTTGGTGTTTCTAGGTATCCAAAAAGTATATTATCTAGGTATGGCATATTGATGGATTTAGGGTATGTAGCAAAGAGTTAAACTTCCTACTGCTACTCTGCCAGTAGGAAGGTCCCCTTCATGGGTCTTGCTATCGTGAAGTCACGTTGTGAGTCGGTGTCAGAGCGTGGTGTAGAGAGGGAGTGTGTCCAGTTGGTAGGGTACAGGACTGGCACTTGGGAGACCATGTTTCTGCCCTGCTGCTGCCCTGCTGTTTGATGCTGGATAGACCACTTGCTGTCTTTGCACTCGGCGTCTGTCTTGTCTATTTGTACTGTTCACTGGCCAAAAGTCGTTTCTCACCCTGTGTCCAGCCCCTTACACTACCAGGCCAAGATCTTGGCTGAAGCCTGTATGCACCCTAATATTGGTAATATCTTAGTAAGTAATACTAATAACTAGTAATAGTAAATCATTATTATCATTATTATCACTTTGCCTTGCATACACACATTATTATTATTATTATCATTTTGCCCTGCATACACACATTATTATCATTATTACTAATAACTAGTAATAGTAAATCATACTAATAACAAGCATAAAAACTGAGGAGACCCAGACTTTCCCCAATCCAACTACACTTTGTCCCAGCTCCCAACATGAATGGATAGATATATTCATACCTTAGTTTTGTTTGTATGTGTTGTCTTTTGTGGTTATAGCATTAAAAATCACATGAAGCTATACCCACGTTCCCAGATGGCATGACAAAAAACTTCAGGACACTACTTCATTTTCACACTTCAGGCCAAATCAGGAGAAAAAACCAAGATCTAGCAACAGTGTAACACAAATTAAGCGACACATCTAAAATGACAAACTCCAAACTTATACCAGGAAGCCGACTAACCGATATTTATGTAAAGTCCTTAGCAGGCAAAGGAAAACCAAGCAGACAGCAGAATCAATCTTTTTTTTATTTTTCTAAGGGAGGAATAAAAGCAATGTTTCAAAGCCAGCCGTGTCTCATCTGAGCGGTAGCGGGGAAAAACCCGCTCCGCAGAACATACTGTCCTGTCTCCTGGCTCCTCAGATCATAACTTCTGAGCTGGATTCAATAGAAATAAATGTTCAATAGTTCCAGTGGTGGCCTTTGGAAATGGAGCTAATGAAACAAGACAAAAAAATCATTACAACATTTTGACAAGCACTTAAATATTTAATGTTATGCACAGTGAAGCCCAATGGTTGGGAGATCACACCTGCAGGAAGCGGTGCCCTTTATTAACGAGAAATGAGTCCTCGTGTGTATGCAGGGCAAAAATTAAGCAAATGATATTGGAGCTCGGCGTTGGTAAACAAGCACTCGGGGCGTTGTGTGCGACACTGCCAGCGTGTTCCTGCAGCCCGTTGCTCCTGTTTCACCGAGGGGCTTTGCTCTCTCTCTGCACTCATGCTGCTGTCATGCTTGCTCTGCGACAGGACTGCTGTGGTGGGAACCAGAGGGAAGAAACAAGTGTGTTTTAGTGCTTAGCGAGGACTATGGAAGAACAGGGCCCCGGGCATGTCCCATTCTTAGAGAGAGCCTGAAGGCCCCACACCAACTGGTGGGAGAGCAGAGGAAAACTATTAACATTACACGCAGCAGAGGAGATGAAGGGACTTCAGTGCTTAAACAGGATCGGGTGAAATCCTTCCAAAGCAGGCTTAAGAATTAAGAGCCAACAATGTCACACTGAGGGTCATTCTTCGCAGGACATTTCGGGCCCTCCATCCAGAGCTTCCCTCTCCTCGGCTCTACCCCATGCTGCATAGTCATCCTGATTTAGCCCCACACGGGCAAGAAGAACCGTACTCTGTATCCCAGCCAGTGCCAATCCATCTTGGAGCAATGGTCTTTTCTCTTCGCCACTGAGAAGTCAAATCTCAGCCCTTGGATAGAAAAGCCCTGAAAAGGTTATCTGACAGGGGATGCCAGGGTGGGGGAGGGATGGGGAGGGGAAAACAGGCTGAATGGCGTGGGCATGTTTCAGACGTGCTCTGGATTCAGGCCTCATTAGCCACTTAATGATAGGGAGAAGGTGGGGAATAAGGAAGTCAGTGAATGGAGCTGTTGCAGTTCAAGTCTCATTCATACCAGAAGGCTAACACGAGGTGGGTGTTGCTGTAGCCTTGCCAGTAAGAACAGACTATCAGCCAAAGTGATGGAAACAAATGTAAAGAAGTGTGTATCAATAACAGCATGTGACTTGGAGGGTGTACAAAGCCTATTCTGGGGGAGAGGAGGAAGCCAGCTCTCGTTGTCTGTCTGCATTGCAGTTGCATTTAAACACCTGGGCCTCACTGCCTTAGGCTTAGAAAGCGGTCCCTGCCCCCAGGAGCCTGCAGGGTGAGCCTGGGAAGAACAGATGGTTACAACAAAGCAGTCAAGTATATGGCCACAATGAAGCACTTGTGATGGGTGTGATAAACAAGGCCCACAGTGCATCAGCTGCCCAGCTGTCACCCGCCTGTTTGTGAGGACCACAGCCGAGGTGCATTTAAGGAAGGGATTTGAAGGAGAGCGTGGTGGCTCTGTGGATGCTTTATGGGAAGCAGCTTGGGGGAAGCATTGGGTCCATGTGGCTGGGTGGTTCGGATTGATAGTTTCAATATGCGTCTTGCCGTTTCTCTATCCGTGTGAGTGAATGAATGGGCTCCAAACCAGCCCTCCGAGCCCAGTTGGTTTTCCTAAGCGCTCAGTGCTGAACTCGCTCTGCTCCTGCTGATCTCAGTGGTAGACTGAAGTTTCCATCTCAGCCCCAACAGGAAGCTCCCCAGGGCAGGGACTGTGTCTTCCTAGATGTTTACTCGGTGCCTCATTCAGCGAAGTCACAAGTATGATTGAAGCTTCTGGGAGCTGCCGTAATGTATGTACTATTTGTGTTGTCAAGTGCCAAGACACATCTGTGGCACTGCAGGGATGAATCATGCAAGCAAGCCCTGTGCTTGAGAAGGGTGGGCTAGCAGGGGACATGCCAGGACCCTCAAGCGGGACATGTCTGGAGAAGAGGATGCCATGAGTGAAGTCAGCTGTGACTCCCTGCTTGGAGACAGACAGGTCTGGCATCTTTCAGCCCCCTTGATCCTCTCAATAACCAAGCTGAGCAGCTGATGGAGGCAAGCCCCCTTCCTTCCATCCTCCAGCATGGTGAAAAAAGCCAGCGGGAAAAGATCTCCCTCCCTCCTTCCTTCCCTCCCACCATTAGTATTACAAACCAAGGGCTTGTAATCCCTTCCTCAGTTGCACACGCACGCACGTGCACGCACACACACACACACACTGAGCCTGTGAATTCATGGAGCAGTCAGTGTACATGGCATCCTCCTCTCTCTGATCTGGGACCCTCTGTGCACCATGCACTATTTGTAACTGCAGCCGGGAAGGGAAGGGTCACAGCAGGGAGATGTTCACGTATCATTAGAGCCCAGTGTCGGACTTCACAGAGCCATCCGCCCCAATCAAAGCAGTTTAAAAGGGAGAGTTCCCTTTAATCATCGGCAGGCTCTCCAGGTTGTTAGCACTGCAGAGTCTGTGGAGAATTGTGCAATTTCCCTACACACATTCACAAGCACAATGGGAGCGAAGCTAAATCAGACCCCTGATGATAAAACAAGCTCCTTCCCACACCAGCCTGTTATTTACAGGCAGCATCGCACCAGGGGCTGGGCAGGCAGTGCTGTTCCCTCTGCAGTCCATCGCTCCTCTAGGCAGGTGGGCATGAAGGATGAGACCTTTAGCTGACTTTCTTTTTATGTACCTGTTCCAGATGAATTGGTGGGGAGGGGGGCGAGGGACAGGCCGGGCCCGGTGGGATGGAGCCCACAGAAGGTGAGGGAGCCGCTGCTCCCCCCTGACTCAGGTCTTGCAGCCAGAGAGTTTAAGGTCTGGAAGCTGGCAAAGTCGCTGGTACCATCTCTCAGTGACTGCCTTGCTGAGTAGAAGAGTTCTTCTGAGCAGAGCCCAGCAGCTCTGACCTGATTATGGAGACGGTGTCAGACAGGAGCCCAGCTACTACATAAATCCTCTACTCCACAAAGCCTCCTGGAACTAGCAAGTCACCTGAAATCTTTCAGAGGCGTTTTGCCTCTCACTTCCTCAGCCAGCCACCGTGTGAGCAAACATAGCGAGAACATGCTGCTGATGCTTGCCCAGTCACGCATCTTTATATCCATGCCCTCCGTGAGTCCCCCTCATACACAGAGCCGTGGCCAGGTGTCCATACAACACACACATGCACACACACATTCATGCATGATGTAAATACTCATAGATGCACAGAATGCATGTACACACACACAGCAATAAAGCTAGCTCTAAAACGGGAACATTCACATTATAGATGTGTGTGGATTCACTTAACTATGCATGCTCATCTTATGTAAGTACACTCAAATACATGCCAATACAGGCATGCAAAACAGTTGCATGGTTGCTGACATGTACCTGTCTGAATCATGTCCTTCCACACATGTTACCACCCCAAGATCCATGTGCCTTTGTGCATGTACTCATGCACACACATGCTTACATATAGATTTGCATGGATGTACGTCCTAGAAGGAATGCCGAGGGAGGCATGGGGCTGTGTGTTGGGAAGTAGATGCTGAATGGCTCTGAGTCCAGATAACACCTGCTCAGGGAGCTGGTTGAAAGATACCTATTCTCTTTAACGGGAAACTTGGGGTGGGTGGGGGGGAATTAATTATTTTTGCCAACATTATCCATGCAAATGGTTTGGATTTTTAATGGAAAGAAAATAGAAAATGGCTGGTTTTTAAGAAACCAAAAACTTTTTACCAAAATTGAATGTTTTTGGTTTCTGTTTTTCATCAAAAAATATTTTTGTCCAAATTACTATTCACCCAAAAAATATCAACCAGCTCTACTAGAAATGTATGGACAGGAAGACACTGATGTAACACATGTATATGCAATTATACACCTAGACACATGAGCATGTACACATGAGCACAGGCACATGCCCAAGCCTCAAAGATATAGTTGTAAACCCAAACACACACAAAGGCAACTGGAAATACAGTGTTGCCTTCTGAAGCTGCTCTCATCTGCTGGGTAAACATGAAGTTATGGTCTTTGACTGGAACTGATCCTCCAGAGCCATGTTATTCTACTGGGGAGAGGTATTTATCACCGATTTTCAATGTGAATTATTTTTGTGACGGATGGTAATAGTTTCTTTGGCGGTATTAAGGCTTATTATGTCAGGATTTATTTAGACACAAAGCGCTTGGACCACATCATAGGCCTATAACTTTATTTGCTTGCACTGACATTTAAGAAGCCATTTCCCCACAAGTTCTGCTGTGGCTGCGTAGAGATAACAGCTCTCCAAGAGGCCAAGCCAAAGCATGATGGATCACGTTGGTTAACAGCCTATCTGGAAGTCCTTCAAGGGTGCAAGAGAACCTTACATAGGAGGGTAAGAAGACCGAGGGGATTGATCTTAACTTAGAGAGGGCAGCCCAAGCATAAGAAGATCCGCAAGGTGGTGGAGAGGAAGCAAGAGAATATATAGCTCCAGGAGATGTATGTGAGGAGTATATCGTGTCAGTACTGAGGCATCACATTAAGCTAGGCTTATTTGCTCAAGCAAAGAATAACCAATTGGCTGCTGCCCTTCAGGCTGAATGAATAGCTGAAACCAGAGGAGCATCAGGAAGCATTAATATCCAGGTGCGCAGCTTGTGGCAAGGTGCTGAGGCTCTCAGTACATCAAGCTCTTTTGTGCGGAGAGGACTCTCTGACATCACCTTGGAGACGCAGAGACATCTGGACCTGTCCCCCAAAGCCCTCTGACGTTTGGGACTTCTGAGGCTGCTCTTCATCGTCAAAGTTTTTCTCTCTCAAGCTCCACAGGCCATCAAAAGAAGAGGCCAGTTCTATAGCTGTCAGTGCTAAAGCTGGTGGATGGAGCCAGGTAGGACTGGGCTGATATAGCTGATGGTCAAACTGGTTGCAGCAGTGGGGGTAATGCTCAGTGCTGTTAGGAACTCGCCATGGGTGTTGGTATACATTGATCCTATCTTTCTGGGGTTGTGGGGCAAGTGAGAATAGGTCTGAAGTCCTTTGGATGAACAGTGACTGTCCCAGACACAACAGGCAGAGTGAAGGCCCATTCATGGAGGACATTTTGGACTCCTTTTTAAGCCAGTCTCTCTGTTTGCCTGCTCATATCTATATACCCAAGTGGTTATGCCTATGTCACTAAGTTATGCCATGCACATTAACCCTGACTACACAAAGTGTACACACAGTCACTTCTGAGAGTGGATGAAGTCAGACAAGACTGATGGCTGGGAACTGATGTGCACCCCCAGCTCCTGTTGGCTTATGGCGCAGTTGTACCTAAAAGAAAAACACTTAAATGAGGCTCAATAACTCGGTTAAAAAAAGAGCTTTTTAGTCTGCTATTAATATGAGCAGGCCCAGGCCTAGGTGGGAACACTTGTGTTGGAGGAAGCTGGAGGGTGTTTAGTGTGCAGTATTGTTATTAGTCTTCTGAAGTGCCTGGAGCTGCCCACAGACCAGGACCCCCCTGTGCTAGGAGCTGAACAAACACAAAAGAGATTTCCTGCTGCAAGGAGCTTATTGTCTCTAAGTAACGCCTTGCTCTGATTGCTTTATCCTGCTCTGGTGGTGAAACGGGATTGAAAAATGCAGATCATGGGGCTAGTAGAAGTGAATCAATAACCACTTTGCTTCACTTTGCACCTGCACGGAGTTGCTACCATGGTGTGAAAGTCAGTTGATGCTGGCCCTTTTGTATCTGTGGGAATGGGCATACGAGCCGGTGCAAAGGTACTGATAACTGATGGCTGCCCATCAGCTTAGTAGCTGCAGTATCTGCCCATGCGGGTGCACGCACCCTGTGGTAAGAGAGCTAAGTTGCTTCCATGAAAGTGGCTAAGAGCGCAGGCACAGAGCAGCTGGCACACGCAAAACGCCACCCGTTTTTTTTCTTCCTTGCAGTAACTTTTTATGTCCATGCCCTGGATGCGACTGAGTGTTGTTGCCATCTAGTGGCTGGACTCAGCAAGAAGGTAAGTGGCCTTCCACTCCCGAGGGCTCCTTCGCTCGTGGGCACTGAGACATGTGGCTTGGGAGTGGGAGGAGATGGGTTGTAGATTCAGGTTCCCAGGTGCGCGTGCGCCCGGGTGTGCATCTCCCACCCGCCACTCCAACCTCGTCGCTTCAGCTCCTTCCAGTAGCTCCATCCCCTGGTCCCTTGCGAGGCGGGAGTCTCAGGAGGCAATGGCAGGAAGAACACTGTGTTCAGCAGCTGCACATTCCATTAATTTAATGAGGATTTTTTTTTTTTTTACAAGGCAGATGGCAAAATAGCTATTTTCTGTTGCCTAATAAATACCATCAGCAAGGCAGAAAATGTGCAATCTCACCAAGCCTTTTCTGAATCTTCCCCCCTTTGTATTTACACACTCTCCGTTCTCTGCTAGGAGCTAGTGGGAGGGAGGGAGGATGCCGAGAACATGCCTGAATTTGATGCTAGGCCTCGCATAACATTGCCACGGCCTCCCATGATTGGCCGGCGCTGCCACATCCCGCTGGGAGAACTCCGTGCTGGCAGCCCTTCGCCGATCCAATTCGCACTTCATCTGATTGCGGTAATAACAACTTGCACAAATTTCCTGTCTCAACCTGAAATCTTCCAGCTCTGCAATGCAAATAATATAATGTGTGATGAGGAGGACGATGACGAGGATAATAATAATAATAATAATGATGATGATGATGCCTTTATTCAATGAATGAGTGAATCAAGCAAGCAAAAAAAAAAAAGAAAAAGAAAAAGGCATTCAAGGCTTGAAAATCAATAGGAAGTGAAATCAGGAGGACAGGCTGGGGGTGGAAGAATCAACTTTGGGGGAAGGGAGGCCTTAGTGATGACATCTGCTTAAGGGAAGCAAAGCATTTCCCTGCTCTTCAAGGTGCTTCCCTTCCTCCCAGGTTTTATTGCCACCCTCCTTGCAGGTTTTGACCTCTCGTTGCTGCCTTTCAGTAGCTGAGCTGCCCCTACGTATCTGGAACCCTGTTCTCTGCTGTGCCTTGTGGCCCCATGGTGTCGTATGTTGTGTGTTGCATCACATGTCGTGTGTCCTGTGTTGCACGCTCTCTGGGTGCACGTCAGAAGGTGCTGGGTTTTAGGGCAGATGGTGGAGTCGATAATGACTGCCTTTCATCTCCAGTCACTGTGCTTGGCTGGAAATGCTGCCCCTGTTGATTTTCTTCCCCCCTCTCTGGGATGGGATTCCAACCCAACTCGATGGTCTCTCCCTTCTCGTCTCCTGGCCTTCCTCTCCTCTCCCTCTCCTCTCTCCTTTTCATCTTCAACTCTTTCTCCCACACCCTGTCCCCTGCCTTTCCTCATCTCTCTTCCTACTTCACCTCCCTCTCATAACTCTTGTGGTGTCTCTCTCTGTCTCCCGTTCTCCTTTCCCGCTTTCCCTGCCCTCTTCCTCTTCCCTCCTTGATCCTCTCCTCATTGTCAACACACAGTTCATCTCCATCTCACACTGCCGATTGCAACGGCTGCTGTGCGTGGCGCTTTCTCTGAAATCCTTGCCCACAATAGCCTGCTAATACAGTAATTCCACTGGAGACCTTTTTAGAAACCTAAAGCTTTAGCAGGCAGTTAAAACTCCCCTTTTAACTCAGTTTTCTCTTTATCAGGGATTCATTTCAGGCTGGATTTCCTGGTGCACAGCTCTGCCACTCTCTGTTAGTGCAAAAAGGATTAATTCCTTCAACAAGTGCATGTGCTTTACAGCTCTGATGAGCAGGATCTATCTCCCACTTCCCGTAGGTCCATGGGGGGGATTTGCTCATCTAACGCAGTGCTTCTCTTTGGCAAGTGCATGCTTGAAAGGGTTGCATTGCTCTCCTGTATCCGCCCAAAGACCTCTCCTGGGATGTCCTCCTTTTTATCTGGGATCGGTTCCCATGAAACCTCCTTTTTATCTGGGGTGGGTTCCCATGAAACCTCTGCAGTCTCTAAGGGATTTCCCCTCTCGGGAGAGATCCCCTGTGCTTGGCATGGGGTTGAAGTTCTGGTTTCTCTGGCTTCACAAGACTGCTGTTGAGTTAACACTATTCCCACCACACCGTGGGCAGTAGTGGATCCAGGAACAGGGCAAGGAGGATGCAGCCTACCCCCCAATATGTTCACTGTACTCATGTGTCGGTCAGCATGGGCTCCTTTTGGGGCTCCACGTGAGCAGTGAGTTCTGAGCTTTCCAACCGATCAGGATGGGGTCTGGCCACAGCTCCTGATTTTACATGGCTCCAGACCCCAGGGGGTGAGTGCTGGTGTCATTCTTCCTTTGGGATGGGGGAACCAGCATCCCCCGTGTATGTGTGACCTGGTGTAAGCAGAAAGGGCAGCACTCACCCCTTGAGCTATGGAGCTGTGTGAGATGGTTATTCTAGGGATGATCCTGTCTTGAGCCAGGGGCTGGACTAGACCTCGTGGAGTCCCTTCCCATGCTACTTTCTCATGATCCTGTGAAAGAAGGGGCTCCAGGCAGATCCCACACCAAGAGCTCACATGCAGCACAGGCAAAGAGGGACGTGCAACTGCACTGCCATACCTCTTCTGGATCCACCCCGACCATGGGTGTGCATAGTGCTTTGGAGAACAGGAAGTCCTTGCCACCAAGAGCTTACAGGGTATCTGTACTGGGGCTAGCGCTCTGTAGAGAGACAAGGGCAGGAGACAGGCACTCAAGGATAGGGAAGGTAAGAATGGCTCTCAACCTACCATGGTGCTACCTTCACCATAGCAAATAGGACCAGAATCCCCACTCTGTGCTGCCTTGTGGAGCTGCCTCTATGCGTGTCAGGTATATATGCTCCACCCTTGCCAAGACTGGGGCAGTGGCACCCCCTCCCTACTCCCTGTCACAGATACGCGATGCCTGCATGCAGCACAATCCCAGGTCAAAGTTTGAGCACACTTCTGGGGCAGTGTGGGAGTGCCTGCAGGCCCCCTGCCCGGGCTGTGTCTACCTTGCAGCTAAGTATACCACGCTTCTCTTCTGCACTCTTTCATGTAAACATTAAATTTGCTAAGAAAAAGGAATGTGCCTGCAGCCTCCTCAGACAGGCGACGGTGCAGCTTTGTATTGTATTTAAATATATGTAAATCTGCCTCAGGATAAAATATGCAAAGGGCAACTCCAGGAAATTGAATCTGACTTGCAACTGCGCCGGAGAGTGGCACTCTGCAAATTGAATCCGAGCCTGCTCCCCTCCCCTCCCTGTCCCCTCACAGCGACACCTGCAACGGGGTCACGGCATGAAAGCACATAGAAGTAAAGGAATGAACTTCCTAATTGAGTAGCCATGACTGCTACCCTGCTGCAGGGGGAGGACAGGGCAGAGCTCCTGTCCCAGAGAGCAGCGAAGTGAGACAGGGCAGATCTCCCTGGTGGGATGACCCACAACCCCACAGGCTCTGTGGCTGTGAAGGTCAGACTGATGGTGGGACAGATATTGGTTCCCTGATGGAAGTCCTCTTGGAGGCCTGTGCAGGGGCAGCTGGTGTCACAGGAATGTTGCTGTTTTGGGCCGTGTCAGAGGTAGGCAAGGTGGGCCTGTGGCTGTGCATCTATACCAGGGCAGCACTATGGAAATGTAAAGTGTAATCCCCTAAGGCTAGGGACAGAAGTTACACATAAACTGGTTTAAGTGATCAGAAACCAGTTTAAACCTGTAACGGAACAGAAATTCAGTCCACATAAACTGCTTTCAAAATGGCTGAAACTGGTTTAAGATAAACCTGGTTGAATGTAGTATCAGACCGTACTGATTTAAGTCCAACCGGTTTATGGAATTTCTGACCCAGACCCCTTCCTGGTTTAAGTTAACTCACAGTCCGCCAGCATCCCAGGATGCTTTGGAGCCCTGGGCTGGGCTGGGCTGGGCTGGGCTGAGCTGGGGGAGCAGGATTGCCCACACCCCTCTCCTCCCTAGCCGGAGCACTGTCATTGCTCTGGCTGGCTGAGAAGGGAGCGGGGGTGGGACGAGTGGCAGAAGTGGGGGGCATAGCCAGATGCCAGCCCCGGGCCTGAGGTGAAGGGGGTAGGGAGGGACTGGGCCGGTGCTGTCATGCGCAGAAGCAGAGGGGAGGCGAGTAGGGGGAGAGATGCCCCTGGAGGGATCCTGGTGCTGCCTCCCTCTGTGACGCAACAATGGGGAGAACGCAGGGCATTCAAAAGTGGGCGCTGGACCCCAAGCAGCTTCTCCTTCCGCTGGGGCCATGCCTAGGCCCAGGCCCAGGCCCAGGGCAGGGTGGGTGTCCCCAGGAGAGGGGAAGGGGGTGGCACTGATCAGGAGACAAGCAGGGATCCCCCTCCCCTAGCCCCTGCTGCTGATTCCGCCTGAGTCACTCTCACCCACCTCTGGGGAGCCACAGCCGCCACTGGGGAAGTTGCCGGTACTCGCACAGAGTTACCAAGTGCTACAGCTGCCTCCTCTTTCAGACCACCTGGTCTGAGCCACTTCCCTGCTTGCAGTGCCCTGGTTGCTGCCCCTGGCCCCACAAGGCTGCTCCAGGTGCTGCACCCAGGCACGCTGCTCAGCTGGGGCAGCCCCACAGTGGCAGCAGAGCTGCTGGTGGCCAGGTGCAGGCTGGCCCAGGTGCCGCGGGGGCCAGCTGGCTGGTCCCAGAGGACCTGCATCTGCTGCTGCTCCCAGCTGTGCCGAGCCCCACTGCTGCTTGCAGCAGGTGGCCTGGCTGCCGGGTCACCCGAGACAGGTGGTCTGAAAGAGGAGGCTGCAATTAGGATGCTGCAGCTCCTGGTAACTCTGTGGGCAAGTGCCAGCAACTTCCCCAGCGGGATTCCCCAGCGGCGACTCCCTAGAGGTGAGTGAGAGTGACTTAGGCGGAGTCGGCAGCGGGGGCTAGGGGAGGGGGATCCCTGTTGTCTCCTGATCGGTGCCACCACCTTTCCTTCCCTTGGGGACACCCGCCCTGCACCAGGCCCGGGCCCTGGGCATGAGCCCAGCGAGAGGAGAAGCCACTTGACAGGTGCCCCCGGGTCTAGTGCCCGCTTTCGAATGCCCCATTCTCCCCAGGCCACAGATCAGGCACCTGCTGCCCCCGCACCAGGCACCGTGAAAGAGACAGTGGTTCGATGGCAAGGAGTCCCTGCCTCCTCCCTGCACATCCAGGGTGTGGGTCAGGCCCCTCTTGCTCCCTCCAGCCCCTTAAAATACAAGGGGGTTTGGGGGAAGGGCCCCAACCCTGCTCATGGCTGTGGGAAGCCCATGGGGAAGGGCAGGCAGAGAGCAGGGGCAGTGCAGCACCAGGCCCTGCTCCACTTCAGGGGGAGGTGACCCTCGGTTTTATACCGCCCCTCGTGCATGTCCCAGCATGGAGGCCCTGGGCCTTTCCCCCTCTTCTTTCTGCAGGAGCAGAAAGCACTCCGTTCTTGCAGGAGCAGCGCAGGGACTTCCTCTCTGGATCAGATCAGGGAATCCTAGGGAGCGGGGCTGGGAGGGATCTGCAGGGGTCACATCTAGCCCAGCTCCTGCCTGAGGCAGGAGCAGCCCTGTCCAGACCATCCTGTATACATCCACACTCTAAACTCTACATAAGATGACCAGCAGCCCTGACGTAAGTCTCCCCCACCTCAGCTGCTCGAGCGGTGAGTGGGGTGGGGAAAAGCCAGGCGGACCTCGCAGGCCGAGGTAGAGGTTTAAACCGCTCCAAAATTATACTCGGGGCTGCCGGGACCTGGCTGCAACCCTCCTCAGCTCAGCTTCCCTCCAGCTTCCGGCCTCTGTGGAAGAGAAGCGAGGGCTTGCTCTGGCCCCCACCCCTTCCCCCACCTGCTCTCCCTTCCCGGCTTCTAGCCTAAGCATGTGCCTGCATTTCTGGAATCAAAAGTGAATGCCTATGCACTTGTTTCTCAGTTCAGTCTACGCAGGTTAGACTAACCTGCAAAGACTGAATCAATTCAGGCTCGGGCTTTTTGAATGTCTGTACATAACCTAAAGGAGGCCTCCATCTTTGCTCCTTCACATTAGAATATGTCCAGCCATTATTGCCTACACAGCAGTACTATCACGATCCTGAGGTCTCTCCTGGATCACCCAGTGCAGGCAGGGTAGGTAATGGAGGCTGCAATATGTGAGTTGTTTGCTGTAGTCAGAGGGCAGTCCTGGAGAAGTCTCCTTGCTGGATCCTTGAAAGCAATGGCAGCATGCAGCCCCATTTCTAGCAGTTGAAATCGTCACTCCACCAGCTAACAGGGCCTATGTTTGACAGTACAATTCAGGCCTTCACTGCAGGGCTTTTTGCCTACTTACTCTCTGGGCAGTGTTAACAGGTCTGGCACGCAGAACTTCTTTGCATGGTCTCCCATTTCTGAAATCCATCTGGCCGCAAAAAAAATGTGTTTTGCTGAAAAATTCCAGACTAGCTGTGCTTGGGATGCAACCTTGATACCATCAGAGGGTGGGAGAAAGGAAGGGCCATTATCTTCATTTTACAGATGGAGGACTAAGAAACTGCGAGATTATGGGTCAGAAGCTATTCCACCTTTTAGAGGTGTAAGTGGATTTAGGTGCTTAGGTATGTTCCTGCTCATGTCCCTGATAAACAATATGCAAAGGGTGGGTGGGTCCTCCTCCTCCTGTGTTCTCATGTCCTTGCTTTTTTGTGACTCACTCTTAAGGGTGTGCTGACAACATATTACAAAAGTAGATGTATTCATGGATTTTCAGGACTTGGACAGGGTGAAATAAAATCGCCCTTCAATGCCTAAGTCCACTTAGACACCTACTAGGTTGAATGATCTGGTTCTTTGTGACGAGGCAGTGCCCCCCTGCTCACCGTGCTGGATCCTGTCCTCTGTGGGACACAGAATACAGCAGCAGTCACCAGCTGGCCTGCCTTGCCCCATCCTCTGTTTAAACAGTTTCAGATAATCTGCAGGTAAGACTGTTGAGGCTAAAACAGGGGTGTTCAAAGTGTGGCCCATGGGCCAGATTTGGCCCATGAGGCCATGTCATCCAGCCTGTAGGTCTCCCCCCGGGTCTACAAATTTGGCAGTGGGGGAGCAGTGGCAGTGTTAACTGGAGCTGCCAAATTTCTGGCCCTGTGGAGAGCCCCAGGGGCTGGATGGTGTGGCCCTGCATGCTAGGCATGCTGGCACATGGTGGGGCTGGTGCGCAAGATCAGTTAGATGTGTGGCCAGACCTAGCATGCAGGGTCATGCCATCACACAGCCAGATGCAGCGTGCAGGGACTGGACACACGTGGCGTTTGGTTGGCATACTGGATCATACCCATGGACTGACCTTGTGTGCCAGGTGGAACATCACTGCACGGCCTCCCCAAGGACTTTGTATCATTTTGGCCTATAGCCATGGGGCAGCAGACATTTCACAAGTGGGTATGTTGGCCAGCTCTGCAGCTGGTGTAAACTAAGATCATTCCATTGGGGTCAATGCAACTATTTCTGTTTCTATTCGCTGAGGATCTGGGCCGTGGTTCCTTACAGTGTCTTGGAGTGGTGTAAAGTCACTGCTGAATCACTTGTGAGAGTTGCTGGATGCCATCGATCTCCTTCCCGCCCATCCAAGTGACACTGCAAATTACATTATTTAATCCTTCCTGCCCCATTTTTGTACTCACAAGAGACAGCACAGCTTTGCTTCCAGAAGTAGAGGGGCATGTTCCTTACACCTGTGTTTACTTTCCATGAGACCCAGAAGCAGGCTGTGGGCTCACATGCCATGCTTGTTGGCTGAGGAGGGAGCCCTATGTGGAATTCCAGCTGAAATGTCTCCAGCGGGTTGCAGCCAATAGCTGAGATTTTGGAACAGAAAAGAAACCTGTGGATTCAGTTATTCCTGCAGGAACTAGTCCTTCAGTCTCAATTAACAGAAACCGCTTGCTTGGGGGAGCTCAGTGGAGTCTCCTGGAATTTCCACCAGGGAGCTGGGATGTCGGCGGTTATTGGGCAAGGGGAGGGAGCTTTCACGTGATAAAACGAGATTTCAGAGTAGAAGGAAAGAATTCAACAGAGCACCAGCTCCTGCACCTCAGGCACCTGAGGCTGCCTGTGCATGCAGGGATGGTATATGTTGTCCACCTTAGCCAAACCAATTGGCATTTTTTGAGTGACTTGAGAAGGGGAGAGCATGTATTTGGGTGGGGGGGCACGTGCATGTGTGTGTTGCAGGTTGAACATGAATAGGTGCATGGGCTATGTGACCCCTGCCTTTCAACATGCAGTCAAGGTGCTGGCTTTTATATAGTCTTATAGGAGCTGACTACAACCACCTCCCTCTCTTCTATACTATTCTGACCAGGGAGCCTTTTGCTAACAGGCCATAGATTTTCACTTTGGGGGACTGAGCGCTCAGTGTAGTCTTGATGGAGAGCAATTTGCTGTGAAATTCATTTTCCCTGTTGGTCTAGCAAAACAAACCAATCGTATTGGCCTTGAGGGCCACTGAAAGGCTCATCTATTTGCTCTTACTTTTAAGGCCAAATGGAGGCCATTGTTCAAGGGAGATTACTGGGGCTGACGTGCTGGATGTTGTTGTTTGTGTATATATTGCGCACGTACCCCGATCGCCAGTGATGGGTGCGTGTTGGTGAACACAGCCCCCACCAGGTTGATGTCTGGGTCTTCGGTATTTTCCCTGTTGGAGCGTGGGCTGCATTTAACTCGCTAGTGCAGTGAGAAGGGCTATCATGCTTTGGTTAGTTAGGTTCTGGTTCAGTTTCCCAAGCTCTGAGAGACTGAGTGCTCATAGCACAGCAAAGCCCAATTAGTTCTGGAAGCAGCACACACAGGATTGAGCTTGCAGTTATTTTACTCCCCAAGGCAACGGCAGGGAAACAAGGCTTGAAAATGGGTTGTTTTCATGGTCTGATGCAGACCATACCGCCTCTTGCTCTACGTGTGTAGGATTGCAGGACACAGCTGCTTCTGAATGGGAAACAGAGGGTTCCCGCATCGCATTGGGAAGGGCTTTGTTGATAGTTGCTTCAAGAGAACGTAGCTTGGAGTGCACACTTTAGGCACGTCTTGTGGGGAGATAACCTGAGTCAGCTTTTCAACTAGCCAGCTGGGGCGCTGGACGTAAGACCAAAGTGATTACAGGGGCTTTGCAACCCACGGTGAGCTCCGTGCTACCACGGCTACCCAGCTAGGAGCACCCCAGGCAGTGAATTCAGTGTTAGCTCAGGTTTGCCAATAAGGGCAGTGTAGAGAGACTCTTATCCTTTGACTATAGTCATTTCCTGCCTCAATTTAATCCTTTAGTCCAAATCTGCTTCTCTCTGTCTATGCCAGGCATCTGCTGCTCAGGATTCAAGGTGTAACTTCTGCCCAGGCAAGAGGTCATAAGGCTCAGGATACATAAAGGAAGAGTCACACGGGCTAAGTACAGACAGTCAAAAAGCCCAAGGCTGAACTGATTCACTCTTTGCAGGTTAGTTTAAGCTGCACAGATTAAATTGAAGCAGAAGTGAACAGACAGTTACCTTTGTTTCAAGAAATGCAGCCACCTGCCTGCAGGGCTCAGGGCAGAAGCCAGGAGGTGCTAGAGCAGGCTCTCTGGCTGTAATTCTCTTCCTCTTTCTGCTGCCTCCGAGGTCTCTGGGAGTTGTAGTCCACAATCACCACAGCAGGACTCTGCAGGGCTGATCATCACTTCCTCTTCCTCCTTCCAGGTGCCTCTGGGATTTGTAGTCCACAGTCAGCAGTGAGTTTGAGCAGAGGGAGGGGCATTTAACCCCGCTCCCTGGCCCCAGACCCCAGCCTGGGTTTGCCTTGGGGGGTGGGGGCAGCTGCCCCTTGTAGACTGGGCTGCATCCTCACCTGGGCTTGCCTCCTTACCCCTGTCTCTTGTCAGCCTCCCTCACTGCTCTAGCTAGGGAGAAAAGGGGTGGGCCAGCCCTGTTCTCTGGAGCAGCCAGCCCAGCCCAGGGCTGAAAAGCATGCAGGGGGATTATGCTTTAACTTGAACCAGGAAGGGATCTGGGATAGAAGTTCCATAAACTGGTTTGGTCCAAGTCAGTTAAGTCTTCTGATGCTACATTCAACCAGGTTTATCTTAAACCAGTTTTGGCCATTTTGAAACTGCTTTATGGGCACTGAGCTTCTGTTCTGGTTTCTGGTTACATGCGTAACTTCTCTCCCGAGCCAAGAGGTAGAGAAGAAATTGCCTGGAGTCTACACACCCGTTGTTGTAGGTGACCCTAGGAATCCGGGACTAGCTCCTGCTTAGGGCAGCCTTCTGAGGTGCCTGTTGTCCTGTGTTGTACACAGAGAGGGACACTGCTAATATTCCTGATAATGGTGATCTAGGAGGACATCCAAGTGGTCCCTGATGTCCCCCTCTAGGGCTATTCTAGTTTTAACCTCTGGGCAGCGTCAGGTACAGAGGGATGGCAGCTCCGAGGCATCTGCAGGTAGCACCAAACCTCTTTGGTCAGTGGCAAAGCCATGCACTGCTCATTTAGGCACCGGTGTTGTAGCAAGGACAAACTCCTGGAGCCCTTCTTCAACCACAGCTTCCCCATTTTCCCACTTCAGTAGGCTTGATTCACTAATTTTCTGATAAGCGAGATTTCGTTGCTGGGTGTTAAGAAACTAGCAACAATGCTAACCCCTCATATGTGGGTAAAAATAGCCCTAATAATTTTAAGCAATTAGTTAATTAGCCTCATTTGCTTGAAAGCACAATGCAGCGTAGGAAGACTTTGCCACAGAATGTTTTAGGAGAGTGTTAATATTATATTCATTCCTATGTTGTCTTGGTTTTCCTTCTCTTCTGCATTTCTCTATCCCTTTCCTTTGCCCTTCAACATAGGTATTTGTCCCCAGTCCTGCAATTTGTATCCATGTGAAGCCTGATCCTGCCTCCATAGAAGGTGCTGGGAAAGCTTTTGGGGGTGTCAGCTAGGCAGGGCCTGGCTCTCAGCTGCCAGTGAGGTCAAGCGTGTTGTGGTCAGCGATGGTTGTCACTTAGTCCGGTCTTCTTCCCCAGTGTCTGCAGAATTGCTGGAGCAATCTGCAGTCTATTGGTTCACTGCAGTATGTCTCTGGGCATAATTTGCAATGCATGTGGTCAGGAATGTAGATTGTGCAGTATTGTTTCTGAGCCTCGATTGGAAAACTGGACCTTTTTAAACTTGTGCATGATGGCAGGGCCGGATTAACACATAGGCAAACTAGGCACATGCCTACGACCCTAAGTCAAGAAGGGGCCCAGTTGTGCTTATTTTACACATTATAAATAGTGAATGGAAAAAAGTAATATAAACATTACATCTTCAGCTGGAGGCCCAGGAGTCTGTTTGCTTAGTGTCCACCAAAGGGTTAATCTGGCCTTGCATGATGGGAAACAAATAGCAAACAGGGAACAACCTGAGGTATGTCTACTCTGCCCAGCATTTGCTAGCTGAGGAGCACAATAGATGGTCCAGCCAGAGCTAGACTGCTTCTGGTACCCGAGCTAGCTTAGTTAGCACTATCTCTATGTGGCATAAAGCAGACCCACAGAAGAGAAAGCAACATCCCCTCCTCCCCTTCTACTGACCAGCCAAGTCTTTCTTCACAGCTGACCGCTGTGGAATGGATCCTTTAAATACATTTGGGCACATACCAGGTGATTATAAATAACCATTGCTCCATTGCTATGGCCCCAGGGTAAAGCTGGCTCAATGCAGCACTTTCAAATGCAAAACAGTCCCCAATCCATCCTTTAATCTTTATCCAGATCTAATAAGGCTTTCACCCAGGAAGGACTGCAGGATTGGGTCCCCTGAGATTCTGGTCTGGGAGAGCCAGGACCCCCAACCCCAATCGAGGGTTTTCTGTGCCTCATCACTTTCCCCACCTTCGTTCTCTCTGACTCCGAGTTTGCTGTGGGATGTCAGCAGAGGGGCGACTGGGCAGCAGGCAGCAAAGGAAAAGCATGCAGGCCAAGTGTCACCTCTGCATCACGCTCCAGACTGCGCTCTGCAAAGTCTGCGTTTGCCCTTGAATTGTGTTTGTCCGGTTCCTCCCTACAATGCCCTATGGAATCCATGAGCTCAGACATGTCTTCTCCCGACCTCTGGCCTTCCCCGTGGTTGTGAGCCATTCTAGCTGACAAGGACTCCTTCTCCCACTGAATAACCTTTCCAAAGACTGTTTTCAGTGTTAAGCTTCATCAGACTCTCTGGAGCAGGAGAGATGTAGCTTTGCCTGTAGTACTATCAGTCCTTTATCAGCTGGCTTTTCCAGCTCGATGCTTTCCACTTCGTCACTCATAACCCTTCCTTACCTTCTCGTTCTCAGCTAGACTGATTCAGCCACTTAGAACTTATTACGAATTAAAAAGAGGAAAGAGAGAAATGGTTGTGCAAGGGGAATTATGGAAGAAAGAAAGATGGGTAGGGTTCCCGATGAGGGCCTGCGAAGGCATAAAGGGTCAGAGCAAAAGGGCAAGGTTGAGGCAAGTGTTTCATCCTCTGTTGCCCTCCCTCTGTGTTAGGAGATCAAGTAGCATTTGCCAAACATAAAAACATACACAGAAAACATGTAGATGCTCATGCATGTTAACATGCCTGCTTAAACATGCACATGGGCAAACAGGCTCCCTCCGAAGGGTACACCTGTGCATTCAAAATTGTGAATTCGCACATGTGCATGCACATGCGTGCTTATGCACACACTTACCTTGAACAATTGCATATGCAATTGTATGGGTGCTCATAGCTGCACACACAAATCCTGGGTACATGAACCTCTCAACCCTGTTGGGTTAGGTCCTGACCCAGAAGAAGAACATTGTGCACATGCTTTCTCCAGTATATCTCCACTTCATTCGATCTGCTAATCCTAAATGTCCAGGCAAGCCTTCTTCTGTCTAGATGCAGGGCGATGCAATGATGTTTTCCTGGGTATCTGTCAGAGCTAATCCCACCACAGGCTACAATGGTTCTTTGAAAAGAGCTTGATGGGCTGAACTGAATAAATGTATTTCTAGCCAGGAAACTGCTGGGGGAGCAGGAAGCGAGAAAGGTTGGAGTCTGTGAAAGAACAGGAACTACGTATGAAAGTACAAATGCCTTCTATTCATACGCGTGTCTCTTGATGTTCGTGAAAGAGGGACTCGTCGTTATGGCTGAGAAAGGGATCTTGATTAGTTTGACGTTTCATACAGGTTATGGACCTAGCTAACACCTAGGAAGTCCGAGTTAAGTGTGCACTGTAGATGCACCTTCCCTGTCTCTCTGGCTTTCTTTCCCTCTTTCCTCTCCTTCCCCAAGGAACCGGTGCAGTGCTATCAGACTAGCTGTTCACTGGAAAGACAGCTCATGTGGGCACAGTTCCCACGCCAGCTTGCCTCAGTGTTCCTACAGTGCTGAGGCCGATGGAGCCATTGCTGTGTTGGATACTCTTGGCCGCCCATTCATCCATACAGCCCTCACCTGCCCTGAGCGCAGTCCTCCTCTCACTGCCACCTGCCCATCCAGTTAGAGAACAGGGGGACATCCATTCACCTGCTCCGTTTCCTTCCTCTCTTACTGTTCACATCATTTTGTTGAGGTCAGTGTCTGAGAGTCAGATCTCCATCTCATTCATTATTCACGGAGGGTGCTGGATGAAATCTGACTTCCTGAATTATTTCTAAAGATATTAGATTTTCTCAAATTGTTCGTCTCCCATGGAAATGACAGCCCCCCGGCACCTGGGAATATTCCTTTCATTGTAACAATGTCATTGTTTCTAT
>NW_005842459.1:334384-337550 GCF_000455745.1 Alligator sinensis | reverse complement strand
GCAGGAATCCCTTGGATATATCTTCCCTCTATGCAGCCCCTAAAACATGGCTATGTTAGCATAACCTCCAGATAGCTATGTTCTTCTTGACCCAGAAAACGACTGGGTTTATTACGAACCTCAAGAGACCAATGTCCTTGAAGCTGATGTGCCTTTATTGTGCACTACACGGTGTACACTCACAACTAGATGCTAAGAGCATGCTTGTTGAAAAACCTGTCCATCAGAAAATGTCATTTGGATTTTTTCTGTGTGTGAAACCAGATACATTTGGATTGAATTTTGTCAGGGGGAAAAAAAAAACAATAGAAAGTGTCAAAGTGCCCTGTTTTGACTTTTTTTTATTAGAATGCAGAGTTTGAATTTTTCCTTTCTAAAAGACTTTTTGTTTAGCAGTTTCCTTTATTTTCCATGGAAAAATTAGAATGGGTTGAAATTGAAACAAATTATTTCAGATTTATTCAGAGCAAATATTTAGGACTGAGCTGGAATATAGGAGCTGGGAAGGGTTGGGATTTTTATTTTTCACATGTGGGCGTTTTATCTCAAATGAGGACAATTGCTTTTTTTTTTTGTAATTTCCAAATTTATCATGAGCCAGAAAATCCCAACCAGTTCGACTTACGTATGGTGAGGCCGGTGCGCAGGATCAGTTAGATGTGTGGCCAGATCTGGCATGCAGGGTCATGCCATCACACAGCCAGATGCAGCGTGCAGGGTCCGGACACACGTGGCGTTTGGTTGGCATACTGGATCATACCCATGGACTCACCTTGTGTGCCAGGTGGAACGTCACTTCAGGGCATCCCCAAGGACTTCGTATCGTTTTGGCCTATAGCAGTGGGGCAGCAGATGTTTCACAAGTGGGTATATTGGGCAGCTCCACAGCTGGTGTAAACTGAGATCCTTCCATTTAGTCAGTGCAACTATTTCTTTTTCCATCTGCTGAGGACCTGGGCAGGGGAAGGGAGGCCTTAGTGATGACATCTGCTTAAGGGAAGCAAAGCATTTCCGTGCTCTTCAAGGTGCTTCCCCTCCTCCCAGGATCTGGCTGCGTGGTGGCATGACCCTGCATGCTAGGTCTGGCCACACAGCTAACTGATCCTGTGCACTGGCCCCACCATGTGTGAGTGGAGCTGGTTGGGATTGTGTGGTGCATGGTTGTGGTGTTCTTACCTCAACGTTGCATTGACTCTCCTTGCGCTAGCCATTGGGCATGACTCCAAGCTCTTGCCTCATTTATGCTGGCCCATAGACCTCAGTGGAGTTGCTCTTAATTTTCACCATTGTAAATGAGAGGAGAGTTTGTCCAACCAGCTCTGCTCTCCTATTCCTGCTCCTTGTCAGGGAGCACTCCTCTCGCTCTGCAGTCGCTAACGGAAGCAGCTTATCAGTCAGGACAGCTATGCGGTTGTCACTTGCTTGCTGGAGTTGTACATGCTCTGTAGTCACCATGGCCAGTTGCTGTGCACTCGCTGTACCCAGCAGAGCTGCTCGTTATACACACCTTGAACTTCTGCACTCACTGCATTACAGGCTCTGGGTATAGTATTCGCAAGAGCTGTGTGTCCTGCATTTACCGCAGGCAGTCCTTGTACCCTCAGCCTTCACACGTGAGTGCCCAATGCAGCTAGACACACTTTGCACTTATCAGAAATGCTCACCCTGTCCCTTTACTTGTAATAATTTAGTTTACACTCAGGGCTACATTAAATAATTTCACATCGCGGCTGCTTCATCATTTCCTGACTACATGCTTTCTGCGTGTTTGTGTTGACTCTATACGGCTCTTCACACTGCTCCCCTTTGCCCTTCGACATGCCTGGGGTGGATCTGGGGGGCGCGGGATGCAGTTGCACTCCCCCTTTGATTTCTGCTATATCCAAACTTTAAAACCATGCCTTGGAGGGGCAGCCACATTTCTATCCAGGGAGCCTTGTGAGAGTCAATCGACTTCAGGGCTCATCATCTCCCCAGTTCCTGCTAATCTCGTCACACCACAGTGTTAATGGTCCTTTGTCCTTTTTAACGTTCTTGATGTTCCACTATTCAAACTCTCCTTTCTTCTGCAGTTTTGCTGTCTGTTAGCCATTCCTGGTAATGTTTCTGTTTCACAGCCCTGCAAACTGTTTTCTAGCTGTAGCTAAAACTTTAACTCAGGTGTGGTAATATTAACTCAGGTTTAGAAATGACTGACAGTGAAATGCTGGATGCACTGTCAAAACACTCAAGAAGGCTAGATTTTCTTTAACAAATCTGAATAAGACAAGACAGGTACATATAACTATAATGACTACAGGACTAATGACACTATCTTCTGACTGTATTGACTATTTTTTTCCTAGTGTGTTGGGTTTTTTGAAACTTTATATATAATCTAGCAAATTAGTACACATTCCAATAATTTTCTGTTTTTGCTTTGCTCTTAAACTGAATAGCGTAGTGCAAGCCCTACAGCATATTGGTAAAGCTTCTAGTTTCTCTTTAGCTCAAGAAAAACGTGTTGTTTTACGTAATGACGTGCCACAACATCTGCGCCCACTTCTTCAAAATCCTAGATCTGCCTATGGTCGTCGCCCACTTGCCGGTTCAGGATTGTATAGCAGGAGTCTCACACTATTCAATGGTTTGTCTTAAAACTCCAGCTCCTGGAGTCTTGTGATCATACAAGACTTCAGCTTTCATGTAAAAAAGCAAGTCTCAGTAAAACATCCTGAATCAGGCACAAAAAGATTAGGAAATCAGCTTTAAACCAATTCCATTTTTAAAATAGTATATCTGGGGGCTTTAGGAACATGCAATATAAGGAGATGATAAAATGACAAGGCCTGGAAACACTGAAGTACCCAAAGGATTGAAACATGGATTCTATAATGAGAAAGCAAATATAAAGTCCCCAGTGTGTTTTTGTTTTTACCACGTCATGATTTTTGTAGTGGGCTCGTGGTTTTTGGGGGGCTACCTTATGATTTTCGGATGTGGGGGGTTGGCAGTACTGTTTCACCACATCCCCACAGGAAGGCTGCTCCGGCTCTCAATGAGGACACTGGGCCATCAGCCGTTTTCTGTGCATACTCTTCAGTCACCGCACACAGGCTTGGCAGTTGCATTCACTCTCCTTGACTGACGCCATTGCATATCTCAACCACTACTGCATTCACCTGGA
>NW_005842459.1:279356-334353 GCF_000455745.1 Alligator sinensis | reverse complement strand
GCTCTTCACTCCATTTTACTGCTTTCAGAGCTCAACAATCCAGGGCAAAGTTTAGCTTCCCCTCACTTTTATTTATGAAACCCTCAGGATTTCACTGGCTAAGTCACAGCCATTGCAGTATAGTGACTCCAAAACCTCCCCATTGTCAAAACAAAGGTCCTGATTGCCTGGCTAAGTACAGACAGTTAAAAACTCAATCTATTCAGTCTTTGCAGGCTGGTCTAAACTGCACAGATTAAATTGAAACAGAAGTGAACAGACATTTACCTTTGATTCAGTAAATGCAGCCAGAAACCTGGGGTGATAGAGCTGGCTCTCTGTCTATGTGTTCACTTCCTTTTCCTGCTGCCCCCAAGGTCTCTGGGATTTACAGTCCAGAATTACAGCAGCAGGACTCTGCAGGGTTGCTCATTATTTCCTTTTCTTACCTCCAGGTGCCTCTGGGATTTGTAGTCCACAGGTACAGCCAGCAGTACATTTGAGTGGGGGAAGGGGTGTTTAATCCCCCTCCCTGGCCCCAGCCCCCAGCTGGGGTTTGCTGGGGGGCAGCCCCTCTGTAGACTGGGCTGCATCTTCAGCTGGGCTTGGCACCCACATCCCACCACCCTTTTGTCAGCCAACCCTCACTTCTCCAGCTAGGGAGCAGCGGGGTGGGGCCAGCCTTGCTCTCTGGAGCCAACAGCCCAGCCCAGCCCAGCCCAAGGCTGGAAAGCATGTGGGGATGCTGGGGGACTCTGATTTAACTTAAACCAGGAAGGGGTCTGGGACAGAAGTTCCATAAACTGGTTTGACCCAAATCAGTTAAGTCTGATACTACATTCAACCAGGTGTATTTTAAACCAATTCCAGCCATTTTGAAACTCATTTATGTGCACTGAGCTTTTGTTCTGTTATAGGTTTAAGCCAGTTTCTGATCACTTAAACTGGTTTATGTGTAATTTCTGTCCCTAGCCTCTGTAAGGAAATGGGTAATGGCCAGGATGGCTGGTGAAATACTGAGTTTCATCTTCAGACTCCAGTCTTCTGCCCTGGGTCAGTGTTACAAAGGGTGACACTCATGGAGAATGACACCGTTAGGCAAACATGTCTTGTTTTATATCTAGTCTAATGGTTGTCAACAGAGTTGCCCCTGACCCCCACCCACATAAAAAGGTTTTCTGAACTACACAGAAATGTTTACAACAGTGGCAATGTGCACTGGGTGCACAGGGGTGCATGTGAACCCCCTGAGAGCACTGGTGCACCCCCTGTCAGGCCGCACTCCCTGTTTAGGAGATGGGCGGGGGGCAGGCGGGAGCACTGGTGCCCCACCTGTGAGCGCCGGCTGTGGAGTGGGTCCGCCAGCAAAAGAAGTCCTACAGCCACCTCCAGAAGTGGCGCAGCCGCTTTTTGGTGAGTGAGATCGGCCGCGAGGGGACCCCCATCCCCGTCAGTAAGATTGGCCACTGGGGGAACCGATCGCTGACTCAAGAGGCACCAGTCACCCATGGTTTACAGCAAGTCTGTGCATTTTTCAGAATTTTTCAGGAAAATGAAAAATGCTCTTTCAATTTTATTTGACTCTAAATAAAATACAAATTGTTAATACTCCCCTCCCCCATTTTCTCTCCCATTTTGCCCCCTTTCCCCTCTTTTCCAAAAAAAAGAGGAAGGGGCACCAGGAGAGGGAGAGGAAAAAAAAACACCCAGACTAAACCCTAAGTTGTCATTAGACTAGAACTGCACTAAAAAAAAATCATTGCAATTTAAAAAGCAATCCATGAAAAGTTCTGAGTGAAGTGGAAATTATGTAATTTCCTGTGAACATTTTCCCAGGAAAGAATTGCTATTTTGGAGTAGTTCTATTTATTTTCAAGTGGGGGATCCATCCTCAACCTTGTGCTTGCGATAGAAATCTGTGTCTTGAAACAAATCTTGACCACAGAAAATTTGGTAGGTTTTTTTTCTAGGATCACTGAGACACACTGTGCTCTGGACACAAAGTCAGTTTTGCTTTGTGCAAGTTAAAGGTGCTGAGAAGAGAAATGGAATTAGAGTGGATTATTTGTGGGTTTGCTCCCAATAGACCCAATATACATGGCTAGTTTTAGTTTCTAGATTTGGAATTTCTTGGCTAACTCCAAAGTTAATAAAACTAAGTGCTCTGGCTGGGCCTGTGAAGGACAGTTTGGACATCAGTGAGACTCTCTAAAGCTCTCCCATTCCTTTGAAACCACTTTTTATTGTTCTTTTTGGACTGAGCTTTCCCATACTGACACAGCTTGTCGTTTTCCTTGCATCAGATCCCTTTCTCCCTTCTTACACATGTATCTCTTGATGGAGTTTCTTCTCCATGCCTGCAGCGCTGAAATAGCTGAGCAGTGTTTGTGTGTCTCCAACAAGTAGCCGCTGAGCTTGAGAAACACATTAGCTGCCTGACCTGGTTCCAGCCAGGTATGAAAAGATTCGCTGGCTCTGGCTCAGTTCCACCTTCTTAAACCCTGTGTGGGGAGGCAGAAGGCTCCTCTCGTCTCCACCACTTCACTTAATTCAAGTCCATCTATGGAAAAAAAGGAGATCAGCGGAGAGAGGATAGAAGAGGGAACCTGTTGGGAAGAGAGCTGCACAGATTAAAAAAGCATTTACAGGGCATTACTGTACTAGGAATGGGAGAAAAGCCCTTCAATTAGACCCTGAGGAATTGAGCAGGAGCGTGGATGAAAACTCAGAGGGCTTTGCACAATGCCAGGGGATCCGAGGTGGGAAAATAACTGGTGTTATGTCACCTTGCCCGATGGTCAGGAAGGAGCTGGCTTGGCTAGAAGCAGAAACCCATTGGACTTCCTTGTTAAGTTGTATGCGACCTTCCAGGGGACAAAGGGCTTTCCTCTTAGGCGTGGTACCTTGCTCGTCCTCTTCCACCTTCTGATTCCCGTTCCCCCACCACGGGCCATATTCTGAAGCAGTAAATCAGAGCCCAGAGCTTTCCTGAGCAAGGTCTCATGGCCCTGTGATGGACAGCAAGGAGCTGTCAGTGCTCTCCTGATACCCGAGAGCCACTCTGTTGATGGGCAGTGGGATTGTAACTGGGGTGGAGGAGTGCAAAAGCAGGCCCTTGTCCTCCAGAGATGGAGGAGAAAAGGAACCACACTCATTCCAGGGGGGAAAGTGGCCGGGCACCGACCCTCCTGCCTATTCTGAGGTGCCCACTCACTGCTTTCAATAGCCACGGGCAAACCGAGTGACCAGCCAAGGATGCAAAGCTTTCTCTCCCCACCTCTCAGTGCGGTGTATTTGTATGTGGCCCAGGCCCCAGCCAACTCTGCGGTGTTTCATGCCACTCACTAGGCAGGGAGGACTATTTTGTCCCCCATCTCATCACCATTTTGTAAAACAAGCACAGAACCTGGGGAGCGAAGAAACAGCTGCTCTGCTTCCCCAGCCTGCTTGCATCAGCTCTTTCCTCGCACACACGCGCACCCATGCACATAGGCATGCTGCCTCTCTCTCAGGCCTTACCTAACAAACAATTATTTAACAAAATATGCAAATAGCATAATTACTGTTATTTGTTTAGCAGATATAAGTGTTTGAGATGCAAATGTCAAGTTTGGGCTTTTTGTTGTGTGTGTTGGTGCTGGTTTGGGTTTGGGTATATTTTTTTCTCCCCCTACAGTTTTGCAATTCGATGAGTTTCTTCCTCGTCCCAGAAAAAAAAAAAAAGAAAATGTGATTTCTCTGCGATTACAGCAAAAGATGCTGGAATGGGATTACTCACAGCCACTTCTCTTACTTAGCAGATCTGTGTGGGAGGAAGGATTCATTACCTCAAAGCAGAAAAACAAAGAGGAAATGTCTTTCACTTGAGTGCTTTATGTCTGTAGAGGGAATCTCCTTCACTACAGTGCTCTGGGCATCCCCTCATTAGGAGTCATGGGGTCAGGCAGGGCAGAACAGGCACTGATGGGACTCGTGAAATGGGTTCACAGGGACCCGTTTTCTGTCACTTAAAGCTGCAATGTGTATGGGAAAGGCAGGGAGTTTGAAATCAAGCACTCCTTCACTAGGTGACTGTTTCTCTGCTGGAGGGTTAAGTCTCAGAATCATGTTATAGTTACATTGCTTCTAATGAGGGTGTGAAACCCCACAGCAGTGGTCTGGTGTGGGAATAGCTATACCGCAGCCCCCACCTGTGATTCAGCACAATCAAAGGTATTATTTGGTCTGTTTGTCATCAGCAGAGAAAAATCTGCATCTCAGGGCATCTATCCCATCCTGTCTTCTGAGCCCAGGGTGCTATGGGACAGGACTTGGGGAGTTTAGCCTCTCTTCTGAAGGATGTTCTCAGGCCTTCTTTGCAGTAGAGAGTTTTGCCTAGAGTTTCCCACAATAGCTACCACCAGTTCAGCTGCCGCTGTGGCAGCAATACTGGGAGTGTGGCTACAGACAGCAACACGAAGAGCAGGCTTAGACAATACAGCAGTTAAAAAACCACTGGCCCTGGGAGCATTGTCTGTACTGGGGTGTGAGCTGGGGGACAGCTGCAATGCACTAGCCTAGTGTGAACACACCTGCACATCTGGGAAAGCTCAGAGTCTGACTTTGGAGGGACACGAGGGCCCTGGTTTACACTGCCTTCAGAAACTGTAGCCCAGTAAGAGTTCACGAGCTGAAGGTACGATGCCAGGAACCTGTCAGTAGTTCTCTGCTATGTAGCTCTGGCATTAATCAAATGATTAAAATGCACTCGTAGTGAAAGGTGAAGGCTGTGATATTCAGGCTTCCAGACTGCTATGTCCTACCATGTCACTTTAGGGAATTATCTCTCTTTAATATATTTTTCCAGGGTTGGGATATCATGCTTTTAAAATCAGTACTGGGGGAAGGGGTGTTAGCAACAAGGGTGTGAACCAAGGGACTGGGCAGAAAGAGGCAGTAAACACAGCTAACTGGTTCTCTCTCCCCAGAGAAGTGGATGCATTTGCGCCCTACTCAGCAGAAGCCTTGTGAAATACGTGGTGTAACAGCAAGTCATGTCACTGCTTGCAGCCTGGAGATACTTAGGCATTGTCTATACGTGCATGCTGCACTGCTTTGGCTATGCCAGGGTGCTTAAAGCAGTAGTACCCCCCACCCCAGATAATACAGATGTGTTTTTACCAGAGCAGCTTGTTCATATTCAGGAAGGAGAATAATCTACCCTGCTATATCTGCATCCATGCTATAGCCATGTCAGCACCACCCCTACCCAACCTGAAGGTGGTACATGCAACCTGAAGGTGGTACATGTGTAGGCCAGGGCAGTCAAAAAGCCTGAGGCTGAATCGATTCAATCTTCACGGGTTAATCTAAGCTGCATAGATTGAACCAATAAGCAACTGAACAGACATTCACTTTTGATTCCAGAAATGCAGCCACATGCCTGCAGTGGTCCAGACCAGAAGCTGGGGTGCGCTAGAGCATGGCTCTCTGCTCTGCTGGAGCAGGCTGCTTGGGCCAAGGCTAGCCTGCCTACCCCTGAGTGGGGAGGGGCTTGTGGGAGAAGTGCAAACCATTCTGAGATGCTGGGGGACTGTGAGTTAACTTGAAACTGGAGGGGATCTGGGACAGAAGTTCAATAAGCCAATTTTACCTAAATTAGTTAAGTTTGATACTACATCCATCCAGGTTTATCTTAAACTGGTTTGGGCCATTTTGAAAGCAGTTTATGTGCACTGAACTTCTGGGCTAGGTACAGACAGTCAAAAAGCCGGAGGCTGAATTGATTCAGTCTTTGCAGGTTAGTCTAAACTGCAAAGATTGAACCAATGAACAAAGGAGCATACGATCACTTTTTGTTCAGAAAACGTAGCCACATGCCTGCAGTGGTTTAAGCCAGAAGCCAGGGGGCACTAGAGCACAGCTCTCTGGCATGTAGCCATCATGGACTGCATGTTCACTTCCTCTTCCTGCTGCTCCTGAGATCTCTGGGAGTTGCAGTCCACAATCACAGCAGCAGGACTCTACAGGGTTGCTCATCACTTTCTCTTCCTGCTTCCAGGTGCCTTTGGGATTTGTAAGCCAAGTCACGGCCAGCACTAAGTAAGTCAGCAGGGCAGGGCAGCGCTGTACTCAGGGGAAGGTGATTTTAACCTTCCTGGCCCCGGATCCCAGTAAGGGTTTGTGTGGAGGGACCAGTGAGCCAGCCGTCAGTGCTCCAGCTAGGGAGCAGAGGGGTGGGGGCAGACAGCACAGCCCAGCCCAAGGCTGCAGAGCATACTGGGATGCTGGGGGACTCTGATTTAACTTGAACAAGGAAGGGGTCTGGGTCAGAAGTTTCATAAACCATTTTGACCTAATTCAGTTAAGTCTGATTCAACCAGGTTTATCTTAAACTAGTTTCAGCCATTTTAAAACTGGTTTATGTGTATTAAACTTCTGTTCTGTTCTGTTTCTGATAACTGAAACCAGTTTATGTGTAACTCCTGTCCCTAGCCCTGTTGTGTTACAGGTTTCAGTTGGTTTCTGATCACTTATACTGATTTATGTGTAATTTCTGTCCCTAGCCCAGGTCTTTGGCCAACCTTTTGCAGATGTTGGCCAACCCCTTTCTGTGCCTCAGTTTGCATGTGCCCAACAGAACCTGATTTTTCCAGCTGCCGGACACCCACCACTCCAGGGCCTGCAGCCTGTCGTATGCAAAGGCAGTGGTTCCACAGCTGGGGTGCAAATAGCTATAACAGTTTCACCAAACTGCATAGGACAACCAATAAGCAGAGAAGCTTATTGGTTGTCCTATGTTGGAAAGATGGGGACTTGGTTCCTAACACTTGGGAATGGGAGACTGTGGGGCTCTGAAGACCTGGGAGATTGGATGCTGGCAATTACGAATAGCAGGGAGGTGCTTAGACACTGGGAATCAGTAAGAGGGTTGTGTGTGGGTGATCCCTCACCAGTGTGTGGACATGATAGTTAAGGCCTCACTCTGGGTTCAGGCATTAGATTTGAAGAGTTTGAATGGCTAGCATTGCTGCTGGTACATGTATGCTGGAAGATCAGCCTGGGGTGGGGGTGCGGTGTGGAGGAACTAGTGATCTGCATGACGCAAAGAAGAATCCAGTGTCCTTCCTCCCATTTCATGCCCCCACCGGCTCCTGCAATGGGAGCCAGAGAAGATTGATGGGAGCTCCCTCTTAGCACTGAATTTCCTCTCCTTCCCCTGCATCTTCCCCTGCTGTCTCTCTCCCTGTTCTCCATATTTCCATTTTCTTTTTTGTGCCCTCCCAACTCCTGTGTTCCCTACTCTCTGACCCCGGCACATCCCCAACTCAGGTGCTTCCCATGTGAAGAAGCATGTCAGGTCCCATCTATCTTTGAGGGATTTTGTTTTGTTTCATTGTTTTCTCCACTTCACATCCCATATCCCTGATAATCTATTTCTTCCTGTGACCAGGAGACCTGAGCCTGCTAGAAAATTCCATCTCCAAGTGTAATCATAAATAATGCATTGTTACAGTCAATACCCACAAGATAACAATGAGCTCTAAATCCTAACTTTCCACCCCCATCTGGTGAAGGTTGATGCTACATTAGCATTTGTATTTAAATTTCCTCGTAGGTGGCAGGTTCAGTGCTATTAACATATTTCAATTCAAGGCATTCTTATTTTAATTAGCTTTAAGTAATTAGTTCTAATTCATCGCCATTTTTTGCTCTCTACATATTTTTGGTTATTTACATCCCTTGCTAAGTAACAATTTGATGTAATTATGTGCCACTCGTTCTTTCTATTTACATACGCTCGCTCACTCAGATTTCCCTGTTGTAAATTTCTACAGCCCCTTTGAATTCCTTCCGAAATTGTTTTCTGGGTTGTCAGGGATGCAGAAACTGGCATGGAGAAGAGAAATGATCCTGTTCCCTGGCTGTCTCTCATGCCAAGGATGGTACCTTTGTGTTTAAGCACACAGCAGAGGCACTGACTGCTTCAGGGACTACCGGGAGGAGGGAGGAGTTAGCAGTATACCAGCCTTTCATCTCTGGGCCCCAGCATTCACAAGGAGGTGTTTGGGGATTGCATCCTACTTAGCATTGCCTGCCATTGTGGTGCCTCTGCAGCTATGGCACTGGAAGGGTAAGACTGGCACAATGGCTGGTATATTTGCATACCCTGCTTCACTTTATACCTCTAAAATCAGCCCCTTTCCAAGGGCCTGATTGTAGTGAGCATTGGAATTGGTTCCTTTGACAATGAGCCAAGTGGGGCAAAAATGGAGGCATTCGAAATCAGTAGTCAGTTTTGACAATCTCTCCTTTCTCTCAAGTGCATTACTAGATCTCGGCTGTAGGCGTTAGCCATGTTGATCTAAGGCGGGGGTGGGCAAAATGCAGCCCAGGGGCCAGATGCGGCCCGCCAGGCCATTCTATCCGGCCTGCGGGGCCCCTAAAACATTTAGAAAATTAATATTTATCTGCCCTGGGCTGCCTGTCATGCGGCCCTCGATGGCTTGCCAAAACTCAGTAAGTGGCCCTCTGCCCAAAATAATTGCCCGCCCCTGGTCTAAGGACATGTGCAGACAAGGTTCGTTGGGTGAATCTGATATCTTTTATTAGACCAGCTTAAATAGTTGGAAAAAATTCTTTAGCAAGCTTTCGGGTTTAAAAACCCTTCATCAGGCTGAGGAAGTCTCTGCAGTTGGTGTGCGCTCTTCCTGGATGGAATGAATAGTAAAGAAGCCTACTAGATCTGGTGCGCGGCATCCTCTTTCCACCCCTGTGTAGCTGTCCCCTTTTTTATATTTGCTGCGATTCTTCAGGAAAATGTAGCTGGTCTCATGATGTCTGGCTGGCTAACTGGTTTAAAACCTGCTTCTTTCTCTCTGTCTCTACACTTGACTTTGGGTGTGCTTCTGTTTTTTTAATGTAACTCTTTTCCTGCAGTCTTATCAATATATCCCGTATACACACTGTTAGCAAACACTGTTAGCTTCATGAATATGCATATTTACCGTGTTCAGTGTTGACCTAACTGCTTCTGTTGAAGTCAATAATAAAGCCCCTGCTGACTTCAAAGAGAACAGAGTCAGGCAACACTGAGTACTTTGGAAAATCCCGCCCTCAGTTGTTATTTTATTTTTAACACATCTACTCAGTAGGTGGAGGATGGCACTAAAGGAGTAGTAAAGAGAAAAAGATCAGACAATAAACAGTGACAAGGAGATAGGCTGTTGAATATTTACATCTATATTAATGTCCGGGATTCACTGCAGGGGGACCATTCTCCTTTCACGGCAGAGGCAAGGCTCCCTGCTTAGGGGAGACAGGACAGAGGGGGTGCTGAGTGGCTGCAGAAATGGTCTTCAAGCATGACGCCCCACATGGATCATTAGGGCATCCCATAGATTTTGTGGTGCTATAATACTCCATGAAGCTGCAGAGGGGGCCTGAAGCTGTCGGTAGGCTGGAAATCCCCTTGTTCTACCCATCTACAATGTGACTGTTTAGGGTTCTTGCTTGGACAGAGGCTTTCACCCATACAGATGTTACTGACTCTCTTATATCACTGGTGCAAAAGGCACCAAAAGGTGCCTGAAGCCAAGTGCTGGCAGGCTTTGAGTCAGTCCTGTCATCTACTCCTTTTGCAATATTTGTCCATTGGATGGGAGACTATGTTGTCACTTAGCTTAAGAAAGGGAATCATAGAGTTTTAGCGTTGTTCATTCTGATTTTAAACGACTTAAGTCCAGCGCTCCAGGTTCACAATGGGCTATGCACCGTCTAATAATTCACCACGGGAAGAACAAAGACTTCCTTGACGTTCTCGTGGATCTGATTCAGCATTTCAGCACGCAGACAGGTTTTAGTTCCATTGACTTCACTGGGATATGAGCACTTGCTTGAATTTAAGCCAATGCTTAACTAGGTTGCTGAAACAGGGTAAGTTCTCCTGCCAGGGAAGTCTTTATAAGAGTTTGAAGTTTAGATTTTTCTGTCTGGGTATCATCTGTTCCTCAGACTTTTTCCAGTGGAGAGAACTCAACGCTTGCTCATTCCACTGATACTTTTGGCAATGGTTACTATTTTCTGCCCAGATCCCTGCATTTTAGAACAAAACCAAATTACATGTTCTAAGCTCCCTTCTCCATTGCAGTTTTTCCAGAACTGCTTATGAATCAGTAACATCAAGGCCCATAATCGGGAAGAAGCATAATAGAAGCTATATTAAGGCTTGCACTGCGTTGCCATCAAATTACATGCAATCGCACTGCTACTTGCACATGTTATTATCTCAGTCCATTCTTCCTCTTCCATTTGGAAGTCAATTGCTTTTTTCCATTTATCTTGATGGCTTATTTTGTTAATTCAGTTCAAACTTTGCAAGCACATATACATTCTACCTAGCACGCCTTCCCACCGAGAATCCTAGAATAAAATTGGCCTTATCAGCTATGTTTTAAGTGATTTGTATTTTATAGCTCTCTCTCTGTTGCAAAACTGCGCAGCTAGGAATATAGGTGCAAATGGGAATTACGTAGACCCCTTTCATTTTATTTAATCTTTTTTTACTTTTCAATATTTTTGTGGCGTTAACAAAAATCTTGACAACCATTAGACACCTGGTGTGCTGAGCCCACTGTCTAGAATGCTGACGAGTGTAGTCTCATTGTTTTCTTGTGCTCTCCCCCCTGTCTGTAGCCTTCAGTTGTATCTTGCAATATTATACATGCATTATAAATGTTTTGGGACAGGGACCATCATTATGTTTTTAAAGTGTGTAGCACCATGGGATCCTGGTCCATGACTGCTACTTTTCACTACCGCAGCAGTACAAATAATAAATAATAATGAATATTATATAATTTTTTTTGCAAGGTTGCTTTCTCAGGTATTGGGGTCTTCTGGGGTAAATATCAGAGGGTCATTAAGTGTGGTAACCAGCATTATCTTGTATATTAGTGGTAGCTCTTAGATGTTAGGGATCTTAAGTGCTCATTGCCGTGCATCTTATGGCGGTATTTTCCACCCACTTTGCAATGGCGTAAATAACTCTACCAGATGCTTTAAGCAGAGATTTAGATCTCAGATTTCTAATGCTGCCGTATATAAGGATCCATCTCAGTTATTTCTTTATGCTCTGTCATGGTAAGGCCTGAGGAGACTTAAAGATTATTTTATGTGGAGCTAATGTGAATCTTTCCTAATCTTTATTCAGCATATCTATTTGTTCTTGATTTTGCTGCTCCAAAATATTATTTAAACTTGGGAAGCCCAGTAGCAGCCTGCTGTAAAGGATATTGCAACAATTCCTTTTTAATCAAAGGTTTTTATTAAAAAGACCGGTAAAAATCCATTTGCATTTTCTTTCTAACTTGTCGAACTGCATCTTTAGTATTGTCCAAAGTAACAAAGTAGTGGAAAACAGGCAGAAGCCTGTTCATACAAATTATACTGGCACGTCACCCAGGTTTTATACATTTTTATTCTACGTTATGACTTCATCCTGAAGCTTCTGTAAGAGATCCTTATGGAATGAATCTGCTGCGTGACTAAAATATAGCCCTAAATATTTATTTTTGTAGATGCCCAAGAGAATGCATCTGTGGTTACGATCTATTCTATATAGCAAACATAGGCAATAATTTTGTCTTTTGAATATTTGCTTGGCAGCCATAAATCTGTCTAACAGTATTTAATCTCTGTAAAACTACAGGACGGAGGCCAAGGGAAGTGTGAGGTACAGAAGTATATCATCTGTTTATAAAAGGCTGCTTTCTGTTCTCTGGTTCAAAATATGAGTCCTGTAATATTCTCATTATGAATAATTTTCTGTGCCAGTAGCTGCATTACAAGGATGAACAGAAGTAGTGAGTGCCAATAACCTTGTCTTATTGCCCCCATGGTGAGAATTCATTTACCATCAACCAAAGCACAAGCACTTTTGATTAAGTTTATGATTCTCATTTAGATACTAAGTTTGAGACCATGTCCATACAAACTAAGAGAGCTTATTATGACAAGACACTCAACACAGTCAAATGCTTTCTCTGTATCTTCACAGATGTGGCCAGATCTTATTCTACTTATTAGGTGGCTAAGTATAAGCCTATTGCACCCTGCTCAAGTCCCTAAAATCCCATGATTTTATCTACATTTGCAATGTGCCTTCATTTTAGCAAGAAGGACAGTCTACCCAGCTCTTGTTTTAACAGGTTTTCAGGGACTCAAGTAGGGCAGAATAGGATTGTGCTTAGATACCCAAATACCACTTGGAGACCTAGTAAGTGGTCTAGTATCTGGTCCACAGACAAGTTCCTGTCTCTCTTAATTCAGGCTGAATGGATGAAATACATTGTGCATCTCAAAACTCTTCTAGAAATATGCTCTGTTTGGTTTTTTTGGTTTTTGGGGGGTTGTTTTTGCAATCTCTAAGTTTACTGCTGACAGTTTGGTCTAATTTTAATGTCCAAAAGAACCTATAAACACTTACAAATTTCTTATTTATGATATGGATCAGAATAAGCAGAGCATGTTTCACAATTTCCTGGAATCTGTCCTTTGCTTGTATTTCTATACAAACTTTAATACTTTTTTTTCACCTTGCCATAGAACTCTGTGGCAACCAGAATTTACATTTTGAAGGAAATTGCATATCAACATTTATTTTCATTTTGAGTTTAACAAAATCAAATATCTAAAATTTCATATAAACTAAAATGTTTCATTTAGCTTTCAACCTTTAAAATATGTCTTTTTATCTTGCAATATAAAAAGGTGTAGAAATGAAAAGTTGTTCAGAAATGCCAATGTAAAATAGACAGACTTTTCCAAAAAAAGCTTGATAAACATTTGACTTTATCAAGACACTTTAATTTTTTTAATTCGTTTTGCTCTCAGTGAAATATTGTCTCAATTGATACATTCTGGCAGGAATCTTCAGTTTGGATGAAATCACATTTTCTGATTGAACAACATGCCTTTAAAAAGTTTTCAACCAGTATTGCATAGCAATGAGCCCTGCTAATCCCAGATATTTACCTAGTTGGTGGTTACTAGCAGCATTTTCAATGTTGATTTTCTATAGAAGTTTCTCTGACCTACTTGCAGCTCTTTCTCTAAATAATGTTCTATCTGTTTAGAGGAATTTACATATTGGGATATAAGTAAATTCCCTTCTAAGAAGTAAAGCCAAACTCTCTTATCTTAATGCCCTTTTCATATAAAGCTCTTTTGACTGGTTTTAGTTGTGATTTTGCCTTTTCACTTGGCAATATATGAAATTTTACTTGTTAGTGGTCTATCTTGCTTTGGGTTTCCAGTTATAACGTGTGGAGCCTACACTCCCTGTATTTCTTTAACAGGGAAGGCAGTCCTTTATAGCTATGTTTTTCCTTTAAATTGCTAGCAATTCTAGAAAAATGTCTCTGAAATAACAGCCTTCCATGCTTCCTGCGGAAAAGTAGTGCTACGAACCCCAAATCATTTAATTTTACATATTCCAGAACATCGTTATAATCTGTGATACTAGCCCTGTGCTGTTTATTAGGAGCTGTGTGGTCCTCACTTTTCCTCCTTTCTGCTGTGTGCAGTTGCCTACACACAGGATGCACTGTGACAATAAGGTTTTTACACTTTTCTATTGATATTTTCAATGGGCATATGTGAGCCCTTTTCTGAAAGATGTCTATGTGGCTATTCAGTTATATTACATCAACTTCTCCAGAAGGCAGTTCTCTTCTTATGTCCAATACTGACTCTTTAGAACTTTCTTTTAGCAACTTTTTATCGTATTTTACAGCGGGGGATCTTAGAATAAACTTGTCTAAAGTCACACAGGAAACCTAAGCATGGAGAGCCAAGACCAGTGCTACAGCCACTAAGGCAGGGGTTTTTAACCTTTTAAAATAAGTGTACCCCTGGCAGCCCCCTCTTTAGTAAGTGTACCCCGGGGGGGGGCGAGTGACCAGGCACCAAGCAGGAGTGTGGTGAGTGGCAGCAGTGCGTCTGTGTAGCCCTGCTCTCGCCTTGCCCTGGACCTGCTCCTGTGAGGCAGCAACAAGGGGTGGTGGCACTCCATCCGCACCCGCCCCCGCATACCCCATGGGACCTTTCAAAGTACCCCCAGGGGTACACGTAGCCCCGGCTGACAACCCCTGTGTTAAGCCATTACTTAACACCACCAAAATTCAAAGGCTAGATACAGACAGTCAAAAAGCCCAAGGCTGAATCAATTCAGTCTTTGTAGGCTAGTCTAAACTGCACAGATTAAATTGAAACAGAATTGAACAGACATTTACCTTTGATTCAGGAAATGCAGCCACATCCTTGCAGTGGCTCAGGCCAGGAGCTGGGGGACACTAGAGCACAGCTGTCTGACTGTGTTCACTTCCTCTTTCCACTGCCCCTGAGGTCTCTGGGATTTGCAGTCCAGCAGCAGGAATCTGCAGGGTTGCTCATCACTTACTTGTCCTGCTTCCAAGTACCTCTGGGATTTGTAGTCCACAGTTGCAGCCAACAGTAAGTTTGAGTGGGGAATGGGGTGTTTAACTCCCCTCCCTGGCCTGGAGATTGCCTGTGGGGGACCCTTTCCCCCTTGTAAACTGGGCTGCATCTCCAGCTGGGTTTGCCTCCCCCCCTCCCCCAAGCTTGTCAGTCAGCCCTCACTGCTCCAGCTAAAGAGTAGAGGGGCAGGACCAACCCCGCTCTCTGGAGCAGACAGCCCAGCCCAGGGCTTCAGAGCATGCTGGGGGACTATGATTTAACTTGAACCAGGAAGGGAGCTGGGACAGTCATAAACCAGTTTGACCCAAAACCAGTTGTGACACATAGGAGGTGCATGGGGGTACACCCCCTGAGAGTGCCAGTGCACCCCCTGCCAGGCTGCACTCCCTGTTTAGCTGATGGGCAGGGGGGCAGGTGGGAGCACCAGTGCCATCAGTGGGATTGGTCGCTGGGGGACCCCCGCCCTTTCCCCCCAGTCACTGACTCATGTGAGGACGGGCACATGCCCCCCCTGACTCAAGAGGCACCAGACACCCATGCCCAAATCAGTTAAGTCTGATACTACATTCAACCAGTTTATCTTAAACCAGCTTCAGCCATTTTGAAACTGGTTTATGTGCACTGAGCTTCTGTTCTGTTACAGATTTAAACCAGTTTCTGATCACTTAAACTGGTTTATATGTAACTTCTGTCCCTAACCTTAGAGCGCACATTCAAGCCTCTTGCTGGACTCATGCTGAAGGCTGGCCCCTATAAGCCAGCTGCCAATAGGATACTGGTTGTTTCCCCTGGGGAGTCAAAGGTGGATGCATGTATTAGTGGCCACATCACTCACTTGTGGGCCATTGCCTTAGCCATAGCAGCTTAGCAGCTTTGATGGTTCTTTGATCCACCTGTCCCCAGTGACAGTAACAGGAAGCAGAAGCAGGAAGAGAGAGCCCCCAGTTGCTGTAGGAGCAGGAGCAATGGGAGGAATGGTGGCTGGATGGGAGCCCATGGGCCACATGTTAACCCTTTGCAGTCTGCATGCAAGTTGGACAGCCTGGCTTAGGGAATAATTAATATTCTTTTGAAGAAGACTGGATGCAGCCTGCACCTTTCATGTCAGATGAGGGTGCTATGAAATGAGATAATCAGGGGCTAGGAGTGCCTGGCTCAAGCCACAACTCTGTATATGTGCGCGTGTGTGTGTGAGAGAGAGGGTAAGAGAGAAAGAGTTCCTCTTGACTGCTCAAGGCTTTAAATTCCCTCCTGCTTCTCACGTGCCAAGTCATTCTCAGGTGCTGAAGAAGCTGGTCAAGATTCGCTGACATACCAGGGGAGGGATGGAAACAGGTATGGCACGGTACGGCCACAGAAATCAATCAGAATTGGAGAATTTTATTCCAGGTGAATAACTTATAGTGAATAATGTTTCAACCTCTTTCTCACTTTGGGACTGACCACAAGGAGTTGATGATGGTCTCAAGTCATATTTGTCTTTTATTTACTGAATAATTTCTACCATTGAATGTTGCCTTGCAGCTGCTCCAGACCAGTCTGCTACTGGTAATAATCCAAACCGAGTCCCGTCGGCTAATTTCTGATCAAACACAGGTCATAGAATATATTCCCTAACATGAACTCAGCAGATTCACCAAGTACAAACACTGATGTTTGCAGTTCAGATTTCAGGATCTGAAATTATTTTCACTTAAAATTTCACATTTCCTTGAACATTCCTTCCAGCCAGCTCATTTGCTGAGGTGTTTGCAGAAAAGCAAAATAACAATGAATGTAGGCAAGGAATAGATTACTAGTAGAGTAGTACAAAGAATTTTTTTCTGGTTCAGTGGCTGAATAGCGGAAAATAAAAGCTTGGCTCTACTTGAAATATTTTATTTGACTAGAAATAAAACATTTTGTTTAATTTTCAGGCAGTGTATTTTACCGCCCTGCCCTTTGATTAAAAAAAGTCAAGTTCAAAATAAAAAGCTTCATTTTCAACCAGAAAGACCAAGTGTTCCATTAAAAAATGCCAAGACAAAAGATTTCAATGTTTTCAGGTCTCCTTCCCCCCTCTTTTCAGTCAAAACTATGAATTAGCCTCCAAAATTACACTTTCTGGTTGAATTTTTTTGCCAAAAAATTAATTTGTTTAGTTTTGGGCATAGGAGGTTCATACCTGCTCAGCCTTCAAAGACAGGTGTGTGTTTCAGCATTAGCTGTGGTTCTTTAGCTCATACTTCTAGCTCCAAAAGTTCCTGGGTTCATCCCTGAAGTATCAGCTAGGGTAGAAGCTGTCATGAGAACACAACCTGGGATATTCACCCAGGTCCAGAGCTGTGAGTACCCCTTCCTGCACCATCGCACGCATGCTCTGTCACTCTCTTCCACCCTAACAGGCACCGAGCTGTACCAGGCAAACTCCTCCAGCTAGGATCCAGGCAGAGATGTTCGCTTAACACAGCAGCTCTTTGAAAAGGCAAATAAATGGACAGTGAAACTACACAGATATGTCACTGTGCAGCAATTTCCGTTTAGCATCTGAGTCTAGTGCCAGGAAACCCTGACTCATGAATATGAGATCAGAAGGAGAGGAAGAAAGCAAGTGGCTCATTAGTACTGTTTTAAGTCAAGCCACGCAGTGGAAATCAGAAAATATACAATTCTCTAACGACAGGGTTGGCGCACAGCACCCTCCATGTTCCCTACCCTCACAGGATCAGGTGGTGCAATTTGTGCCCATGGGAAAATGCCAGTGATGGTTCTGGGTGGGCACCACCCATCTGGCTGTACTTGCCAGTTGGCGACATACACCCCAAACCTTGGTCTTGCTGAGATGGATGGCAGCACTACTACTGGCTTTGCCAGGAGTAAAATTTGGCCCTTAATAGTTGTCAAGCCCATGGGACAGATCCAGTTCTTAGCTTCCTTGTTAACGTTGCCATTGGTTAAGTTCGAAACACCACAGATGTATATCAGGGGAGCTGAGAACAGAGCTACTGTCTGACAGAAAAGCAGGGCCGTCATTTAATGAGTGTCAAAAATAAGAAAAATACCCAGACGAAGCTTCCAAGGAAAAGAACCACCTCAGAAAGAAAATCAAAACCACTGCAATGTTTCCAGAAAGAAAGCTAGGATTTAATTGAGCCTTGCTTATGTCAAGGTGAAAGAGCCGAAGCCCATTGATCTTTCGGCCACGTGGAATATTCTACTCTGACTCACAATTGCGCTGGCTGGCTGAATGACAGAAGCAGCAGTGGGCCTGGCTCTTTCAGCCTGCCATAAGTGAGGCTCAATTAAATAAAAGCTTTTTTCCTTCCAAATGTTTCTGGGGGTTGCATTTCCTCTTCCTACAGTTCTCTCTCCCCTCAAAACCCGAGCTAGTTATTTTGAGCCAAACCCATGCTGGGTGTCAGTCAGCAGGGATGAATTTACACCTTAGGAGTATGTTTGGCTTTTAGGGCTAGGGACAGACATTCAAGAAGCCTGATCCTGAATTGATTCAATCTTTGCAGGTTAGTCTAACCTGGCTAGGCTAAATCAGTTTGTAAGTGTACAGACATTCCAGAAATGCAGGCACATGCCTGCAGTGGCTCAGGTTAGAAGCCAGGGGGTGCTAGAGCAGTCCTCCCTTCCCTTTCATAGTGCTGAGCTGAGGGGGGCATGGTCAGGCCCCTCAGGATGCTCTGATTAGGGAAGGGTCTGTTCCTGTTCTAAAATTACTCTATTATAGTCCTGCTCAACCTCCAGGGGTCTGGAAATTTGGCAGTGAGAACGTGGTGGCAGTGTTTATTGCTGCTCCCCTGATGCCAAACTTGTGGGGAGTCCTGCTGGCCAGATTATGTGAACCTGTGTGTTAGATAGTTGTGACCCTGTGGACTGGATCTGGCCCATGGGGCTGGGAGTTTGAGTACCACTGCTCTGTTATGTTTCTGTAGTCAAGAAACAAGAGAAAGCAGAGGGCTGGCATTGCCAAAGGGTGCCTCAGGTCTAAAGTGGGGGGGTACCTCAAGTCTAAGGAGGGTGCTTTTACCCTAAAAAGGTTGAGACTCACCGCTGGATGAGTATTTAGGTGGTGGAAGCATTTGTTGTAGTGGAGGAGGGTGATGGAAGGAAAGCTAGTTCTTCTGCTTCAGAGGTCGGGCCCCGTTCCACTATGTGCTGTTTGTATGTAAAGTGCAGAGCAGTTCAAAGCAGCAAGGAAACAAAAATCCCAGTTTTTTTTTCCTTAATCTGAAGCTGCCCAGCTGTGCCTTGTAAGTACCAATCTATTACTTCGCAACTTGGTAATTCCAGTGCCCTTAAAGATGTAATGATAGCTAATCTAACGGCATGGGGTACCAAAGCTGCTCAGCACTACAAAAACATTAGGCAGATACTTCAGGCCTGAAAGGGTATGAGGAGGCTGGGATAATAGAAATGGTCTCACGGGCACCCAGTGTAGTTTTCGCAGGGTGGTTTCTGTACAGACAAAAGGGTGATTATCTGCTATCTAATTGGTTGTCTTTAAATTCCCTTCCATCATCAGGGAATTTAAGTGCTGATTTTGCCCTTCATCTCCTAAGCACCAATGATTAGTTTTAATTTTCCAATTCCTCAGGCCATGGTCTTACTCACCTGACCACAAAGCTTCCACCATCTGCAGTCCAGCCCAAGAAGGGATACATCAGGGGGCTCTCATCACCCCCATGCCAGTTCCTGCAGCTCCATGCAGGTTATAATAATCAGGACCTGCTTCATGCGCATAATTAAAACACCTACTGTGCTTTTAAATAGTTTGAAGAACCTTGTGGCTTATTATTTGTGTGTGAGAGAGAGGCAGCTAGAAAGTAAGCAGTTTCTGTCTTCTTTGGAGGAAGACTTAAGGAAGCAGCTGGGCAGGAAAAGGTATTGGGTAGGGAGCTAAAGGTCTCGTGTCCATGCAGTAGGGCAGGGGTAGGCAACGTTTTTTGGCTGGAGTGCTGAAAAAACCACAATGTCTACCTTGGAAGGTGCTGGAGCGCCGACATGCCGGAGCCTGGAGCAGCTGTTTGCAGCCTCCCGGCTGCAGCCGGCCCACGGAGCCCGGTCAGCTTGCAGCAGGGCTTGCAGCCTCCCGGCCGCCTGCTGGGAGCAGCCTGGGCTCCATGGCTGGCAGCAGCTGCTTAGAGCCCGGGCTGGCGGTGGTGTGCCGAGCAAAATGGCCTTGCGTGCCATGCTCGCCACACGTGCCAGGGGTTGCTGACCACTGCAGTAGGGTAAGACGACAAGAGACAGTGATGATCTGCTCATCCTCGGGGGACGTATATTCTCCATGCACGCCGAGGGGAAGCTGGCGTCTGAAGCGGCGTGTCTTGCTGCTGAACAGAAGTATTCCAGCGTGACTCTTACACATGTATTCCTCTGCACCGTCCCAGTGCCTGCTGGGAATAACTGAGGCAGACAAGGAGAAATGCAGCTAGGATCCACCTTTTAGGGAGAGAGGGGTTTGTTTTTTTTTAAAAAGGGTTGTTTGTTCTTTGTCTTCTTCCTAGTGGATAAAGAGGGTTTGACTCTGTGTGTGTGTGTGTGTGTGTGTGTGTGTGTGTGTGTGTGTGTGTGTGTGTGTCGGGGGGCAGGGGAATGTGATGAAACCTGACAGGTAGGTTTCTACTTCTGCAATGAGTGTCATGGATGAGCTTCCTCAGAGCATGTGTTTTGGGAGCTCTCAATTATCGATTAATGATTTTGCTTAGGTTCAGTCTTTAACAAAGACATCGTTTCTCTCAAGCATTAACTAGTCCCCCCAAATTAAAGTGGTCTTAACAGAAAAAATTAAGAAAGAGGTGTCAGGAGTCCCTGTAACTGAGCTCTCCCTCCGTTCTCCAGACAGCATCACTTCACTAGTCCTGCAGCTGCCACGTGCCTTGTTTCTGCTCATGTTTAGCTGTGCGGTGATGGACCACCGGTAGAGCTGTAGGGCAGGGAGGCCACGGCGAGCGTAGCATGTAGAACGCTACAGAGCTGGGTAATTGTGGGTTGTGTATGTGGGAAGGGTCTCCTTTGGGTTAGCTATTAGTTTTGGGCGGGGTGTGAACGCTTGATTCAGCCCCAAAATGGCACTGAAGCCAAATAGTTTCAGCCAAAATGAACAAAACCATTTTTTAAAGAGAGTTGGAAAAGTTTTGTTTTGGCTCCTCTTTTTTTTTTAAAGGGAATAATGCATGCTTTGTTCGGAAATGATGTCTGTGTCTCAGAAACTGCCAAAATGTAATACAAAACCATTTGAAAGGGGTTAAAAACTTGATACAAAATGTTTGGTTTCAAGTCAAATGAAACAATTCAGGTGACCTGAAATGATTTTTTTTTCCCCCTGAGAAAAATGAAAAATTCTTAGTTTGGGTCAATGAAAGGATTTTTTCCCCCAACTTTTCAGTTTGAGCAGTGAACCAAAAAATCAATTATTTGCACTGTTCTACCACAAAATCTTCCAAGCTTGACTAAAGCTGAATGTTTAATGTTAAAAAAAAAGTAAAGGGAGCGGGATGTATGTGAGCAGGGAAGACCTTTTCAGGCTTTTTTTTTCCTTTGACATCAGAAAGGAATAGAAGATGCACATCATCCCCAATATTATCTCCATCCCCAGTCTTAGGTCACCTTTGGAAGAACAAGAATAGTTCAGTCTCATCCTCTCAGACCATCCTTCCCTTACTAGCTTACTAAGGGCTACAGCTTCTACCCACCCCAGGCTGAAGCAGATGGCAAAATGAGCCTGCTTCTCTCTGTGTCACGGAGTATTATCCCCCTAGAAGATTTTTTCTTTTTAATTTCAATTCCTGTAGAGTTTGAAAAGCCCTTCAAGTTCACTTGGGCTGATGAATCGGTAATTGAGTGTACCTGTGTGATGGGCGCGCTCTGCATTTGTATCAGGCTGTGTTTGTTTTCCGCAGCTGCAGATCTCTAGAAGCTTGAGAGGCCTTTATAAAATCCTGCCAGGAGGCTGCCTTCAGCTCCAGCTTTGCCTTTCACAACTAGGCAGCTAAGGCCACCCTGATTCCAGGAGCTTCATGGTTCATTTAAAAACAATGAGATGTTCGTACATGGAAACCCCCCCAACCATTCCTTGCCAGCCTACAGGTGGAGGGTGGTGTCAAACTGCTGCTGTCTTTGGTGCTTGCTCCCCTCATTTTAATCTCTGCCCCGGTGATCATCTCTATGCTCTGCTCCAGATGCTTGAGTGATGGTCCTGAGGTTCCTCCTGCCCTCTGACTTCTTACCTCTTTCTGTGTCTCCTCCTATGCCATTGCTCCAGGATAAATCAGCAGCTGGGCAGGTGCATTATAAGCAGGGGGCATTACACCTTCCAGTGCACAGGGCACTGCCAGAGGAGAGATATCCTAGGTCTGATCTGGCACTGCTAGAGACTGGAGCAAGGGGGGTGCATTGGTGTGAGCACTCCTGCCCCTGCCACTGCTGCTGTCCTCATGCTTCAGGGAGCAGCTCAGCTGTGTGGAGAACCTGGCTCAGCCACGGAGAGCAGTGGTGGTGAGCAGGTTGGCCCTTCTCCTGGCCATCAGGGAATATGGTGGGGGAGGCGAGCAAGGAGCAAGCACTGGAAGGAGGAACCTGCTCGCTGCAGCCACTGGCACTCAGCTCCCCATGCAGCTGCTCTCCACAGTCCCCAGCCATAGCAGGGCAGCAGTGGCCCTGGCCCCCACCTTGCCTTCAGGCCAGCTGTGGACTGCAGCAGTGGTTTCAGCAAGAGGCAGGATCCTCCCTTCATGTACCTGCTTTCTGCCCAGCTCCCTGGTATCCCCCCATCACCCCAGGGGCTCCATGCTCTGAGCAGCTATGTATTGCACTGCGCCCAGCTTTAGTACAGTATGGATCCACCCACGAATAGGGCTGATTCCTCAAAGATGATGCAGTGGGATATAAATTAACACCCTTTGGAGACTTTGTACCCTGGGGGCTTCTCTTAAGAAGGGCAGCTGGAGCGACTTCTGAGACAGCACAGCAGCCTAGTAGACATTGGGAAACACTTTGTCCTCAATATTGGCATCAACATTAATCCCACTACTAGATGCCAGTCTTCAGACTTTAGTCTGCTGTTTCACTACTCAGGCTTGCTCCACTGGCAAGAGAGCTAAGCACAGTGTATGGGAGGAGGATGGTCCATGGATATTCAGACTTGCCAGCAAGTTTTAGTTCAGCAGCATTTGTGGCCTTCTCCTCTTTACCTTCTGGGAATGGGTGAATGCTCAACTGGTGACCAGCACCAGATCTCCAGAGAAGTAATCATGCAGCCCAAAGGCTGACTTCTCATTAAAAACGAATTCCAGCATGTGTGTTTGATAGTCAGGTTGGAAATTCATAGTGCGGTGTGACTTTTGTTTCATAAATCCTCCAATCAGGGAGCAGAAGCAGAACCACTTAGCTTATGTCTCTCATCAGCATGGCATGAATTTTGAATATGGACTATTTTCAATAAACTGTTAGGTTGATATTTGTACGGGGGGGAAAATCGCATATTATTTCTATTAACAAATAAATGTGAGAACTTTGCAATCTGTGTGAACATTTCGTGGACATAAAACGAGGTGAAAGCTGACAAGCAGATTATTCATTATGCATCGTTCATTCAGCTCTAATTGCTAAGTTTGAACTACTGCTAGATAGACTGTGATGTCTTTGTAAGGTGAAGTTCAGAGAAGTGATGGTACAAATGACTCGGTGTTAAGTTAGTCTGTTCTTTGAATGCAGAAAGAATTTTTAGTCTAGTCTTGGGACCTTCCCTCCTCAAAAAAAATCATATTCACATATTTTTGGCATACTCATGCCCAAAATACAATGCACACCTTGGTTTTGAAAAGAAGGAGGGAAAAAAGATCTTTCCTTGTGGCAAATAACTGAGTAGCAAGAGCTAGAGCAGAGCCTGCTCGTTGTTCTGCTTCCCTTGACCATAACTGGCAGAAACTGTTCTTACCATAGTTATCACATATAACATGCACAGAAATTCCCAGCAGCTGCTTTTGAGTGGTTTCTTTGTGGGGAGTGCATGTTGTATGTAAGAAAATATGGTACTTTCAGCTGATGTCACTAGGGAACTCAGACAGCTGTTGGAGAATGAGCTGTACTCTATTTTGACTTGTGCTTCCGTAACAGAATTATTAAGTAAATTCTCTTTGCAAAATTGAGATCACAGGTTGTGTAGCACGTACATCTCAACTGCCTCTAAGCCTCACCCAGATGAGACGTCTGCCAAGTCAGACGGGCTAGTGATGGCATCTGACCTGGAAAGAACCAAAGCTTACTTGCAGATCTCAGGTAGAGTTTGCAGGACTTCCCCTTCGATGTGGGTGGAGGGGGAGCCAAAAACTTTGCCTCTAACTTATGTCTGTTATGAAATCTTGGAGAGGAAGTCAATATGGAGCTCCACCGTATCACTTTTTTGATCGTTCTCCAAAATGGAGTCCTTAAAATCTCTCCTTTTCAGCCTTTCACTCAACACTAGCTGTGGATAGCAGATTCATTCTTCCAGAGTCCCTTCCATGATTTTTTCTTCTGCCATTTACAGGACTCTAAACACTTATCTAAACACTGAACCAACATTCAAATACCTGCATGAAAACACCTCTTGTAATGGCGGCACCTTAAAAACACATTGTTCTTTCACTGTTGTCCTCCTCTTTCTAGTTTAGATCTTAGGCTTCATGACTGACCTCCAAGTATCAATTGTTTTGCTGTGACACTTCTCAACCTTGTCTTACTGATTGATTATTCAATTATGTTTTCCATTCTTCTGATGACTTACAGATTGCCAAGTAGATGCCCCTTGCATTTGCTCTGTAATATTAGGTCTTCGTTTCTCACAATTCGGTAGCATTTCTTCTGTATTTCTGTTCTGCTCCCATCCCTCAGTTGTCTTTCTTTTGTCTGCCTGTCTTTGATGTCTGCGTTGGAAGGGGAGGGTGGGGGTCTTCTGTGAGTGCTGTCCACAGTTTGATCAGAGAGATGCTAATTAAATCTGAGTTTAAAATGCAGAGCTGTAGTCCAGTTTCCCTGAGAAATAGGGATGTGAATTTTGTGACCAAGCATAGTAAAATCAGACTATGTATCCCTTAATCAATGGTGCATTTGGCAGGCAGAACACTCTGGAAAAACTCCTTGTTCATATTGGTCAGAGAAACAGTGCCAAAATTATGTGAGGAACAGCTGTATTTAAACAGGCTCCTAGCTAGACTGCTTCTGACATTGCTGGGGGTGAAGCCTAGTGCTCGTCCCAGATCCATCCATCTCTCTGTGCCTGTCTGAGGTTGTCCATCTTTCTGATATTTGTTCGAGGCTTGTCCCAGCTCTGTCCATCACTCTGACATTTAATTAAGTGCCCTGTTTTCCTAAATCTTACGCAGTGTGTGTGTTTTCTCTCTGAAATATAGCCTAGGTCACGCCTGCATCGTGGCCACTGTTATTCTGTACTTCTTTATTCATTCTCTGGCACCCCAGATGGGAACATCGCTTCACAATGTAGGTAAATATGGAGACCTGGAGACCCTGCCCAGAAATGCTTATAACTCAAGTTAAGAGAAGAACAACCAGAAGGGGAGGACGACACAGGGGAGGAACTGGGCAGACAGAGTGAGGGCAAAGACAGTAGGATCCTATAGTCATTTAAGAGTGTAATGTGAATGTAATATGTGTAACAGCAGGAGGAACCGGGAGCAATCTGCAGAGCTGTGTTGACTGTTCATTTGGACTGCAACTCCCAGAAATCCCTGATGAATCGAGATTGCTAGTGGGAACTGCAGTGGGTAAGAGCCACAGGGGTGAAATTCCTGTGTGTGTTGCTAATGCATCAACAGACCCACGAGTCACATATCAGGGCACCCCCATAATTGGGACATTTGAGACAGGTGTGGCTGTCCTGCAGAAGAACCCTGGATCAGAGAGGTTCATTGCTATAAGATTACTGAGGTCAGACAAGAGCCCAAACCTTAGAGCGCCAGTTGGTAACCTTCAGTGGAATGCAGGAAAATTGGAACATGAGTTCAAGTCAAGTCATCATGGCCTGGAGCCTGAGTAAGTGAGAGAAGTGCCAAAAGTCCTATTGGAATATGCAGATGTACCATGGAGACCATGGCCTAGGGCATACAGGTTTAACAAAGCACCAGATTGATACTGGCAATGCCACAGCTGTCAAACAGGGGCCTCGAAGAGTACCCATTTGTGGCAGGGCTGGGGTCAAGCAGTGCTGTGACACCCTCTGGTGACTGCCCAACTCCTGCCACTTCACTTGGGCCCTTCCCTCTCACTGGCCTGATGCTGTTTGAAGAGAAGAGTATGGGAGGCTGCCCAAGGCCCAGAAGGAACCTAGTCCAGTCACTCTCTGCTGGTGTCTGGGGATGCCAAGTGCCTTAGGGGCTGTGTTCATAGCCTCTGACCTCCACTACAGCCTTGCAGGTGTTACCAGTTACCATCACTGATTGTTTGGCCCTTCAGGCCTCAGAGTCCTCGTAGGAACCTCAGCCTTCCCAGCTTTGCCTCCTTTTATCTATCTGGGTTCCAGGCACCTTAGCCCCACTGTCAGGTGGTCTTGGCTTCTGAGCCAAACCCCTGTTGGCCTTCACCACTTGTCATCCTGTGTCTTGTTCTGCATGTCATCCTGGAGCATTGGTTCGTCTGACGAGATGGACTGGCAGGAACCCAGCTCCTACTTGTGATCAACTTGGCTGGCCACTAAGTTGATCCGTGCACTGATAAGACTGGTACCATATACCAGTGCAGAAGAGAAATTGGGGTATGATGTGTGTGTGTGTGTGTGTGTGTGTGTGTGTGTGTGTGTGTGTGTGTGTGTGTGTGTGCGTTAAGCACTTAATCAATAAATGCAGCATCTTGCCCTATCCTCCCTCATAAGATCTCGCTCTTCTCTCTCTCTAGTAAAGGATCGGCCCACATGGCCTGTAACCTACTGCAGTCTGCCCTCCCCAGACTATGGGCTCTGACCCTCATGGCCTCAACTCCTCCCTTCTGCCTTTGCTCCCAATCTTGTGCAACGTGGCTCCGCTGGAACTCATTCCCCTGCTCCTGGAAGGACTTCCTGATGTGCCTCTCTGGCATACTGTGACCTTCTTCTTCTCCTGATAGTCACATTCAGTCCACCAGTTTAGTTATAACATAAAGATAAGCCGTCTACCTAACCAAAACCTCCCCACTATAAGTGGACAAGCACCCTGAGTAAACTAACATAAAGAGAAGGAGAGTTATCACCGTAACTCAAACATCTCTGGCCTGGATAAATGAACGTAAAGGAAAGACAAGCTATCACTGGCATGAAAGTCATTCCCTTCCTTGGGTAAACACCAGAGCCTTCCCACTCCGGAGTCCTCATCGCACTGCCCAGTGAGTTCGTTCTGGTCCATGTACCCCAGCGCTTTCTCCCTTCGGAGATCTCAGCTCCTTCAGCCAGGCCCCTGTCTCCTGGTCTGCTACCCTTATCTATCTCCAGGGTGTTGCCTTATCAGCATCAGGTGAATTGCAAGCTCCCACAAGTGTGTGCCCCTAGGACTAGTGAGCTGCCTACTCCTCATCTGCTGCTACTTAAGTCTGGGGTCCTCACCCCTTGTCTCAGCCGCTTGTCTGCTTATGTGGCAGGCTTGGCTGTATGCCTCCCTTTCCAGTAACAGGGGCATCTAGCTCCCTGTTACACCATCCATTTCCAGCAGGTGTTTGATCATCAGCTGCAAGAGATGGAAGAAAGAGGCATCATCAGGCCCTCTGTCAGCCCATAGGCTGCCCCTTTGGTTTGGTGCAGAATAAAGGGGGAGGCGTGTGGGTCTGTGTGGATTATCATAGACTGAATGATGTTAATATTAAGGATGCCTACCCCTTACTTTAAAGTGAAGACATGCTAGACTTCCTGGCCAAAGCTTAATGGTTCTCTGCCTTCGATCTGGCTCGTGGGTGCTGGCAGGTGGAAGTGCACCCAGAGGACAGAGCTAAGACAGCTTTCTGCACTAAGAAGGGACTTTTTGAGTTGAATGTTATGCCTTGGTGTATGTAATGCTCCTAGTACATTTCAGAGACTGATGGATATCATGTTAGCAGATTTGCAAGGGATATCCTGCCTGGTGTACCTGGATGATATCATTGTGATAAGCCAAACCTTTCAGGAGCACTTGCAGAAACTGAAAGTAGTATTTAAGAGGCTGAAGGAAGCCAATTGTACTTACCAAATGTCAGCTTTTCTGCAGGGAAGTGAACTTTTTGGGATATGTGATCTGCGTGGAAGGGATAGGCCCAGATCCAGAGAAGGTGGAGGCTGTTCAGGACTAGCCAGTACCTTGAAATGTAAGAAAACTGTGCAGCTTCTTGGGTCTAGCTTCCTATTATAGAAGATTTGTGGCAGATTTGGTACCACTGCAAGCCGCTTACGTAAGCTCTCCAGTACGGCAAAGTTCGTTTGGACCAGGGTATGCCAAGATGCCTTTATAGTGCTAAAGCGGTAGTTAATGTCATCCCCTATCTTAGCATATCCAAACCCTAAGTTACCCTTCTTGTTGGACACTGATGCAACTGATGTTGGCATCGGAGCTGTTTTGTCGCAAGTTGAAAGAGGCCAGGAGAAGGTACTAGCCTATGAAACCTGAGCCTTAAACAAATGTGAGCACCCGTGTGCAACTACAAGAAAGGAATTGCTTGCTGTGGTGACCTTTACCGAGCATTTTTGATACTTTCTCCTTGGGAGACGCTTCATGTTAAAAACAGACCACAGTTCTCTCCGGTAGCTACACAATTTCCAACAACCTGAAGGACAGCTGGCTAGATGGCTAGAACAGATGGCTGAGTTTGACTACCAAATAGTGCGTCGCCCTGGGAGACAGTGCCAGAGTGCTGATGCCTTGTCCCATAGGCCTCGCATAGTGGAAATTGAACTTAAAGCTGAAGCAGTGGGCATACAGCCACTGTCAGCAATAGAGACAGCCAGGGGTGAACCAACCCTGAATACAGAGGAAGCCAGAAAGTTGGCAGATTGGTGTACAAGACAGCAGGAAGATGCTGACATTGCAAAACTAATAAGGTAGAAGAAAATCGATAGTGAGGAGTTCCCTGAAGAGGGGCAATGTCATCTGTGCCTGAAGAGGTACCGGGTAGTATGGCCTGAGCTAAGCATTAGGCAAGGAACATTGGTGTGAAAACGTCCATAATCTGTCCAAAGAGCCAAGCTTATTCGAATCGTGGTACTAGGGAAGGAAGTACCAACAATTCTGCAAGCTCTATATATTCCAGTATGGGGGGATCATTTGGGCATGGAGAAGGTCTCTCATAAGGTCCGGTCTTGGTATTTCTGGTTGGGTTGGATAAAATCTATTAAGGACTGGTGCAGGTCATGTGAGGTGTGTGGTGCCCAAAAAGACTGAAGAGAAGTCCCAGGGCCCTTGTGGTCTTCATGCAGGCTGGCCAACCCCTGGAAGGGATAGCAATGGATATCCTGGGTCCCCTACCCATTACATCACATAGAAAAAAAGTATGTTTTAGTAGTGGCTGACTATTTTTCCAAGTGGGCAGAGGCATACCCTCGCCCTGATCAGGATGCTCAGACTGTGGCAAAGGTGTTTGTTGAGAGATTTGTGTGTTACCATCATGTACAATGATCCCTACACACTGACCAGGGGAGAAATTTTAAATCTCAACTATTTCAACATATGTAGTGACCTTCTGGAAATCAACAAAACTGCGCCACACGGTATCACCCCCAATTTGATGGATTAGTGGAAAGAGTCAAGCATACTCTGGTTGACTTGCTGTCCTCCCTAATGAAAGACAATCAGATGGAGTGGAATGAGATACTCCCTTATGTCATGATGGCCTACTGGAGCAGTGTGCAGTCATCTACAGGATATGCAGCATATATAGGGGGGGTTTGATGGGAGATTTGCTACCTGTTGATGTTGTTTCTGGAGTAAATATATCAGAAGAATTTAACAATCCATCTGAATATGTTACAAAGATGGCAGGATACCTAGTTCAGTTAGCCAAGTTGTTAAGAGACATCAGGCTCGAGCCACACAAAGGCAAAAAAAACCTTACTATGACCTCAGGGTCACTGGTGTATGAAATGGGAGAGTTGGTGTGGGTACAGAACCAAACCAGGAGGGCAGGGGCAGTGCCAAAAGCTATGTAAGGAGTTCAGTGGCCCTTATACAGTCATTAGGAAATTGCCTGAGAGTGTCTATACATATGCTGTGGGGTGGAGGCGCGGGGCACTTTAATTAGACCAACTCCGAGAGCTGCTCTAATTGCAGCGCCCACAGCATCGTGTATTCAGTGTCCTGCTCTTCAAAATGGTGGCAGGAGCACTAAAGCATGTTCAACAAGCTTTAGTTAAAGCGCCCCGCCACCATTTTGAAATGCGGGGATGCTGAATACAGGTGATGTGGAGGCTGCTGGAGCGTGCTAATTAGCACACTGCAGCAGACTTGATTAATTGAACCTGCTCGGACACAATTAGCACGTGTCGGAACAGAGCTCCGTCACGTGTATAGGTGCCCCGAGGCATCACATGAGCTGGCAAGCAGGCCTGGTGGACAAACATCTGTAGTACACGATGATCAGATGAAATCCTATGCGTGTTCACAGGACAGAGACCCTGGCCTGACAAAGGCGCTAGGGAGACATGCTCGTCAGCAGCCAAAATGTTGGCAGAGGTCTCACAACAGAACCTTTACTAATGCAGCCCCCAACAGTGCTGCCAAAGGATGCTTCTGGACCAAGAAACATAGGGTGGGATCCCCAGGCTTATGGAAATGATAATGAGGATGAATGAGCATCTGGGATAAGATCAAGGTTGGGTACAACAGGGGATACCGAAAACCTACCAGAGCCAGTGAGGGTCCACACCCCTGAATCCAGATGTTGACCACAGTGAGTGCAGAGAGTTCCCAAGTTGCTTAGGGACTATATGGTGTAACTTTAGTTGGATGCGGGGGCGCATGCAGTTAAAAGTGGGGTTGGGGGGTAACATAATGTGAATATGTGTGAATTGCTTGTCTTTGACCTGTTCCCTCCCTTTGGCCTGTTGGCTTGTGACCCTAGCCCCTATGATTTTCTGTATAAAAGTGGGAGCCCCCCTTGCTTCTTGTGCCAGTTTCTGGGCCTGCAGGGTTGGCACAAGAGGCCAGTGTATGTATTTTAAGACTGTTTAAAATCTGCACAACACCGGTTTTCAGACGTACTGAGGACCCACCGCTCCAGTGTACATTGACCTGGGCCCCTATATCTAATTTAACAGTTACTATTAGTCCATTGACGACTAGTCCTTCGTCAGGTCACTGATGATCTCTGTGAGCCCTAGATGCACCGTGCTTGTCTCCTTCAGGCGCTATCCTGCATTTCTCCCATTGTTTTTACCTCTGTTCCACGTCCCCCCTCTCCTCCCTCATTTCTGATATCTCCTTTGTACTTCCTCCTCTACAATGGCTGGTTTGTTTTTCCTGTTGATTTACCACCTCCAACAGCTGATCTTATAGCTGATATGAGTCCCTTCTGTCCTATTTTGGTTCATGTCTGATGTCTTTGCCATTGTCTCTGATCCATTATATTCGCTCTCTCTGATGATTGATCCATTGTTTTCACCAACTTCTTTTTCTTTCTTTCTTTTTTTTTTACGACCTCTGATGTATTTCCCACTTTATATTTTTCCTTGCAGTTCAAATACTGGGCTTGGTGACCGCTCCTCAAGGATCCCTAATGTTGCACCCACTGTGCCTGTCAGCAAAAAAAAAAGACTATGAGTAGACAACCTTCATGACTTTAGTTGAAGAAAAATCCTTTGGACTGCAGCTTTCTGATGTCAGGAACCAGCAGCAAAGCACAGGCAGGAAGGTAAGAGGTGACCTTTTCAATCAGACCTGTAGTGCGCAGGCAGGGGTGGAAGGGCTGGGGAAGACCAGGCCGTGGGGGAGGACTGCACAGGTGGGTCACACCCGTCGTTGGTAGAGTCTGGGTACATGGAAACAGTGCGCGAGGGTGATCTCACAGCTTTGGATTCCAAAAAAAGTTCTGGGCCAGTGAATACCGTGGCATGGATAAAGGTAGTGATCCAGAAAAGGGTCTCTCCCATTGCTTTCTGAAAACTCGCACAGCCTGATATCATTCTGAAAAGGCCCCTGTTCAGTGTGCAGTCTAACCGTGTAGCTCGTCCATGAAGAAGCAATGCATGGATGAAACGGTTGGCTCTGCCCTCTTGTTGGACTGCACTGGCAGTAGAATACACCATCGCGAAAATCTCCTACGTGGCAGTCAGCGTACTTGGCCACGTGTCTTGAGAACTCGTACAACAAGGGGAGCATTTTGTAGCCAACCTAGTCTTCAGTTGTAAGGAGTGTTACACAAGGCAGTCCCAGCAGCGTGCCCTGGGCCACGCCACCCCGTCATCACGCTGGCTGCATCTCTTTACCTCGAGAATCATGTCCATAAATCATTAGAGGTGGGCCCGCGCTGCTCAATCCAGACATCCTGAAAATTCAAAATGTATTCAGAACCCCAGCTCAGAACCAGATCTGCACTTTGCAAATGGATCACATCTTTAAGCGAGTTGGGAGAAAAAACCCTAGCTGCAAAGTTTTATTGTCTATACTGAATTCAGAGAGGGAGCAGCGCTTTGCAGACCCTGCTGTGAGGAGCAGCTCGTTGAACAGAAGAAAACAAATACAACATTTGGCAAATGTTGCCTTTGTTATTTCTAAACCTCTTTGGTGTTTTGTTACATGTAAAGAAAAATCACAAGTGAAAAACTGACAGCGTTCGGATTATATATTAAGGTATCCAGCCTTCCAAAATACTTGCTCAGATTTGCAGTTAGGTAGCTGCGTCTACCTTACAATATGCATGTGAATTAGTAGACAAGTATCCTTATTTGCTGAACAGGGAGAAGCTTGAAAATGGTTGAATCAAGCTGAATTCTTGAAAAATTCACGTCTCCTCCCTCCCTCAACACACTATATGACCCGCTTGGCTATGCAGTAATCATGGGCATCTCTTGACTCCTGAATGATGACCCTTCCCTCTAAAACACAGCTTGGAAGAGAGAGCTGGGTGGGTTTCTTGTCTACAATGAATTTGCATTCTCCTATTGAATGTTAAGGAATACAGAGAGGCTTTCTTCCTTTTATTTCTCCCAAAGCAGAAATAGAGCATCTACTTTCATCCTGGCTTGCACAAAATTGTGTTTTACAAAGCAGAAAGAGAACATTAGGTTCACATCGCCAGTGTAATTTAGTTTTCTAAGACTAGAGTTTGCCATGAAATGACTAGCTACGTAGAGCTCCAGGAATTTTTCTCTCTCGTCTTCACCTCAATCCCATTAAAAGAGTTTTCTCCTATCCATCGAGAGAGATAATTTTTGTATAAAGAGGTGCAGTCAAGCACTTTTTTTTTGGTACCATGTAACTTGTTTTTTTTGCCCTGTTATTATTCAAAATATGCTTTTTAAGAGGACAAAAGGGAACAGGTTAATGGAAACAAATTTCTGTAGGAAAAAGCCCAGCTGGATAAAAAAGATTATTTCTGTTATTTCTGGGGAAGACAGGTGGATTTGAGTAAAATGGGTCTTAAAAAGTGAGCTTAAACTTCTTTTCAGCATGGTGCTGAGACTGAAAAGAATAACAACATCGGGGATAAACTTTGCTCAGAGCCCTCATTTCCAGTGCAATCAGGTTTATGGCAACTACTTTATTTCCCTGACTATCATACCTCCACTTTTTCCCTCTCTCTTTTTTTTAAAAGAGATTTAGTGCTGGTGAGAGGTATTTATTTATCAGCCTTTGAGACAGGCAATACAGACGGCAGTCCACGGGCCAGGAGGAGACTGACAAATAGCAGTCTCGAAGCGCGCAAGCAGGTGTGGAGGCCAGATGGAAGGCAGACAGGGAGAGATGGGCAAAACCCTGCACCGGGGTAAAATTTGCAGAAGCATCCGAGTTATATAGGGGCTTTGCTGCCTCTCTGCCTAGCATGCAGCTGGGAAACCCCTCTTTCCTCCCCCCGGGCCTGCCCTATGCACCCCAGATTGAGGCACTGTAGCCACTTTAGAGCACCCTGAGCATGCACCTATTGTCTCTGTCTCGAGGGTGCTTATGGGGTCCACACCACTCTCACATTGCTTTACCTCTGGGATTTAGCGTGTGCTGATCAGGGACAGGATGACTGTGCGTGCTTCATAGCAGTGCTTCTGGGCTTTGAAAATGCCTAGGATCTCCCCTAGGATCAAAACCATCACTGAGCCAGAGGAGGTTGTGTGTGCAAGCAACACAAGTGCTACCCCAAGTCACAAACAAAGCGTGAGGCAGGATTGACTGGCAGGTGCAGTTTGGGGCTTGCTGGAGAGAGACCCAGAGCCCGGCAATGATTTACAAACATTAGTGTTAATGCAACAGCCTTGGGACCAGAAGGACAAACAGCAGGTCTCTTATCTGGGGCCGTAAGCCCTGCGTCTTGAGAATGCTTACCCATATATCAGAGACTCCCCATTGAGGCTTTACATCAAATGTTGGGTTATCCAGGGTGCAAACTGGGACCTGCAGCCAGCAAAGGATAAGAACTTGGGGCTGCCCCAAAACAAGAGAATATACGTTTGTCTGGATAGTGGTGATGCTCAGTAGTTTCAGATCAGGCTCTTTGGACACGGCAAGCAAGAGGGCTTTTGCTCACTGCAGAGTGTCTAATTATGATTGATAGCCATCTTGTCTCACTGTCTTCTACTTTCCCCTTCTCCAGCCTCTTCAGTGTTGGCTATATGCAAGGCCGGGTCAAATGCTGCAAATCCAGATCTTCCTTCCAAAAACCTCCCACCTGTTTTTTATGGCACTTGCACGCTGTTTTATTGACTTCCAATGGGCAAATGCACAAGTGAGTTTGCAGTCACAAGATTGTTGGCAGAGAGGGAAAGGACTGCACATATTTGTATAAATAAGTATTTGTATACTGGTTAGCATTAGTGCAGCCACCTCAAAGGACTTAATGGTGCAAGGACCTGAAACAATAGCACATGACCTTGCTAACCAGTTGCATGGCATAGACAGGTGAATTCTGCATAGTCTAAGATGGCAATTTCGGCAGGTGTCAGGAGGGGGGTAGCCCCAAGACTGACATATGTTTGTATGAACATTTTGCCAGTTGATTTGAAACCACCTAACAGATGAGTCAAAGTCTAAGCCTTCTCTGGGCAATTCAGAACATTCATCAATTAAATTGTTTGCTGTGAACAGTTTGGCCCTATCTAGCTCCAGGATTTCAGCCTTGTTATTTCCCTGGCAGAGGGCACAGGCACCATGTCCATGAACTCTCACTGCCAACTTCTTCCCCTGCTAAGCATTTTCCAGGCTATCAACACTGCAAAACCTGCCAGTCGCTTAGACTCTGGCCTTTTCAGTGCAAGCCATTCATTTAAACCTAAGGATCTGTAAATGACTCCATCTGCTAAGTGAGAGAAAAATTATCACAAGAGTTATAGTGGTGCCCTTGAGTTGTAACCTCTTTATATGAAGGGTTGGAAGAAAGGGGGATTGTGAATGGCTGACAGTGGTTTTAGACCACCCATTATTTTGGGTGGCCTTATTATTTTTATTTTCATTAGATAAATTTAAACTTGGGTAAAAGCTGTTGCCCTCTACCAGCTGCTCAGTAACCTGTGGTGTGAAACGATGGTGGTCTCCTTCTCGGTGTCGACTGCTACCACCTCCACAGCTGAGCTCCCTGTTGCCTTAGCAGGGAGGCCAGGGATACTAAAGATTTTCCTCCCCTCTTGCAGTGCTGTCTTTGGTAAAGAAGCACATTGTGAGATAGGAGGAGGGTATGTGGAACCATGGCTTATGTTGCACCTTTTCTGTAGCCCCCATCTCCAGGGCTGTAGACCTGGCACTTCTTCAGTTCAGATTTATACTATTTCATTTCTCTAGTCCAGAGATGGCAAATTCATCTGGCTCCATGGGCTAGATGAGTGTCCCTGAGCTGGGTTGCAGGCTAGACTGGGACTGACACCCTATGTGGCACCGGATCCAGCCCACAGGCCACAGGCAGCACACACCAGACCTCAGTGCCAGCATGGGCACCACATTCCCCATGGCATAGGGGTTGGATCCAGAACTGCAGGCAGCATAAGGGGTTGGTCTGGGATGCCACATGCAGCCTATGCCCTGGACCCCCTGTACCATGTCTAGTTCTGGGTCCAACCCATACACTTGCTGGGCATACAGCTCTTGGGCTGACATGGCATTTGCACTGCCCACAGCCTGGACCTGGCCCATGGGTCATATCTTTGATACCCCTGATCTAGTCTGTCTGTTGTCTGAATCACAGGGTTTGAAGGGACATTATGGGTCTTCTAGTCTAGCCCTTGAACGGAGGCAGGATTTACCATTTCTAAACCATTGCCAAGAGAGTCCTAGCCAGCTTCTTCTTGAAAACCTTCCAGTGAAGAAAACTCCACATTTCATTCATTCATTCATTCATGCTTTGTTCTTGTATAGCACCTTTCACCCACAGATCTCAAATCTCTTCCCAAGAGTGGTAAAGTTGAATGTAGAGATAAGGAAACTGAGCTACACATAAAGCAAATAGCAGTAATTCCAGAGGCAGCATCAGTTAGGGTCACTGTGCTGGAGCACATCTGGCCTTGCTGGTGGCCCATATTCATTCTGCTACAGTTGTATACTCTGTCCTGTGCTAGGGCCCTGCCACACCTTCAAATTAAAGCTGGATAGAAACCAGCTATAAAGTTGTTACAGATTTTCAAGCACTAACTTTGTACCTGGTTGGTTCTTTTTAGCTAGGTTTTCTTTTCTGTAGCTTCTGTGATTAGACTTGCAGGCACAAGGACATTTTTCTGCCATAGTGGTGGCTTTGGCCAGAATGAGCCCTCACCGTTATAGGGCAGCATGGTTTGAGCCTCCAGCCCGCGCACACACACCATAATCTGCTGTCAGGTACCCTGTCCTGTCTAACTCAGATCTGGGCACCCCAGCCTCTAGCTAAGAGCCTGTGGCCAGTGAGGCGAGGCGGGCTGAGTTCTTGAGGGGAGCACATTGCGAAGGGGCTGAGTGTAAGCATGTGCTGTTGTAACTAGCTGGTGTAAATAGTTTCGCAAGTAGGACATAAAGATGGTTGGGGTTGGGGCTGGTCCTGCTTTGAGCAGGGGGTTGGACTAGATGTGACCTCCTGAGGTCCCTTCCAACCCTCATTTTCTATTATTCTGTGCTCTTTTTACCTGAAGGGGAGATAGCAGTCTGGGCCTGCAGAGACTGCTGCCTGATTGCTTCCCCGTGATACCGGCTTTACTTGGGCGGGTGAGTGCTATCTGTGGGTTAATACTGAAGTGTTGTAACAGTGGGGTTTCAAGGGTGGCTGACTCTGCCTGAGGAATTGCCTGAGAAGGAAATGCTGCAAAGCCACATCTTCCTTCCAATAACCTCCCACCTGTTTTTTATAGCACTTGCACTCTGTTTTATTGACTTCCAATGGGCTCTGAGAGCTGGAGGGAGAGAAAGGAATAGAATTGTGGAAAATGAGGGTTGGAAGGGACCTCAGGAGGTCACATCTTGTCCAACCCCTGCTCAAAGCAGGACCAGCCCTGACTAGATCATCCCAGCTCCAACTAGATCATCCTGGCCAAAGCTTTGTCTAGCCAGGTCTTGAAAACCTCCAAGGATGGAGCTTCTACCACCTCTCTGGGTAACCTGTTCCAGTGTTTTACTACCCTCCTAGTGAGAAAAATTCCTCCTAATATCAAACCTAAACTTCCCTTGCTGCAACTGGAGACCATTGCTTCTTGTTCTGTTATATGGCACCACTGAGAACAGTCCAGCTCCATCCTCTTTGCAACCCCCCTTCAGGTAGTTGAAGGCTGCTATTAAATCCCCCCTCAGTCTTCTCTTCTCCAGACTAAATATAGACTAGTCCCAGAACAGAGTGGAGTCCAAGGAAGGACAGAGGGAGCTGCACTGGCACAATAAAGATGGTTTGTTTGGAGGTGAGCAGGTCTGCTGTGCTGTTTGAGATGTTGGCACTCTGAACCCATCCTTGATGTGAAAAACACCCCCTTTCTGAGATCCGACCAAAAGGAAGGAGCTCTCCAAGGTGGGTTGCTACAGATTGCTAGGGAAGCCAGGGCCAAGGAGAGCCAGGGTCTTAAAGCCAAAGGCTTGCCTCTATGTAAGCCATGCCAGGGCTGGTTTCAAGGGGTTCTTCAGGAGAGGGACTGCTTCTTGGGGAGTGCTGAGCCAGAGCTATCTTGAAAGGTTCATGATCTGCGACTGAGCCATTACTTGATGTCATGCGAGAGGCTGAAACCTCCCATGATGCATACAAGCAAGTATGCAAATGTTGCATATGGCAGTGGAGGGCAACTCCTTCTGGATGCCCTTAGTGAGCCAGCTTATAGCTTGAAGCTCTGAGTACTCCTGTCTTTGTCTGCATAACAGCAACTGCAGGTAGGCCTTAAAGTCACCTCTCCCTTTGCAAAATCTAGGTGCTGGACTGGACTTGCCTGACCTGCCATGCAAGCAAAGGCCACAGGCTGCCAGTGGTAGTATGACTGCAATGGTGTCTCCAGAGTCCAGAGACTGGGCCTCCAGAGCCCAGTCCTGTTCCCAAGTTGCCCAGACTGTGTGTTTAGGGAGTAGATATTTGAAGCGAGGAATGTGCAGGATGGGGAGCCTTTGAATGCAGTACCCACAGTCCATCCTGACACGCTGATCCTGCAAACGAGTTTGGTGGAGCAGCTCTGTCCTCTCTGTTTCTGCTATATAATGATCATACTAAAGCTAACCACTCGAGAAGACTCAGCTGCTGAGATCCTGGCAGCTAAAGTGCCTCTGAAACAAACGGCAAGGACTAAATGCTGTCAAGTAAAACTCAGAGTGAAGCATTTGGCTGATGGGATTACCCTGCAACACCTACCTGGCCATGGTGTGAGATGCAGAAGAGCTCATGCCCACTCCAAACCCCTCAGCGAGATGGTGAGTTCATAGCACAGAGATGCAGAAAGGAGCCAGCCCTGCTGCGGCTCATCCTCACAGCCCAAGTCTTCAGCTCATTAGTTCTTCATGATGGAAATTAGCCACCAGCTCACCTTCCCTTGTCTCCTTCATCCCCGTCCTCTGTGTTTCTCAGCCATTGACATTAACACTGAAACGCTGGCATCAGCTTTGAATGGATTTTAATAACCCCATGCAGACCTACATTAACAAACCAGTGGGAGATGCGGGATGAAAATGAACCTCATGGAAACCTGCCTGTTAACGTGTCTCCTTCAGCCTGGCTGGCTGGTCAAGGTAGCAGGGAAACTACCCTAAAACCCCGTTAGACCCACTGTTGAGTGCTGCCTCACTGAGTTTAACACCCAGATTGTGGACACAGGGCCAATGGTGACTCAGGGCCAGGCTCACTTGAGGGACTGAAATGGTTTCTGCCAGTGTAGATCCTGGCACAGGGCCCCTGGTGGCAGGGAGCCTGTTGGAGAGGGACTGCCGTGGCACAGAGTTGCTGCAACCATCCTTCCACCAAAGGATCCGTACGGCGCCAGCGAGGTCCACAAAGTGAGGGGCATTGGCTGGGAGACGAGGCTGGATTGATTCAGCTAATCTCTGCCAGCTGGGGCTGCTTATGAGCCTGCATACGCTGCAGCAACCTAGAGGGGAGGATATTTTTCCCTGTGGCGCAGGGACTGTGCTGGTCCAGAGGGACAGAGCTTGCGCTCCTCTACCAGTGAGCAGATCTGGCCTGGAGCCTTAGAAGCGGGAGAGAGCTTGCTGTATATTTGTGTCTGATGGTTCCTATCAGATGAAGGCCCTGGTTTAATACAGCTCCGTGTATCCAGTATTAAAATTAGATATTGTGTAACCCAGCTGTGACACCAGGATAGTATATAAAATGTAACAGGAAGATTCAAAAGTGTCCCCAGGCAAGAGAGGAGAATTATTGATGTATTTACAGCCCCGCGCTGCACCTGAACCATAGTGCAGCTCAGGAACTGAAGATGCTGAAGCCCCTTCTGAGACTGCACCTGCCTGGAAGGACTGAACAGGTCCCTAGCCGAGGGCCCGGTCCTATTAGCCATCCTGGGGGGTGTTGACTTGGTTTATTGATGCGGATGGGCCTAGGTTGCCAGATCAGACATCTGGCAGCCGTCCTGGACTCCACCTTGAAGCCTGGGTTTGGAGGGAACAAGGATTCTTGTTTTGAAGGATGCACTTGCATTTCAGCTCCTTCATCCTCAAGTGTTTCAGACATTGCCCTCTTCCCGCCACTCTGAGAAGGAGTGCCACAGATTTACCCTTTGTTACAAGCACTGCATCGAAAGAGCGAGTGTTCATTTCTGAGCACTTGAGGCTGCTCCAGGTTGTCCTCAGGTCTGAGCCAGCCCCCAGCTGTAGGTCACTTGTACAGTCACTTGCTTGCACTAGAGGCTACTTGGCCAGACCAGCAGATCCAGCCCCCCATGTCTAAGCACTGTTAGGGGCAAGGCAACGATGATTTCCAGTTGTCAATGCATTCCATATTTTGTCTTATATTTTCATGAGCATCTAGCAGGTTAAATAACCAACCGAGACACCTAAAATGCTGTCTCTGAAAATCAAGACCCCTCCCACCCAAAGGTGCCTCAGGTTGGGCACCCAAAAAGCGGGGGCCCAAACTCATGACACGCTGTTGAAAATTACAGCTCAAGTAGGAGACAAAATGTGCGCTAATGATGAAGTAGCATTTACGAGGCACATTTACACTAAGCACATGCAAAATAGCTTGATTCATGGAAAACATCTTCCGTTAAGCTCATTTGTACATAAAATACTAACAGATTGAGATTATGATTATAATGATGATTATTATTATTATTATTGGCAGTTTGCTTTTAAATGGCATCGTTTTCCCCACACTCTCTTCCCTCTTTGGGTGAAGCTAATAAACCTTAATAAAGAAGTCAGTCTTCATCACAGTTCCTCCTTCTCTTATACCCTTCGTAGCTCATTGCTTCATTATTTCCACCTGCCTCCTTTCTTCCCTTTCTGTCCTCCTTCCTTACAGTCGGAAAGATTTTCAAAGTTGCTCCTGGGAGTTTCATTCCCAGAAGAGCTTTAAAAATCCACCCATCTTCTCAGAAAAGCAAGGCCTGGTCAGCATTTGGGTGGGAGGATGCCAAGAGAAACTCAGGCAGTACAGGAAGCAGGAGTAGTGGGAGCAGCTCTTCTCCTCTGAGTCAGGACTGAACTAATGTTCCAGCATTGGCTTATGGAGCGATGCGCTGCCGTAAGTGCTCTTTTGGATGACACAGAAGATCTAGGAGATCCGTATCAATTGTAGCTGTTACAATAACTGACAATTTGTGCAAGAATAGCAGTATTAACCTCAGGGTTGGCCACATTGCAACTTGAGTAATTAGTAATTGCTTCTTTTCTCATCTTTTTTTGCCCTTTTTAATTGGACATAGTAGTCTTCCTTGCTTTCTGTCTTACGCCAGGCCGTGTGGCCGTGCACCGTTCAACAGCGGCTCAGTCCCACTTGGAGGTGGCCACGTTTCCGTGGGCAGGGGGTGCTTGTTCAGCCTCTGGAGTGAAGACTAGTACAAGGCTGATGTTTATGGCAAGCTTTGCAGAACCACGGCGTGCATTTTGATACCCAAGTCTGATTCATTTTTGTGACATGTCCTTTATGCAGTGGCTTTGAAATGCTCCGCCTACTCACTGGGTGGACATTGAGGTTGGCTGGGTCTGTCTGTCCAGTGCCAGGCACACAAGGGTTTTCAAAAACTATCCAGGTGGTGGTAATTAGCATTACCACGGTATTACAGCCTATTCCCTTCACTAAATCCAAGAATACCTGTAATACCGTGGTAATGCTAATTAGCTCTGCCCACGTATATGAAGTAAAGCAAACTACTGTGGGATCCTTTGGGATACGAGGATTATATGAAGCTAAGGAGTGATTATTTTTTTTTTAATTTGTGGTTTGATGTTCCCTTCCTCACAGGAAATCACCTCCCGGTATTAACTCAACCTGTAAGAGATGAGGAGGGCAAGAAGCCCAAGGCTTTGCAGCCTCTGTATGGAGGAGAGGCGGGTGGGATGGGGCAAGCGTCTTCTCCAGTCTTTGCTTTCAAGTCAAGGTCCCGTGTTCTGCACTGGTAACTGTAATGCTGAATAGCATTCCTCCCATTTGGTGTGTGTCCTGTCCCGTCCCCCACCCACCATACGCATGGGTTGGGTATGGAGCAGATTCATGTCACCCCAGTGAAAGTGGATTACTGTCTGTCCACAAACGGAGATGAAAGCCCCTGCATTCTCAGTACTCGGAGCTCAGGTGTGCAAATGCAAGCAGTGCCACATGGATAAGCTGAGAGGTGATGGTTGTGCGTGTGGTGGGGGATCTAAGGGTACATTGATTACTTCGAGTTTGGACCACTGGATCCTAAGGGCGAGGGGCTGGCACTCCTGGTGCTGCTGCCTGGTTCTCTACTGATCGGAAGTATTTGCAAATTGAGATTCCTACCCTGGACTGAAGGTAGAAACAGGTGAGGCAGGAGCCCTCTCTCTCTCATTTCTGCCAGTGCCATCTTGCATGTCAGCCAGCAGGTGGTGTGCCACGGAGGCTGCCGAGCGTGCAGACCTCCAGGTCCTCGGGGCACTCCGCACGCTCCCGATGCACACGGTCTCCTTCCATATGAGATGTCGAAAGCGAGGTCATTATTTTGCCACCTGAGGGAACACCCATCCAGTGTAGAAAACTCATCAAGACAGCACCATAAAGGTTAGGATCTGTTCTCCAGCCAGGGTGTTTGCTCTTTTCCTGTACGGCAACGAGAACAGAGAGAGGGTGCGCTCGGAGAGAGGGAATGGAGTCCCAGCAGCAGGTCGGGTGCTCATGCCTCATTAATCCTCCACTGTCAGTAATGGTTGTTGCATTGTATCTATCAGGGTGTTCCTGTATCATTCACATCTCTTTGGAAGCCAATGCGGCAGCAGTCTCTGAGTGGCTGAAAGTCAGTCCTGCAGAGAATAACAGAGGCAGTAATGAGAGAAGGAAACCTGTCAGGGAAGGGGAAGCGTGGTGTAGGAACACGGCGCTGACACTTTCCCAATGACCCTTCTCTGCTTTCTGCAGCACTGTATCACGGTGTCAGATTCAATCCAGCCAGCCCCTGTGGATACATGGGGGGCAATTTCATATCATTTAGATGCAACATCCTCTAAATGTCTCACATGAAGCTTTTATTTGAATGTCAGCCAAATTAAGAGTGAGTTATGCAGTCAGGCATGTGTGAAGAATTGTCACAGCTCTCAGTGCAGACAGAAAATCCCACTCATGTCCACCCACCAGCTCTCTGCTGAGCTCTCCCATTCCTATGCAGGCAGAAAGGGAACTGCCTAGAATATACCTGCCTGGACTGGACCGGACTGGGCTGGTCATCAGGAACGGCAAGTGAAATGTAGCTCATTGCATTCATGTTCAACAGCCTCTCCTGCAGCTAATCCAGCTTGTGTAGTTCTGCCACACAGACCCCACGTGTGTGTGTGCGTGTGTGTGCGCACATGTATGTGTTTCTTGCACCCCAAGAAAGCAGCACTGTAATAAATCCTGGTTTTGTTTCCCCATCTCTGCAATTCGGAGGAAACAACTTGTCTTCTGATAACCACTCCCCCCTGACAAACTAGAATCATGCTTGGGATTTTATAGAGCCTGTCAGTCTCCAGGTCTGTCAGAGCGCTTTACATAGCCGTGACTCAGATACAGGTGTTGGTGGAGAAATTGTGCAGATAGATGCAGCAGCTGGCTTGCACGTAGTCGTGCTGTGTGCATAACCTTGGCTCTCTGAACTCACTCTGCCTGAATGGCACCAGCCCACAGAATTCCAGCTCGTGATTCATACATCAAGCCCGTAACGTCTGGATTTCTTCGAGCCTATCTCTTGGCATGCCATTGAGGATTGAATTTGTTTCGTCTGATTTGGAGTGCCAGTGAGGAGAGCAGGGATGGGGATTTTTGTGCTGGGGATGCTTAATGAGAGGGCGCTCAGTTCACCTTGCAATAAGCCATCAAGGATCCATCGACTGGCAACAGCTTCCGATCCCTGCTGTGCAGTCTGGATTCAGACTGGGGAGCACTTGCACAATAAGGGGATTAGATTTGTTTGAAAAACTAGGCCAGTTGTGGGTACCTGAAGTTCATTTCCCCACCTTATTTGAAAGGGGGTGACGCACCTAAAACCTGCTAGTGCGAATAATTCTGCTTGTGCTTGTTTGTACATGCAGTTTTAAGACCTTTAGAGGTCCAAGTGCCTGACCGTGCTCACAAATTTTATACCTGTAAGACCCTGAATTGCACAAAATTCTTAATTTATATTGCAGCTATATTTTTGGCACCCGCAAATTAATACCGATACAGGTTGGTGGGCACAAGTGGCTGCATTTTCTAATGCACAAATGTCAGTCTGAAGGGATGGCGCAGTGAGGTTGCCATCAGTTTGATACATGCTACCAAATACACCTGTAGTTATTTGCAGGTGCTGGCATACAGGTGTATAATTCCCACCTGCTTCGTAGAAACCATCCCTAAGTGACCTAATGTGCTCTGGCAACATTGTGAGAGTAAAATATGAGGTCTAGCAAAGGTCAGGCTGCAAAGCAGGCCTGTATCTCATTACCAGTCCCCTGAGACATTTACTTCATGATCAAATAAAATCTAAGAGTGTTGGATCCAGAATCCAAGGCACAGTAACCTTTAATTATAAGAATGGGATTGTGAACTAAAATATCAGAATCTAGCCTTGTAGCCAAGGGTATTTGGAGCTTAATATTAGAGGGTTTACCGCTGTTGAATCAAGTGGGAATTCTCTTATTTTTTTTACTCGGCTCCTACACAGGCGAAGCTCCTATTAACTTCCCTCCATAAGGTTATCGTGATTTGACCCTTCGTTCTAAGGGTCCGGAGCTAAACAGCTGGCATATAGGACTCAAGGACCCAGCCTCTGCCAGTGGAAGTAAAGCAGTGCCGTGACATAGCCGAAAGCTTTTCTGCTGAAATTGCACTGAAAGCTCTTCTGTCTTTTCAATTCCTGACGCTTGTTTTGACAAAAAGTCAAAGGTCGTCTTCGAGGGGCTTTGTTTTGCTGCCGTTCAAAGGAAACAGCAGCTTGGATTGTAATAGGCACTGAATTTTCTGACAAGTACCCGGGGCAGTGCTTAACATGGATACCAAGGAAGACAGGCCTAGAGAGCAGGAGACAAGGGAGGAGGTGCTGTTTGAAGGGTTTGCAGTGTGCCCGTTGGGTGTTTGCCACCCATCTTTGGGTCTTCAGAGGCATCCTCAGTACAGCGATCCTGGGGGGCAGCCGAGTAGTGCTCGGTTTCTGATGGTTGAGGCAACAAGCACAGCTCTCCTTTCTGCTCTGCCTTCTCATTACCTGTGCTCCAGTAGGACCAAATATCGAGTAGTTTGTGCTTGAGAGCACAGCGTGGTAATAATAAAAGTTGCTTTCTTCCCCTTTGCATTTTCGACTGATAACAGTACATCCCATCTAAACACCTCCTTCCTTTCCCCAGCTGCCCACTAGGGCAGAGCAGATTTAAATTGTAGATGTGTCGTACTGTTGGACTGGAGTCAGGGACATGAGAGCGCTCCGCGGAGCGCCACGTAATTCTGAGGCTAGTGTGCGCGGCGTCTTCCTCTCTCTGCCCAGCCCTCGGAGGATGAGTCTGGCACCTGGCACTGCCCAGATGAAATGCCAGGCTCTCTTGCTCACATGGCAGCAGCTCAGGCATCTATCTCTGAAAGTCTCCCGCTCCGTCCCCAGTGCATCAGCCAAGGTGGCAGCCAGCAGAATTGCACAGTTAGATGTGGACGCAAGCAGAAGATTTCAAACCCTCCCTCCCTGCTTAATGATGCAGGGGCTGGAGGGGGAGAAATGTGAAGGAAACCCACTTTGTTCCCACAACTGCCTTCTGCCCAGATGGGAACCTAGGTATTGCCAGGATTTCAAATAACATCTTAGAAATCATTCATATCATCAGCTTCCTTCTTCACCATTGTTCTGGAAGAAGTACTGCTCGCTGAATGAAGACTCTTGGCAATTTAATGACCTGTCTCAAAAGTGCATGCATATTTCCACATACATGGCTTTTGACTTGGAGGTCTTTCTCATCCCGCCACCGCCCTCCCCTCCCCTCCCCAGGCAACACCCCACTTGCCAAGTCCAGCTTCAGAGGCAGCAGCCCCTGACCATGAGGAATGAACCTCACCAGCCCATTAGGCTTCTCCACAATGGAGGGCCTTGCACGACTGTCATTCACCCCGGTGTAAACTGAGGGGACTGAACTGAAATCAGTGGAGCTCCACTGATATCAAATGAACATAAATGAGGTCAAAGCCAGGCCCACTGTCTTTAAGCTTGTGGCCTCCAGTTGGGCCAAGCATCTCAAAGGGCAGCCCAGGAACAAAGCCTGGGAGCAGAGAATATTTTCTGTATTTTCTCCCATACAATGTGCCTCTCCCCGAAACAGGATACGCACCTGTTTTTTGGAAGGCAGAATGAAGATGAAAGATCTTTCCCTGAAAATACTGACAAATAGCAATAGCAAAGTAGCAGCAGCTCGGGAGCCCAGGGTGGTCATTGTGCTGCTTCCTACGAAGCACATGCAGCCTTCCTTTTCCTTTTCCCCCAGCAGAGGCGTGTGCTGCAGAAATTTATATTATTGTATTTTCTCACTTACAACACACACCCCAGTTTCCATCAGCTGATTTTTGGGGAGAGGTGCATGTTATATGTGAGGAAATACAGTAGGCTCCTGGGTGGGTACACTCTTGGTCCTGCTTTCCCCTGCCTTTTTCTCCTCTGTTTTCTTTTGTCTGTTCTCCCTGTTCTGGGCTTTGGCTGAGTCTATGCATCTCCAGGAAGGGAGGCTGTCCTGAGCAGAGCACAGTGCAGATCCCGGCACAGCAGCGACACGTACAGCCAACAGGCCTGTCAGGAAAGGGGGAACGGTGTCCCAAAAAGAAAGTGAGGTTTCGATGGAGTGAGCCTCTATGCTCCCCACCACCTCCCATAAGCAAAGTGAGTAAGGGAGGGGCTATGAGAAGTCATCCAGGTGGCAATGATATGAGCTTTTCACATCTCACTGAAGCATTTCCAGAGACAAATGCTGGCATGAAGCATGCGTTGGCAACAGAAGGCCCCACAGGGGACCCTGGAACTGACTGTCTCCTATACCAGGTTGCATGTATAAAGATGAGAGACCTGAGGGCCATGGTCCAGGACCTTTTCAAGTGTGTTTAGTGAGACAGAAGACCTACATAAAAGAGGACATGAACTGGACTGTGTGGGTTAGTGGGAGCAGCACAGTGACGTGGTGGCCAGGCCCGGTACTGACATCCAGATCACACAAGAAATATGTCTTTCTGCATGCACCCACCACCCGGGCTCCCATCCCCTCCCGCACACAGGTTCAGCCTCTTCTCCATGCTTCTAAGGCTCTCTGTCACTAGGTACCTACCAGGACCTCTTCCTTGATCTAGTGCAAGGACCTGCCCCACAAGACACCCCTACCTCCATCCTCTGCCCCCTGTCATCAATATACCTCCTTCCACACTCCCTGGGTCCACAAAATCCAGCTTCCCTGCATGATCTTCCTTTCCTACAGACTGTCTTCCACTCACACCCTTCCTTGAGTGTTTGCACGGACCGGGTTTTCTCCCTCCAGCTCCCTGCCCCACACCTTTCCCCCCAGGATTTATCTTTTTCTTTCCCCTTCCCGACTGTCTCACTCCCTTGTTTCTTTACTTTCCCTAGTCCTGTCTTTCTTTCCCAGACCTAGCCTCTGCTCTTGATCGTGTCTGACTTCACACCCGTCACCTCTTCCTTTCTCTGCAACCTTTCCTATCTCCTTGTAGCTTCATGCTGGCTAAAAGAACTTCTCTTCCACTTTGTACCTCGGCGGCTTCGTAGGAATATTCATTCTTCATCATTAGCCATCCTTGTCACTGCCGCCGCAGTCTCAGCAAGACCTGCGCGAAACAAAGACTTCACCACGGTGTTGTCAGCCTGCCTGTCCTGAGCTCAGCCCGGCCACATTGGTCTTGAAAGCCCTGCAGGATTGATGGTAGTGATTGCTAGGAAGCTTTTTATTTACCGGGACCTTTCTGACATTACAGTAAATGCATTTCAGAGCCCGAGAAGTATAAAAATAAACTGCAAGAAAATCAAGACAGCTAATTAGCCAAAGGTTACTGCCGGGCTCTGTGACTGTCAGCCCTTTTGAAGTTCTCCTTCACACAGCCAGATATGTGCGCGATTCTTATGCTCCTTTGAATAAATGTCTTGGTTACCAGAGTGGCTTCATAGCTAGATGTGACTAAGCATATGTAAGCCCTGTCAAAGCAAGTCGGTGCTGGACGCTAACATCCTTTAACCTCTCACTTGCCAACATTAAAGAGCATTTAATCTCTCAGCAGTGCTGATCACATTTGCTGTTGCTTGGCTCCCAGACTGATCTGGCTTGCTTGTTTAGTCTCTTGAGCAGATCCTGTCATGTCTCAGGCAGCAGAAAGGAAATCAGGAGATATTGCCTTCTAAGTGGCTCTCAGTGAAGCTCCTCAGGGCTATGACTAGGTTGGGGTGGGCATGAAGTCAGGAGAAGAAGCATCAGGTACATTATTTTGCATTGGTCCAGGCCTTCCTCTTTGAAAAGTGCCCATGCCATGGTGCACCTTTTATACAAGCTATTCCCAAGCTCTCCTTTATCCCTGATGTCCTAGCAAAGTTGGTTTGCAAAATTTCAGTCTGCATTTTGGACCTTCAAGGCCAGGCCAGTGACTGAGCATCCATCATTAAGCAGGGACTGGTCACCTTGGGTCTTATCCTGAGAAGTGCTGAGGCCTGGGAGTTTTCTGGAGGAGGAGCAGAATAAGAGTCTTTGAAGGTAACCCAGTAGCTTAAGCAAGAGATGATAGTGCCCGGCACCTTTCTGGAGCATCCCCAGCACCTTGCCAAAGTTGTCATCATTCAGATTTACCAGAGGCTTTTTCTTTCCCCTGAAGTCTGAAATCAGCCCCTGGATTGATGGCAAAAGCTTGTAGGGAGCCCTGGATAAGCAATGCTCCAGGCTCCAGAAGTGCTGTTTGTGGCTGATGGGATCAGCTGCTTGGCATTGTTCCTGCTCTCTGTCAGGGCGAGTCTCTAGGCTCTTCCAGCGTACGCTCTCACACATGCACACTTAAAACTGGGGTTTCACGAGCACCGGTGGCAGTGAAACCCATCGCTTAAATGTTGGTGGAGTGGACGTGCACGGCTGGGGACGGGGCCAAGTGAACTCAATTAAACCAGGAGTGAATATTCGTCTCGTTCATTATCATTTCTCCCCAGTTCCAGGTTTTGTTTTGCTTGGCTGCATCTACAGGAGGGGAAACTGTGCTTGTGGAAAAAAACACATTTTCCAGGAGACCTGTAGATTGCCTTCAAGTGAGGGACAAAGAACCAGAAGCAGCATCAGCCACTGCTACAGCTGCGGTGTGGCACAGGGGGAGGGGTCCTGCCCACCCCAGCCCAGCCATGGACAGGGCTGAGCGGCACAGCTTTGGCCTAGACAGACCTCTTGGGATGGTACAGGACATGGGCACATTGCCCTTCATTCCTGAAAAACATTTCATGACCCCCTGACACGGCACAGGGTGGGGGCTCGGGGAGTAAGTATTTGTTGCTCCTTTCTCATCTGTGTTTCCTTTTCTCCTTTGCTGCTGCTGCTCACCCATCTCAGGTCCGTAAAGCAGGAGCCCCCTCCTTGTAACTCCTGCGAGCAGGTGCCGCTTAAAAAACCCGAGCGTGGGGCTCTGGCTGGCCTGGGGTGCAGGGACAGTGACAGAGACCCTCTTCCACCAGCACCCAAGCAGAAGGGCCAGGGCCTGTCTGAACGGGTGCAGAGGGTGTCTGTGTGAAGAGGGAGAGCAGGGTGGGTGCTGTGTGCGTTGTGTGCTGGGAGGTGAGAGGATGGGAACGGGGCGGAGGGGCTGTACCTATTTGGGAGCACGGTGTGCCCAGGGGGCCAGGTCACAGTGAAGGAGCTGTGTCGTTGCGTTTCCTTCCCCGTGCACACGCATGCTTCCCCCTGCCGTGGCTCTCCCTGCCTGCACGCAGCTACAGGCTCTCCCGGGCAGGGACGGTGGCTGCGTATCAGTTTGGAAAGGGCCCTGCACGGTCTGAGCTCAGCGAGTGCATAAACAGCACTTGTGATAATCTTGGTGCTTTCCCTCTGGTCTGACTTTCACTTCTCTTAGTCTTGTCTCCTCTCTTCCCTCTTTGCTTCCTCTTTCCTCTCTCATCCTTTCTCCTCCTCTTCCCTGTCCCCTCTCTTCCTCTGCCTTTTCCTGATCCCTCTCTTCCTCTCTCCTCTCGGCAGGAGTCCTATCATTTTCCTCGCCCTTCCTCCTGCCCTCTTTCCACTTTCGCCCCTCACTTCTCTTCTCCCCCCATCCCTCTGCCCCACCTCCATCTCTCATTCCTCGCCGCTCCCTGTGCTGTTTCAGCATCGTGTGCTCGGCTGGCGTCGCCTCCTCTGGAATGTTAATTTGCCTTCTCGTTTCCTCATAGAATTTGCACCACATTTTTGTGATTTAATTAAACAAAGCACAATAAAACCAGGCAAAACAGAAAGAGACACAGACAGGCAACAATTCCCCGCTCTCCGAGGGCTCAGCCTGCCTCTGCCTGGGAGCGCAGCCGGAGCACAGCTTGCTCACGTCCTCACTCAGGTTTGCCATTACGAACCTTCTGGATCTCTTTATTGGATTTCTCTCGCTCCTTGGGGACCGGAGTTGCCTTTCCTGCAGCGCTGCTGTCTGAACGTGTGCCGTTCTTTCCATCTAGCGAGGGGCAAATCTCAAGCGGTTTGCTGGCTCTGTTCAAATAAGCCCTCAGATGTTTAGAAACTCCTGTTAACTCCCCTGTCTACCTCTATCTCCTTCCTGCACATATGGTGCCATATGGATCCTTTCCCTTCTCTCACCTACGGCGCTCTCCCTTCAGGCTATTACCCCCCGGAGTCCATTACCTGATACCCCGGTTTCTTTAATCCCTCGTTCCCAGTGCTTCGTTCCAACCATCTGACTCTTCCCCATCCATCCTCACCCCTACCCCCTGCCTTTGCTCTCCTGTCAGGGGCTGCCAGGTTTCCTGCTCTCTGATGGGGACAGGACAGATGCTCTTCTCCAACCTTCGTGTTTTCCAAGGCCTCCCCTATGACCAGAGATGCCCCGGGATGCACCGCATCCCCTTGGCTCACACCCCAGCACTTACAGACTGATTTGCAGAGTGGAGCTGGCCGAGCACAGACGGCTGGGAACATGAGGCCATGTCAGGAGGGCCCGGTGGGGAAAGCTCAGGGAGCGGGCAGTGCGGTGGTAAGGACATCTGGACTCCGCCGTGCTCTCCAGCTACCTCAGGTGACTAGCCAAGCACCACGTGTGCCCCCTGGGAAGAAGGAGAGGGAAGCTGCAGGCGTAGTCGGAGGTGCAGGCTGTGACCTGATCAGGCCTGCGAGGAGTAGACATGTGCCTGGTTGGGTGTGGATTCACCTTCCCTTCCACGTCCAGGAGATCCCAGTGCAAGAGCGAGCACCGTCTCCTTACCGGTGGCACCCAAAATAGCAACATTGCCTTTGTGGCTTTTGTTCCCTACGTGGCTGTCCTCTCGCTGCTGGCCCCAGCCTTTCTCTCTTTCTCCTCCGTCTTCCCCTTCTTCTCCCCTGCCCTTCTCCTCCTTTTTCCTGTACCCCCTTCTGTATTCATCTTGTTGAAGCTAACATGCTCTTCTTTGCACTTCTCTCTCTCTCCCACAGTTTTCTGCGTTTGCCTTCATGGCAGTCTCCTCTCTTCTCCCTCCCTCTGTCTCTCTCTCCCTGACAATGTTTCAGCTCACTCCTCTCTGCCTGGCTCCCCGGCTCTGCAAATTTATTCTGCAAATCCATCCTCTCCCCTCCAGTGAACTGCTCGACTGTAAATCTGACAGTTAAAGTGGGTCAGTGAGTATGGAGGGAGGTGGCCTAGGGAATAGAGACAGGAAGCAAATGCGAGAGACGATGAATGGCAGATTACAGGGTGAGTGGAGGGGACAGAAGAGAGAGGAGGGAAGGGAGAAGGGGAGCGAGATGAAGACTTTTTAAAGCACAGATTTCAAGGGGTTTTGGTTTGGTTTTGTTTTTCTTAAATACAGCATTAAATGTGATTAGTAAAATCCCAGAGCTCAGTGCCCTCTTCTTAGCAAAACCAGGGAGAACTAATTTGACCTTCTTCCTCACCCCAGCCCGACGTAGAGAGCACTCCAAGGGCTACGGTGTCATCTTAATGGAGCTTCATGTCACTGGGAAATCGCCATAGTTGCCTGTGTATCATGGAAAGAGAAAACCTTCTGAAGAGGGCAGAGCCGGGTGTTAATGCTCAGACACTTGGTCCCATACCGCAGGACACCTGTCTCCAAGCCAGGCCGCCATCCGGCCACACTGCCAATGAGTGTCGCCACTCTTTGTATCCTTAGTTGTCCTACTCTGAGAAAGGGTCATCTCCAGGCTGCTACCCTGGTGCCCTCAGCTCCCCACAGAGGGGTATCTCTCTCTGAACTCTGCCCGTGCCCTCCGAATCGCTAACATCTGTGTCACTGGGGAGGGAAGAGGAGCCCGACTGTGTATGATTGCTCACAGCTCTGGTATGAAACTGGAGATAGGCCTGTTAAGAGTCTCTGGGTTAGGGCCCAAGGGGAAAGCAACCAGGGTGATGTTGTGGTGGGGTCTGCTATAGACCACCAGACCAGGAGGAAGTGGTAGATGAGGCTTTCTTCAAACAGCTAGCAGTTTTCCAATCACAAGCCCTGGTTCTCATGGGGGACTTCAGTCACCCCGACATCTGCTGGGAGGGCAACACAGCGGTGCACAGGCAATCCAGGAAGGTTTTGGAGAGTGTTGGGGACAATTTCCTGGTGCAAGGGCTGGAGCAACCAACTCGGGGCCGTGCTTCTCTTGACCTGCTGCTCACAAACAGGAAGGATTGTAGTAGCGGATGGCAGCTTGGGCAGCAGTGACCACGAGACGATTGAGTTCAGGATCCTGAGGAAGGGAAGGATGGAGAGCAGCAGAGTAAGGACCCTGGGCTTCAGAAAAGCAGACTTCAGTTTGCTCATGGGCAGGATCCCCCGGGAAGCCAGACTGAAGGGGAGAGGTGTCTGGGAGTTTTGGCTGGACTTTAAAGAAGTCTTACAGAGAGTCCAGGAACAAACCATCCCGATGCTCAGGAAGACTAGCAAGTGTGGCAGAAGACCAGCTTGGCTTAGCAGGGAACTTTTCAGTAAAATAAATCACAAAAAGGGAGCTTACAAGAAATGGAAACTTGTACAGATAACTAGGGAACAATATAAGAGCATTGCTCAGGCATGCAGGGCTGAAGTCAGGAAGGCCGAAGCGCAGTTGGAGTTGCAGCTAGCAAGGGATGTGGAGGGTAACCAGAAGGGTTTCTACAAGTATGTCGGTAGCAAGAGGAGGATCAGGGAAAGTATCGGTCCCTTACTGAGTGGGGGAGGCAACCCTGTGGCAGAAAAGGCTGAAGAGCTCAATGCCTTTTTTGCCTCAGTCTTCACAAGCTAGGTCATCTCCCAGACTACTGCACCAGGCAGCAGAGTTTGGAGAGGGGGTGAGCAGCCCTCAATGGTGAAAGAACAGGTAGGGACTACTTAGAAAAGCTGGACGTGTACAAGTCCATGGGGCCAGGTGGGATGCACCTGAGGGTGATGAGGGAGTTGGTTGATGTGACTGCATCACATGTCATCATCTTTGAAAACTCATGATGATCAAAAGAAGTCCTGGATGGTTGGAAAAGGGCAAACATAGCGTCCATATTCAAGAAAGGGAAAAAGGAGGATCCAGGGAACTACAGACCAGTCAGCCCCACCTCAGTCCCTGGAAAAATCATGGAGCAGATCCTCAGGGAATCCATTTCTAAGCACTTGGAGGAGAAAAGCGTGATCAGGAACAGTTAACATGGATTCACCAGGGGCAAGTCATGCCTGACCAACCTGACTGGCCTCTATGATGAGATGACTGGCTCTGTGGATGTGGGGAGATGGGTGGATGAGGTGTACCTTGATTTTAGCAAGGCTTTTGATATGGTCTCGCAGCCAAGCTAAGGAAGTATGAGCTGGATGAATGGACTGTAAGGTGGATAGAAAACTGGCTGGAGCATCAGGCTCAGAGAGTAGGAATCAATGGCTCGATGTCTTAGTTGGCAGCCGGTATCAAGTGGAGCACCCCAGGGGTTGGTCCTGGGGCAGGTGTTGTTCAGTGTCTTCATCAGCAACCTGGAAGATGGCATAGAGCGCACCCTCAGCAAGTTTGCAGATGAAACCAAGCTGGCGGGAGTAGTAGATACACTGGAGGGTAGGGCTGGGATTCAGGGTGAGCTAGACAAATTGGAGGATTGGACCAAAAGAAATGTCATGAGGTCAAGGGAAGTGATTATTCCCCTCTATTCAGCACTGGTGAGGCCACATCTGGATAACTGTGTTCAGTTTTGAGCCCCACACTCCAGAAAAGATGTTGACAAATTGGAGAGAGTCCAGCGGAAGGTGACAAAAATGGTTTGGGGGCTGGGAGACATGACTTATGAGGAAAGACTGAAGGAACTGGGCTTATTTAGTCTAGAGAAGAGAAGACTGAGAGGGGACTTAATAGCAGCCTTCAACTCCCTGAAGGAGGGTTTGAAAGTGGATGGAGCTGGACTGCTCTCAGTGGTGGCAGATGACATAACAAGGAGCGATGGTCTCAAGTTGCAGCAAGGGAAATTTAGGTTAGATATTAGGAAGAATTTTCTCCCAAGGAGGGTAGTAAAACACTGGAACAGGTTACCCAGAGAGGTGGTGGAAGCTCCATCCTTGGGGGTTTTCAAAACCCAATTAGACAAAGCCTTGGCTGAGATGCTGTAGTTGGGGCTGGTTCTGCTTTGAGCAGGGGTTTGGACTAGATGTGACCTCCTGAGGTCCCTTTGAACCCTAACTTTCTATGGTTTGTTCTCTAGGCCCTTCCTTTTGCCTCCAGAGCTGCTTCCTTTGCACTTAAGGGCCATTGGCATGATGAGTCTGGCTGGGAGGGTTGATTGTTAGGCAGCGGGGCAGAGAGCCACTCTGCTCACTGTCCTTAGAGACACTCCAGGGGCTTCCTCTTTGGAAGCTGACTTGCAGATTTGGCTGATGGGACATAAGGCCAGGGAAGTGGATCCAAAGGTTCACTGGGGAGGAGGCATCCTGCTGCTTGTTTGGATACCATCCTTGCTCTTTTGATGTTTGGGGTGCCTGGTCATAAGTTAGAGGGACAGGCTCTGCTCATGGAAATGCAGGGTCCTTCCACTGACTCCCCGAATCCCACTCCAGGTTCACACTGGTGCAATTGAGATGAGAAGTTGGCTTCAGTTCTTGGATCCACTGGGTACTTCTAATTTTGATCCTTATGGAAATCCAGAATATGGCTGGGCTGATCTCACTTCATGCAAGTAAGGAAGGCAAGTTGGTATTAGCTTCTCCTTCCTG
>NW_005842459.1:268950-279190 GCF_000455745.1 Alligator sinensis | reverse complement strand
CACTGGATGATATGTGAAATAGCCTGAAAGATGTAAACTGTGGTTGCATTGTCTGATGGGAAGCGAAATGATTGCTTGATTAGGCATGATTAGGGAAAAAGGAGGACCAAGGTTAGTGCGAAGGGGAGAGCTGGACTAGAGGATGGTAAATGAGAGAGCCCTGTGTGAGTGGTAAGGGATATAATTCAAGGGTGGTATATATTCCTTCCTGGCTCCCACAGACAACCAGCTCACTCCCTGAAGCACGCAGTTTGATATCCCTGTCATTAGAAATAGCTGCAAATGCTAACAACATCCATAAATTTATCCAGCCCTTAAGGAAAAATGCCAGCCACATAGTTTGTCTCAGCATCTGCAGCAGTGAAATCAACTGGTCGACTCTATGCTGCGTAAAGAAGTGTTTTCTGTTTCCGTGTATTGCCTGTCAGTTCCATGGAGTGATCCCTTGTTCTCACACGGTGGGACAGGATGCATTTCTTCTCTCCTTGTGGCAGCAACATTCAATTGTGGTCTGTGCTCAGCGCCAAGACAAGATGTCAAGTGTTCAAGTGGGAAGAACGTTGGATTTCTGTTTCCCAGGTGTCGGTGCAATGACTTGCTAAGGTTAGGTTAGGAGGCCTGACGAGAGCTGTACTTTCAGATTCCTTTTTCACTGCAGACTTTGGAGGATAGGGGGAGAGGATGGACCAAAAACTGCACTCTGCATGCTTCAAAGTGGGGGGATTAGACTGTCTTGCCACTCACCTACCGTGCTTCCCTATATGGAGGCCCTGGGAAAAGTCACCAGGTCGTGCCAGCTTTCCCTTGCTTGTGATGACCCACCAGCTTGAGAGCAACTGCCCAGAGACAAGAAGGCTAAAAACTTCCCCATGAAGCAGCAAAGAACCCAGCAATTCACTTCCGGTTCTTCTGGAGGCCTGGCTGAGCCTGACTGAGTTCTCTTTGGAGCCTGGGGTCTAGTTCTTACAGGTCATGAACACTTCCACACACAAGGACACATTTTAGCTGACACCAGACATGCAACCAGCACACCAGGAGCTGTTCCCAGATGTCTCTCCTTATTAATTCCCCCTTGGCAATTTTCTGAGGACCAGCCTCCATCTCTAGCATTAAAAATCATCCCTCCCTTTTTTGATTTATGGATATTAATCCATGCCAGCAGCACGAAACGCATCAGGTCAAAATAGTATATTCATTATTAAATTGCTTTTGTTCCTTATCTTTTCCTTTCCCTCCCCCAACAAATCCCTCCTTTCTCCAACACATTAGGAACCAGTGCCCCTCAATGGGTGAAATGAATGCCAGTGTGCAGCATCCTTGCCCTGTTCTAGGTAAAGCTTTGCTATCTTGGCCTTCCTCCCTAGAGGGCTGTGCCAAGACTCCAGCAATGGGAAGCTCCTTACAGCAGGGCCAACCAGTGTCAATCAAGAATCAGGAACACATGGCTAGCAAGGGCATAGCTACTAGTGTGGACAAGGTCATGGGATGTTTTTCAGCAACCCCCTTCCATGAAAACCTGCTCGGATTATAATACACAAGCAGGCCAAGAGCCTGAGCCGGCTGGCAACAGCATCCAAAACAGCACCCAGGCAGCAATCGAGGAATGAGCGCACGAGCATCGAGCAATGAGCCGTTTCTACAGTGATTCTCATGCTGGCTCCTGCTCCATAGTGGCGAGTACCTGGACCGTTGTGGGGCATGGGGTGGAGCTCCCAGCTTCGGGGTGTCATAAAATACTACCAGCTCCATGGGCTCTGGCATCCCATGTGCTCAAGTCACTTGCTTGGCTGCAGTGATCAGCCATGGGCATGGCGCCTCGCTCGGTTCCAGGGTGCCCCGCTGTTCCTGAAGCACATTGCAAATTAGTTCTAGCAGCCAGCACGTGGGCTCCTGGAGCCTACGGAGAGCACCATGCCATGCCTGGCAGGCATTCGAGATGGCCTCTCCAGGCTCTGAGATGTATCATCTTGCTTTAAAAAAAAAAAAAAAAGGAACCATTGCAAAATGTACTCTTCCTTTTTGCTAATCTTGACACTTGTGCGAAGTGAGGCATCACCCCGCCGGGCTCCCACCTGTGTGTGCAACTCCCTGACAGGAGCCAAGGCGCCTGCGTCTTCCTGCCATGCTGGTGAGGCACACGCAGCCTGTGCTCTCGGGGGTGTGAGAGCGACTGGCACCCTCCTCGGGGCCCGGCTCTCACTTACACCACTGCTGTGCTTAGAGCGGTGAGGGAAGGGCAAGCTGCCACATCACCACCTTTGCACTCCCACTATCCTAAGGTTGAGCAAGCCCTGGCTGGCTCTTTGAGGGTGCACTAATTTCCCCACCAGCCCCTGGGAAGCAGGTAGTGGCCCTGGATAGGTCCTTGACACAGGATCATAGGAAAGTAGGGCTAGAAGAGAGATCAAGACCATCTAGGCCAGCCCACTGCTCAAGGCAGGATCATCCCTGACAAAACCATCCCAGCCAATGTCTGCCTAACCTGCTGCAGCCCATACGTCAGGAGCTGAATCAGCAGCAGAGCCCTGACACTAGTCCCAGGCCAGACAGAGAAGCCCTCTGCTCAGCAGTGAGCTCAGGGGCTGTTTCTGCCTCATATTATGGTGCTTCAATAGTGCCAGCCCAGCATCAAAAAGCCTGAGTCAAGTTTAATTAAGAACCAGGGTCCTATACACCAAGCCAGGCTTTGGGCCATGAGCTTTTCCCAGGGGAAGCTGGAATGGGTACCTACCTGCAGTGCCTCTGTGGTCTCTGCCTGCCCAGACACCAGGCAGGATGTGTCCTGTAGTGGAGGAGGGGGCTTGGAGGGCTGGGGGCTCAGGCCTCCATGTACGCAACCTCGTGCACAGACCCTCCTTTCTGCTGCACAAGTACTCGTGTCTAGAGACACATGGGAGAAATGGAGTGGGCCATGTAGGCATCATTCACTAATGACAACCATTTAGGCGGTGGGAACAGCAGGGGAGGAGAGGAATTTCCCAGCGGCTGCAGGGGGGGAAAAGGTTTTCAGGTCCTGCTGGTTCCTGGTGAGCCTGGCTGCAGATGCTCACCCTACGTAGGCAGTTCTGGAAAGGGGGAAATGTGTTAGCGGAGGCATTCTTAGCTAGCCTGAGTTAGCACACAGTGGGACAAGACATGTTTGAACATGGTAGCTGGTCATTGTCAGTGCTGGGATCACCCTCCACGAGTGGTGTGGCTAGGTCTTTGGACACCGTGCCCACTCCGTGGATGCTGAATGCAAAGGGCCGTGCCTACACTGGCCAGCCTCTTGGTCACCCGCCCTGCCACAGCACAGTGGATCCCTCTCGTGTGCTGCCTGCTTCCACTCCCAAGGCGATTCACCTCTTGCTAGTACTGCTTGACTTCCGAGGCTCTGTTGTGTCTCCTTTTACTTGTCTTGTCCCAGTCAGATGCCCCTGGGTCTTTTCAACCCTGCTCATGAGGAAGGCTTTCCAGGCTCCTGATCATTTGCGGTCTCAATCTCTGAAACCTCTCTCCCTGCCATACCTTGGATGTAGCTATTCATAGATCCACTTATTTTAAAACCGCAAGAGACCCTTAGCTCATCTAGTCTGCCCTCTGGCATTACACAGGTCAGAGAATTTCATCCAGTTGTTCCCAGAGTGAACCAAATCCCTCCTGTTTATATACCTGCTGTAAGTCTCTCTTCTCTGCACTTCACCTATAATACTATACCAGCCTGTTTGGAGTCACAGCTGCCATTTTGTGAGCCTGTTCAAGGGGAGATGTGCACACTGTGCTCTCTCTCATGGAAATGTCGCTTTGATCATGTTCTGATTTGTTCCCTGCCCTCATCTAAGCTGAAGTCATTCAGAGTGCCCCTGCATCGTTGCGTCCTTGTTCACACAACTGCTCAGCCCTGATGTCCAGCCTATTCCCTGCATCGGCTAAGCCAAGCCCTAGTTCCACGGCTGTATTCACGTGCCAACTCCATTCATCTTCTAGCACCCACATAACTGCTCCTGCCATGGCATAAGCAGGGGTTCAAATGAAGGGGAATGGAGAGAAGAATGGCTAAAATATGAGAGGAGCTCCCTTCCCTGTCTCTTCCTAGTAGCAACCCCGCACTCCATTATATCCCCTTCTTCCTTGGCTGATATGGTAGAAACTCTCCCTCCTGTTGTTAACTGTGCTAAACCCCCCCACCTCCCAACCCCCAGAAATCCCAGTACCTTCAGCCACAGTTGTCAGCCTCTGACAGCTCCCTGTTATGAAATCAGCTCCACGCAGCAGGGTGTTGGCAACTTGCAGAGTCCAGGCGCAGTTTGAAAAATATTTGGGTTTCCTTTAGGTACAAATGAATATGTCCCAGCGGCATTCAGGCTGCTTTTGTTCAGCCGGCTCTTAGGGGTGATTATTGCTGTTTTTCAATTTAAAACTAGGAGCCCTATTTATAATGTATAGCATACAGATTGAGCTGGGTTTCTTTTTCTTTAACCAAGCATTTAAGACACACTCTACATTTCACTCCTGACAAACTGGGGAGGCAGAGGCAAAGCCTGGTGTCTGTTTTCCCCTGGGTTTTTTTTTAAACAAAAAACCAAGCAGCCAAAAAGTGTTTAAGCTACATCCAACCTGAATGTGACATTGCTGTGGTGTCAGAGGTGAGACTGCTTTGGGATAGTCTTAGGGAAGACTCTGGAGCATTGACAAAAATAGAGGTTTTTTGGACCTAGATGAGGCAGGTTGGGGGGTGGGTAGTTGGGAAGTGCTGTGAATGTAGATGAGCACCACTGTGCATAGGCGAGAAGAGTCCAGATGGGAAGGACTCTGGGCTGTGGATGCACAACACATGGAGTCTTTTTATGGTCCTCCTGCTTCCCACCCCTTCCTCACTTGTCAAGTGTGGTGGTTGGCGAATGAGGGGAGACTCACCCTTCTGGCCAGAAGTGAAGCATGCTCCATCCTCAGCATCCTCCGGCCTGAGAGGAGCATGAGAATCGAATCCACGTCTCTGTCTGGCGATGCAGAATTTTACCCTTCCGCCTCTGGGTCGGCAGACACCTCAGCAGGATAATCTAGTGCGCAGGATGCTCAGGTAATGGTTAGACGGACATGCTGCAGGGAGGTGGCACAGAACACTGTTGGACTGGCATAGACTTGTTGGCCATGTGCCAACATGGGCTTCACTGGGCATTGGCACGGGACACTGGGCACTGGTGATGTGATGGTATGGGTCCTGCTGCCATCCTGGCACAGAAGTCTGGTTACTAGATAGCCCGTGCACTGGGCTGCTAGTGCAGAAGGTATGGGGTGATGGGCTGGCGTGCTTTGGCTTGCTGGTAGAGCCTTCTGGTTTACTGGCATGGAATGACTTGGTAGTATGGCAATGTTTTGGTGTCATGGCATGGCATGCTCTGCTGCAGTGGCACCGAATACTGCAATGTGGTGGCACAGAACAGCCTGTGGTGGGAGAGACTGCGTTGGGACACTGTCATAGAGCGCTCCAGCTTGAATGCTCTGGTGCATGGGCCTGAAATGCTTTGGCACGCTGGCATGAAACTCTCATGATCTCCTGTTGCCAGCCCAGGCCAATATCTTTATAGGCCTCAAGTTGTAAACCAGCCCGGGAACTTGACTGATAGGTAAAGTGGGGTCCCAGGTACGTGCAGTAGCACACAGCCAACCCAGATCCAATCACCGGTTCATCTATTCTTTAAGGCTGCAGACCTTGATGAAGATTTTGCTGCAGGCATGGTTGTCTTGAGCTCACTGGAGATTCCCTGGTTGTCTTGAGTTCACTGAAGATCCCTGAGGTCTCTTGGCTATTGTGGGCACTGCCCTGCTGAGTAGGTCTTTTGTTCTGGTCCTTATTGTATTTTCTGTCTCCATGTTTCTCTCTTCCCCTCCCCCCTCCCCCTTATTCCCACTGTTTAGTTATTTTCTTAATTAAATATAGATTATGGCACTGGGAATAAGGGATTATTATTTATTCATAAGCTACTTAGATTTTAAAGTGTATGCAGAGCAGGGTTTATCGTATGTCTGTCTCTGCATCATTCGACTATCAAGGGCCAGGATGAACTTGTATGGCCTGCTGAGGTTTGCCTTAATCTTCTTGCTCGCCTCTGCTGTCTTCCCCCGGGGTTTCTGCAGCGGAAAGACTGCTACTCCTCTTCACCGCCATCCCCCATTCCACGCTGGCCCCTTTAGACACTCTTTGACCTGAGTCTCCTCAGCCTTTTCTGGGGGAATTATTTCTTGCTGTTACCTACTCTCATCAGCTGTTCAAGCTGAAACACCATCTTTGCATTGCCTCTTTCCCAGGGAGTCTGGGTGTGTCTCACTGCCCCCAGGTAGAAAAGCAAAAACATGTGAGCACATGCTCTGCTGGACGTGCTTTTGGAAAGTTTCTAAGGTAGGTCACCTGGTAGGAGGAGAGGGAAGCAAGTGAGGCAGGGGGAGCTCCATGTGCCAGGAGGTGAGTGCATCCAAGTGGACTTGCTAGGAGCTGATTTCAGTGCCAGAGAGTGGCTGGGGCAGGCGTTGTGGTCCAGGCACCTTGCTCAACTTTGAGCTCTTTAAATAATGGAGAGCTCTGACATCCGCGCTGAGATGCTGCAGCGATAACAAAGGCCCAAAGCCCTTCCTTCCTTCCCTCGCTGGTGAGGATGCCTGGTTGGGCTCTCCCAGCTGGTTTCCAGGATGAGCAACCAAGGCAATTGTCCAGGAGGACCAGGCCATGGGTAGAGGCCAGCTATACCACGATAGTGCAAGTCATCCAATGGGCAGGTGGGAGTAGGGAGATGCCCACGCCATCACCCCTGCTCAGGGCTTCACCAGTTGAAAACCGTCTAATCTGTGGTCTCAGCTGTGGGCTTTGTCGGGGCCCTGAGACACAGGGGGCCTGCTGTAGGTTTCATTCTGTTCTGAAAATCGGGTGACCACCTTTTCAAAATGGAAAAGCAGGACACATGCCTGCCCCCAAGCCCAGCCCTTGCCCCACTCCCTACCCCCACACTATGGGGACCTCAATCTGCCCCTGCTCCCTACCCCCATAGATTTAACTGCAGGCAGCTGGGGGAGCTGCTCGCCACCACTGCCTGGGGCTGTATTCCTGGCCACGTGCAGGTGTGCACACACACACATGCACGTGGCACCCCCTGTGTCCCGCTCCCTGCATCCCCTTGCAAACCGGGACTCTGCCAGCCTGCAAGGGGAAACCCACCATTTCCCATGGCTTTCCCTGATGAACAGAAAACCCAGATCCCTGCGTGATACTGGGAGTCCAGGACAAATGCTGTCCTGAAGTCATGCAGCCTGGCACCAGGACTTGATATTCCCATTTTGGGACAATCCTACCCAATTAGGGACAGGTGGTCATGCTGTCTGGGAATAACCTCCAAACCTGACGTGGTTCAACCTCTGTACAAGGATCTGAGTGAGGTGCAGGGGATGAGGATAAGGGGCCCGGCAGTCAAGGACGGGCCAACTGGAAATGAAGGGGGAAGCGTTAAGTGTGTGAGGCCCCGGATTCCTTCCATCGGCCTCATCAGGTGAAGCAGTAAGGGGTGGTGTTATGTCAGTCTCACACCAGTCGTGAGTCTCATCACTAAAAACCTAAACCACACAGGCTCTACTAGCATATCCCAACCATGTTTCAACCCCACAGTCATCCACTAGCATTGCTCTCATACTGTCCGAGCTTTCTCCCCATCTAACGCTGCCTTCTCTTCCTGGTCTTTTCACTCCTTTGGATATTCTGGCCAAGCAACCAGTGAAAGCCCATTTCTACCTGCCTTAGACTATGAGACGACTGTTCAGCATCCTTGTGGTTCCTCTTTTGGTGCTGTCTGACTACTGAGAGGGCTACGACAGGGGGCTGGATTAATACGACTGGATGGGTAACATCTTTTTGTCAGCACAGTGTCTAGAGCATAGCTTGCTGTATGATGCCTTGGTGCAAAATGATCTTGATAAATTGGAGAACTGGTCTGAAATCAATACGGTAAAATTCAATAAAGACAAGTGCAAAGTACTGCACTTAGAAAGAAAACCATCAAATGCATAGATAAAAAATGGAGACTATAACTGGCTAGGCAGCAGCACTGGAAACAAGTATCTGTGGGTGAGAATCGGCACAGTTATGTGAATATGAGTCAGCAATATGATGCTGGGAAAAAAAAGGCAAATTCAGTCTGGGGCATATTAACAGGAGCTTGACATGTAAGGCACGAGAGAGAGGTATTCTGCTCTGCTCAGCACTGGGAAGGCCCCGCTGGGAGACAGTGTTCAGCTTGGGACATCACATGTTCTTAAAGATGTCGACAAATCAGGAGTCCAGAGGCAAACAACAAGGATGGCGAGAGGCTTAGCAAGGCTGTAGGAATGGGAATCTAGACAAGCTGGACTGGCAGCAGCTTTTTTAATGTCGTTATGAAGGGGATGGTGATCAAGAGGATGGTGTCTATGAAATCTATGAATTGTTCTCTGTCCCCACCGGTAGAAGGGGAAAAGCTAATGGCTTTGAATTGCAGCAGAGATGATTTAGGTGAGATTTTTAGAAGACAAGCCCTAACGTTAAGGGTGGACAAGCACTACAGAAGGTTGTGTCGGCAAGGCAGCTTCGGGACTGGATGCTTTAAAGAACAGGGATGTTCTCAATATACCTGAGCCTGCCTCAAAACAAGGGATGTGCTAGTGGGGTGCGGAGGGAAGCGGGGGGGAGAGGAGCAACCTTTTTGGCAGGCATGGCACAAGTTAAGCTCTGCGTCCTCTATAATTGCCATTTTGAGCCCCTTCCCCTGTCCAATCTGCTGCTCTGCTTTCTGCTCCCTTCTTACCTCCCTTCTCAGCTGTGTGCCACGCGCAGAGGCTATCCAGGCCACTTGTGTGAGTAACTCTGGGAGTCTTGTTCCTGGGAAAACTGCAAAGAGAGGGGCCTGAACTTGTGATATCCTATACACCAACTCTCACTGAGCTCCCTGAGCATGTGCAGCATTGGAAGGATAAGCGCTTTGGAAGGTCTGGGAACAATTTATTGTCAGTTTGCTCATCACAAAGGGTCCTGAGCAAACCCTGTCCCTAAATCCTGCTGCAGCGATCTCCAGAAAAGCTTTCAGGAGGGTGATTAGAGACAGACTCTGGGAGACTGTCCTTCTGGTGTCCACACACAGAGATGCTGACTCTCATAAGGGGTCCCCAGTGAGCAAAGCTATGGAGAGGTAAAGCTTCAGTGGCCCTGATCCATGAGGGAGCAGGAGCTCCAGCAGAGGAAGTGCTTAGGGACACCGGTGCCATTTCAAAACACTGCACAACTACTGAGTGCATCTACCTTCAGCTCTCTCTCACACACACACACCCACACACCCAGCAAAGCAATGTATTCCTTTATATATATATATATAGAGAGAGAGAGAGAGAGAGAGATGTATATATGTGTGTGTGTGTGTATGCTCACGCACATGTGTATATATATAGCTAGAGATAGAGTTATGTATATATATGTATATATATGCATGCATGCACCCACACATGCACAAACCATACTGTGAAGCAAGGCATTCTTCCACACCCTCCTCCACAGGTGCACGTGGGCACCCCCCCACGCATACACAGCTCAAGTGCTGCCTTCCTAGACAGCTGCTCTCACACGTAGCCACACATCATCACAAAATGATGCAGTCCTACATGGGCTCGCTCGCTCTCACGCACACGTGCTGAAGCAGTGCATGTGCACCAATTCTGCACACCCACGCAGACACACCACTAGAGGCCTTCAGCAGTTGGAGCCTGAGCCAGACTATGGGTCATAAGCTGCCTTAAAACCATCCGCTCCCTCAAATGCATCCTGTTTGGGAACTGCATGTGCCATCCTCCTGCCCCCACCCTTCCCCCATTCCTCATCATCGCCTCAACACCAGCTACGTGCAGGTTAGTCAATGTTTGTGACTAACCGAGAACTAGCGCGTTCCTCCAGATCAATCCCTTTCAGTGGGCCTTTGGCCATAATTAATGTTTGCTGTATAATTAGATTGATTTTTTTATGTACTCTGAAAGATGAGGGGAATTTATAGACTGAAGGCCGGGGGGACAGCTCCCAGGACTGTGGTGTGGCAGAGCTAGAGGCAGCGTGATGGGCAGAGGGACGCGGCCGTGCCCTTTCCATCAAGAGCAGGGAGTGGTGGAAGCTGGTTGAGGCCCGTGCTGCACAGATGCACCATATTTACAGAGCACGTGAGTTGGACGGCTTCAGTAACGGGGCATGTTGGAGCGTCGT
>NW_005842459.1:261663-268921 GCF_000455745.1 Alligator sinensis | reverse complement strand
CCTGCTGAAACACGTGGGTCGGTCAGGCTATAGGCAGCCAAAGCTGGTGGAGGACTCGGGTGCCAGCTGCAGCAGATGGCCTGAGGTGGGCTGCTAGGTATTACTGACCTCGGGGAGGAGAGGGACGTCTCTTGTGCATCTCAGCACCACAGCAGCTGGGAGACAGGCAGAGACTATCACCCCTGCTGCCCCTCTGATGATGCCAAGGGCTTTGTTTTTGCCTTGGAGGCCCCATTTGTTGATTTGCCATCTCTGGTGTTTTCAAATGCCTGCAGACTGCCAGCCGTCCCCAGGACTGCCCTGGGTGATGTGGGAGCATTAGCAAAGCCAGAGGCAGTGCTGTCATTGCAGCGGACAGTAGTATTCTGCTGTCAGAGCCATGGATGGGACTCCAGGATTGGGTTACAAGGAGAACAGGGGGTCTCAAGCTAACACGAGCAGGATATCATAGCAGTGAGCAGTCGTGCAGTACATCCCGAGCCTTATGCACGGCGGCTACTGGGAGCGACCAGCCAGCTGTTCCACTTGTGTTTTTCCCTGTGTTGTGAGGTGTGGGCCAAGCAAAGCAGCCGTCACTCGCTGCACTTCTTTCTCATTCATGCCACCAGCGGTTCCTTATGCAAATGTGTGGTTTCTTCCCGGCTGCCGCAAGCAGCATCATTCTGATCATGTAGAAATGATAGAGGAAGCCATAAGCACAGACTCAGAGACAGCCTGCCTCATGTGGCTCAGCAAGACAGCCACGGACACCGCTGGGACAAGTCCTGAGAGGAGCAGGCGCGGGGGGCACCTGCAGCAGGGCAACGGGGCAGCAGGAGTTTGGCATCTGCCTACATCCCCTTTGTGCTTTTGGAAACTCCCCCCTTTAAACACCAGGGGCGGGGAGGGTGCTGAACTGGAAGCTGAGCTGCACAAACATGAGCTTTTCATTACAGGGAGGAAGGGTGTGGAGAGCAGCCTCTTGTTCACTAGGTGTGTGGGCAAGTGGCCGTGCCCTCTAGCGGCTGTGCTTGTGATGGGCATCAGGGCCTTGGGATTGCTGCTAACAGCTCTGCAGCCTTCCCTTCAATACAAGTGCTAGAGGGTTGCAAGGCTCTGGCCATTCGCCATGCAGGCAGGGATGGACACAGGCATGGGTGAACTGGGTGGCTGCCCTAGGCCCAGTCAGAAAGTGGGCCCAAAAATGGTAATTTTTAAATTATTATTATCATTGTCTCTGGGGGCCGGGGGGCCCAATACTAAAAGTTCGCCCAGGGCTGCCAGGAGTCTAGGTACGGTGTTGCATGCAGGCACATCAGTGATGTCATTACTCCGTTGTGCGAGTTGTCCACAGATCATGGGGCTCTTACATGTTGCCATCAACCACGACAGCTGTCATGATGGAGTCCACAAGGCCATTTATGGGCCACTGCTGACATCTGTCAAGATAGGAACACCCGAAAGCTGTTGGGAATGCTACAGCAGTCGTGTGCAAATGGCGAGTGTGATGGTATACAGTGAGGTCCCAGGAAGTTCACATTGAGATTTCATATAACGGACAGAAAAGCAAGTTGTAAACACTCCCTCACTTGCCCCACCAAAACCCTGGTGCAAAAACCGGGGTCCTAAATGCCTGCTCTTGTTGGTCAGGTCGTAAAAGTCAGGGAGAAAGGCAGCACTGACCCAGGAGTGGGCAATTATTTCGACTGGGGGGGGCTGCTTAACGAGTTTCAGTGAGCTGTCAAGGGTTGCATGGGTAGCCCCACCCCCTTAAAGTTGCCCCGTCTCCTGGTTGCCATCTTGAGACCAGAAGTCCCGCCCCTAACCCTGGCCTTTGCCACCAGAAGTTCCTCGCCTTGCCCTGGATGTACTTGTTTTGGGAGGGGTGGGTTGCTATCTTGAAATTGGGAAAAAAACAAATCATATACTAAAAAAATCAAGCATTTACTATAACTTATTTTAATTTTATTTAAAAAATATATTTTTGTCCTGATTTATGTGTGTTTGCATAGTGTATCTAGAGGCAATTGCATAATAGCTCAAAATACAGTCTTAGTCTTGTATACAGTCGGGGGGGTAAAGGAGTGCGTGTGAGGGGTGTATGCAGGGTGTGGTGAGTGGGGTGTGTGGGGGGAGGTGAGTGCGAAGCGGTATGTGGTTGGGGTGTGGGAGGATGGGTGTGTGAATATAGTAGTGGTGGGAGTGTGTTATAGTGGGGGGTGGGAGTGTGTGGGGGGGTTATGGGAGAGTTAGGGCGTGTGTTGGCATGGTGGGAGGTGGCGAGCCAGCCCAGCTGGTCCGTCTCAGCTGCAGCGCGCAGTTCCCAGGTGCAAGGCTGGGACCCATATGGTACAGCACAGGGCCAGCCCAGCCCAATCTGGCACAACGTGGTTCCAGCTGCAAGGCCAGGGACCTCACAGCCTAGCATGGAACCGGCCCAGCCCGGCCCATCCCAGCTGTGGTGCATGGTTCCTGGCTGCAAGGCTGGGTCCCACGCAGTATGGCACAGAGCCAGCCCAACCTGGCCCAGCCCCTCTGTGCCACGTTGCATGGATCCTGGCCTCGCAGCAGGGAATCACGTGCTGCAGCCAGGAACTACGCGGTGCAGCACGGGCAGCCCATCCCATCCCGGCAGCACATGGTTCCCTCTGCAAGGCCAGGACCCATGCGGCACAGTGCAGAGGAGAAAAGCCAGGCTGGGCTGGCCCTATGCTGTACCATACAGTCCCTGGCCTTGCAGCTGGAACCACACTGTGCCAGGCTAGGCTGCGTGCTGGTCCGAGCTGGCGGGGCTATTCCGCTTCCCTCACCTCCAGGCTGGTGCTGCCACTGCTCCTGCCCCTGCCCCGCCGCCCCGCTCTGGGTGAGCAGGCAGGAAGCTTCAGTGGGAGGCTCCCACCCAGCACATGGAGGTCCGGCTCCAGCTTCTGGCCACCTTCCACCTGCTCCACCTGCCTGGTTCAATGAGCAGCCCCTGCAGACGGGTGGACAGAGCGAGTGGAAGGTGGCTGGGACCTGGAGCTGGATTTCCATGTGCTGGGTAGGAGCCTCCCATTGAAGCTTCCTGCCTGCCCACCCTCCTGAAGCAGCGTGGCACAGCACAATGCAGTGTGGCAGAGCAGGAGCAGGAGCCGCAGATGGAGGCAAGGGGAGCACAATAGCCCCGTCGGTCCCAGCCAGTGGGATGATTTAGTTGAGATTTTTAGAAGACAAGCCCTAACGTTAAGGGTGGATGAGCACTACAGAAGGTTTTGTCGGCAAGGCAGCTCCAGGACTGGATGTTTTAAACAAGGATATTCTCAATATACCTGAGCCTGCCTCAAAACAAGGGGTGTGCTAGTGGGGTGGGGAGGAAAGCTGGGGGGGGGTGCGGAGAAGGGAAACCTTCTTGGCAGCTTCGGGGTGGGGTTGGTCCCGGTGCAGCTGCAGCCAGCTGGGAGATGCTGTGCTCCCCTTGCCTCCAGCAGCTGCTCCTTCTCCCAGTCCTTCCCCTGCAGTGCCGCTCTGGGCAGGGGGAGGGAGGGAGCTTCAGCCCTGCTCCTGCTGGAGGTGAGGATAGCAAAGAAACATCTGGCCAGCTGCAGCCGCACTGGGAACAGACCCACGAGCAGCTGCGCACTAGCTGGGGCTGGGACTGGGGGGAGTGCAGGCCCGGGCTGCCTGGGTGGGAGTGGATGGGGCTCAGCTCATGTGGAGCATTGCAGGGGCAACTGCGAGCCAGATCCAGTCACTCAGTGAGCCAGATCTGGCCCATGGGCCGTATTTTGCCGACCCCTGGATTATAATCTAACCTCTGCTTTCAGCGATGAAGGGGTAGAGTTGAAAGTCAGGCTTGTAAAGGCACTTCTGTCTGGAAGGAGCATCATGGAACAATTCCTGTTTGTCCCTGGTCTCGTCCTTGTTAGAACAGGCGTCTCCAGGTTTTTAACCATATTTTGTTCTGCCTGTTAATTACGTGCCCTCTGAGTACTGTGCCCACCCGCGCCATTCAGAAGAGGCCACAAGGCACCGGCTCAGTGTTACCCAAATGAGAGAACTGCAACAATCAGCTCTGAAAAGCCGCCTTGTCGCGCACAGGTGTTATTAAGCAGCCACAGATGTTATACATTCTTCAATTAAAAACCCATAAATTAAAAAAAATAATGAGACACGCTCCGTGCTCAGCGGAGACAAAGGAACAATCCGTCACTAGCGAGGCACTGGGCAAGCTTGCTGTTCTGGGCACTGGCACGTTCAGCTGGTCAAACAATGTGATCAGCTAAACATCTGCGGGGAGTGTGTGACAATGCTGTTGTTCGCAACATCTGATTCCTGGAATTGGCAGTGGGCCTTTTGCCTGCTGTTGTGTAGAGGAGGTATGATTGTGCCATCCAGAATCACTCTGGGGGCGGATTCTGCTCTCTGTTACGCTCTGTAGCTTGCAGGATGCCCGTAGTAGCCCCTTAAATCGTGTGTGAGCCTTCTCGTGGTGCTCACTGTGTTCTGCATGGGAACAGCTGCTACAGCTGTGTGGTGCCTCTACTTTGCATGTCACCTGTATTCAGTAAACTCGGTTAGTTGGCCCCCAATGTGGCTGGTATATTGTTTTTGCTATCTCAAGTACTTTTATAGTCCCTATTACCATAGTAACTAATTGTCTCCAAATACCCCAGTGAGCTATGGAAATATTATTAATTCCCCTTATAGAGATAAGAAGGTGAACCAGAGAGAAAGCCGAGTACAAAATTTAGATCTTTAAAAACCCCTGGCCAGCTTCTGCCTATGCCTTGAGACACCTACGTTCCCCAAGGAAGGGAGAAACCTGCCTAAATCCTGGCGGTGCTCTCCGAATTTACCACTGCAAGATTCCTGCACTTCTCTCCCTGGCAGGGTTCAAGCTGGTAGCTGGTGGGGAGGAGATGCTCTCACCTGAGATGCGAGGACCCAGTTCCAGTCCCACCAGTGCTGAAGGAGACTTGAACCTCTGGGAAGTGGGAGTGTTTTACCTGTCAGGATCTAGGTTGTTGTGGGCTCTCTCGCTGTCTTCTGCTGAAGCTGTTCTACTTGTTTAATAGTGGGAAAGGTGGGATAGTGTCTCCTCTTGCCTGTATCTTGAGTAATCGCTGGGCTGGAGAGAGTTCTCATTAGTATTCGATAGGGAAAACTCACCCTACCAGGGCTCACAGCCCTGCGGCTCCATTTCTGTGCATGGCTCACTTCTTGCTTGGACACTGCTGTGAGGAAGCTCACCGCAGTGGCATTCCCTCACTGGCATGCTGTCTCCGCACTGCCTTCTCTGCCCCCAGGTTGTTCCCATTGCTGATAAATAAAACAATCTCTAATGACTTCTCTCTGTTTTTCCCCCTTGCACAATATATCATTTTTTAATTTAAAAAATGCCTGGTGGAAGCGTAACAGGCTATTAAATGTTTTGGTCCGTAATTAACATCAAACCCCTGACTTAAAATCTTTATAGATTGAGTGAGCTCCATTACCGGGTACATGAATAATACTTCCATGCTGCTTGGAGGGCCACTTGGTTAATATTGGCTTGTTTGCGTGCAGAATGTTCTCGCTCGAGGAAGGATTTCCCGAATCTTTCTCCACGCGTCCCCACCTCCTTCCCGGGAGGTGGGGTAGGGTTGTGAAGCCTTTTTACCCAACTGCAGCAGCATGCACAAAAACAGGCGCACCCTTAAGGACAGGATTAGCCACGGACTGGGATGTGCCCGAGAGAAGTGAACTGGGGCACTTGGGGCACGTCTACACCAAAGCACTCAGCGTGCCCCTGCCCCACATGCCCACTTGTGTTCTCCAAGCCTGGACATGTCCCAGTGAGGCTGCTCCAGTATGTCCTTCTCCAGCTTCTCACAAGTCCTCGAGCATCCAGGTGGCATCATTGCTGGTTTGGAGGCAGCCCGTGGTCTGCTGGGGGCCGACCTGGCCAGGACAGGCCACCTCCTAGCACTCAGCAGTTCCAAGGACGGTGGGATCTGAACCTATACAGAAGTTCCCTCCCCACACAAATTCTTCCAAAAGCAACAGCTTTTCTCAGCCAGGGTAAAAATAAGCAAGACAAAGATAACGCCTTGCTCTCTCTCACAAGGATAGGAATAATAAGGAGGGAGAAACACAGCCAATACAGTTATCTTTAACGGAGGAGGAAGCAAACAATAGATGTTTGGGAACTCATGGCACGTTTCCGCAGAGAGAGCCTTCCCCCCCCCCACCCATGCCAAATAAAAAGATGTAGAGAAAGCAATTTGTCTTATGATTTATGCCAGTGCTGTGCGAGGCGGAGGCCTGAGACGATGCTCCTACACAGGGAAAAGGGCAGGCTGTGATTTAATATGGAGCTGCAAGCGTGGGGGGCGAGGGGGGGCAGCTGCGCTCGTGTTGGAAACGGCCTTGCATCCTTCGCACGGCGCCGCGTCACCGTGAAACCAGCCGTGGCTGCTCTCGGAGCATGCATCTGCAAGTGTGCGAGGGGTGTGCAGCTCAGGGCCTCACCTTCCCTGTCTGGGCACAACTGCCCACAAAGCTCCCCTCCTTGACATGGGTTACTTGTTCTTAGGACAAGATTTAGGGTTCCCCATTTGAAATGCCTCAAAGGCTCTTGGTTTTCATTGAGTAGGGGCTCAGCCCTGAATCCATCTTGCGCACCAAGTATTGCCTGGGGCACAACCAGAGCTCTGCCGTCCCTGTTTGCCCGTGGTTACTCCTTGCGGGTGCTTTATATTAAGCTGCCTAATTTTTCGTTCTCTAAGCACACTTCAGTGGAGGATCCCATCGGTCAGTCCAGCACATTCCTCTAGCTGCCCGATGGCAAGCCTGTCCTCACTCAGGCTCCCTTAACACGTCCCAGCTCTTTTCCTAAAAAGCTTTGGCGATACAGAGATATTGAATTCTGTGATGAATCTCACCCCTTATTATAATTCATTCCATTTAATAATGGGCGTTTTCCTGAGGCATTTAGAAATCTGTCTCTCCCTTTGGTAGTTTTCCAGCTTTCACATCCGCATGTTAAGGTGGAAAGCAGCATTTGACTGGAAGAATCATAGGCTGGTGTCTCAGCTGTAGGTTCAAGATGATCCCACTGTGATTGCACATCGCTGCCACAGGACATGAATTGGCGTCTCTCTTGTATTCCTTTGCCTTCTAATGTGATACTTGAGTTAGGAGTGGGTGGGATGCTCGTAAGACTTTTTTTTGCACAGGCAGCCTGTGCATAGGTTTTTAGGTAATGCTTAAGGTGCAGCTTTTGCAGTAGTGGGGAGCAGGCCCAGGGACGAGTGCTAAA
>NW_005842459.1:248990-261632 GCF_000455745.1 Alligator sinensis | reverse complement strand
GGTTCAGCATGAGTAGGCCAAAAGCTTTAGCATAGGTTGGTGAAAATAAATGATGGGCAAGTGACCTTAGGTCACAGGAGTAAGATCTGAGCAAGCTAAGTCAGTCAACTAAGTACAAAGCAAGAAACCAGAAACCCGAGTTATAAATATTTTGAGATATTTTAAGAATTAACAAGGCACAAGCACTAGCCACAGATAATACCATAGCAACCAAGTGATGTAAATGCTAATCACTGTCAAGTAAGAAGGGTGATTATAATTTATCAGACCTGGGGACCTCAGAGAAGTGGGGAGCACAAGTCTGGATAAAGCAAAGGGCAAAATGTTTGTAAGACGAATATGCATAAATCAAAGGCACATTAGTGTACAGATGAATACAGCTTCCTGGCCTAGTGCCGTTGGGGAAAATAATACACCAACATGGTGACTATCTGCTGAGCTGTAAAGCACCCACCTGTCTTGCCTACTCTGGGTATCCCCCGCCAAAGACTAGACTGTGTAAGAAACACGGTCATTTTGTTCTGCTGCTTTTTCCTTTGTGCAGTCCTAGCTCTTCTGCTTTCCCCGAGCTTGTTAATGATAACGTGTTATCTCATTTGCGTGACTTAAAGGGCTCAGTCTATTGACAGCTATCTCTCCTAACCCACCAACCCTGCCCAGAGCACTGCATGCTAACGTCCGTGTGAACAGGACAATGAGCAAATTAGGCTGCAGCTTTGGCACCCAGTGTGATGCCCTCCTGAGAAAAGATACCGTGAAGACACAGCGAGTGCCCCCCGTTTAACACTTACGCGTGGAGAATGAAATAAGGATTTGCCTCTGATAGATAACAACTAGCCTGCCACAGAGCGTATGACTGCTTTTTGTTTCAGCCTTTCCTTTGCTTTCGGTTGTGGGGGTGTGTGAGCGCGCACACACAGACCAGGGAGCAAAGTGAGTTAGTGAGTAATTCAGCAGTAAACAAATGGGGTATGCAGCTCTTTAATGGAACGGAGACTTAAGCAGAAATAGAACTATCTAGTAATTTTCCTTTGAAGGTAAATGATATGTGTTTAAGCCTCGGCAGATAACAAAAATAGACATGAAACTTAAGAAGTTTAAACAGTGATTTTCCTCCTCAGTTTAAGTGATTAGCCCAGTACCTTTTTGCTGAATGCAAATGACTGCTGGAGTAGTTGAGTTTTGGTGCCAGGTTTTTAAATGAGCACTTGCCTATGGGTTGAAAGGCCTCTTTGGGTTGAAAGAAAGGAAGGCAGACCTTGCTCTGGACTGCACCATGAGCAATGGGTTGAGGAATAGCAGTACAGGGAATACGTTGCTGTCATTAACCCTTGGATGGTCTTTGTTTCAGTCAGCCGAGCGGTCACATAGACGGGCATTAGTCAGTTCTAAAGAGCTTGGCCTTGTACATTGTACTTGGTGCCATTTCAACACCTGGGGTTCCCAACTGCTTCCCTCGCTGTAAAGAGTGTCTTCAAGCAGACGCTTCCCACCACAGGCCACTTTCCTGATTCAAAAATCACATCAAATCCTGGTGACGATTGCAGCCATTGCTGGGCTAGAAGATTAGTACAATGGGAAGGGGTCAGCAACCCCTGGCACGCATGCCGAGCATGGCACGCAAGGCCATTTTGCTCGGCACACCACCGCCAACCAGGGCTCTAAGCAGCTGCTGCCAGCCATGGAGCCCAGGCTGCTCCCAGCAGGCGGCCGGGAGGCTGCAAGCAGACCGGGCTCCGTGGGCCGGCTGCAGCCAGGAGGCTGCAAACAGCTGCTCCGGGCTCCGTCTGGCCCCTTCCAAGGTAGACATTGTGGTTTTTTCAGCATTCCAGCCAAAAAACGTGGCCTCCCCCTGTACTAGGGCATTAAGACATTAATATTCATGGGGGGCTGTTTGCTGACGTCATCGGAGCAGGTGCAACAAGGAGGAATCAGCACCTCGTGACCAGCCGGCTCTCTGCAGGCGATCGGGAACGGTTCTGCAGGCTAGAAGCAGTTCACAAGATCTCCCTGCCACAGTGATATGTGGACTAGTTTTTCTCCATAGAGCAAGAGGGTGTGTAATAAAGTCCTTGAGGTTCCTTCCATGCCTCTCTTCCCTCCATCGATTCGGACATGAACTTCGCTCTAAAAGAAAGGGCCAAACTCTCCTGATCAGAATGGGAATTCACCCTCCCGATGTCTTTAGTTGTAGGCTATCCCACACTGACCTGGGAGAACTTCCTGTCCTCAAGCCACCTGAGCAGCCCATATTCTACCCCTAGCCCAGGTTTCTCCAAGAAGGAGGGATTTCCTTTTTGGCAGGCGCTTCATTTGGATGCAGCTAGATCCTCATGTCTCAGCCTGGTATGAAGAGTGTCATTCCAGACCTTTTTTGCAACTCTTGCTGCATCCAACAGTGAAAAAGGGAACCCAGACTCTGAGCTTAACACAGTGGTGGGCTTAAAGCAAAGACAGAACAGAACAGAGGGCGTAATCCTGACGGATGCCCATTGTGGGCCTGATCCTGAAAGGGGCTGGAGACCTGCCAAACAGGAGGCATGGCACATCGAGCAATTGGTACTGTACTGCACCGGGATCAGGCTTCCAAACTGGGGGTGGAAATGAAAGGCCAGACTAGTCCCTGAAGGAGGAGCACATGGTAAAATTGTGATCGGAAGCCCATGGGAGTCAGTACAAAGATTTTTAGTGACTACAGTGCACTTTCGACCAGGCTTTAAATTCACAACAAGCAATGGAAACTCGCCTCTGAAACGACAGACACTCAAAGGCAAAGCTACCCCATGGATATAAGCAGACGAGGCCTGAGGTTGTACTGCCGAGGAGCCAGGGTGTACTTCGCATCTCCCGACAGCTGCAAGCCAAGGCAGCCAGTCCCTGAAAAAAAAAAAGGAAGAAACAGACTTTACACCAGGGTCTAAGACAAAATGAGTCCAAGTCCTCCCCCTTCCGGTGGAACTGTATCATCTGTTGGGCCTGCTGGTCCCAGAGCTTCTTGGAGAGAGGGAGAAAGGATGATAAGAGGAGTGTTGGTTGTCTCCCTTCCCCCTCCTGCAGTCTGATGCCAAGCAGCCAAGCTGAAAATTAATTGCTTACAAGGTTTATTTTTTATTTTTGTCAGAGATTTACTGAACTTTAAATCAACAGAATACAATTTGTACAAAAGAGAGAAAGTAGGACAGGCCCAGAGGTCTCGAATTCCATCTCTCTCCATCTCTTTTTCCATCCTTCTGTCTGCCCCACTCAGGCCTTTAGGTTGGGCAGCCAGGTGTGAACTGTGCTGCCCTGGTCTGGGAAATCCTTAAAAAGCTAGGCTTGTGAGCAGCCCGGTTGCAGCTTCCCCTCTGTAATCCCTGCCCAGGAGCGGTGTCAGCTAGCGCCAGCGCAGGTTCGTTCGCGTGTGTTCGCTGAGTCAGCTCCATTTGGAACTTGGCCTTTCCAAAGACCGCAGCTCTTGGCAACTCAAGCCAAGATTTTATGGATAAATATAAAATGAATTAGGAGGCAGGTTTTAAAATAAAGAATTGCTTTTGGAATCCAGGAGTAATAATAATTTCTCCTGAGAATACAGAATCCCTTAATGCCTGCTCGCAGAGCCATGCACACTCAGCAGCACGGCGCCTGCATCTTGCCAAATGCAAGCGTGGCTAGCAACGCGGCACGTAGACCTGGCCCAGCCCAGGTGCGTTCAGTGGCACAGCACCTCATCAGTGCTGGTGAGGACTCTGGATCTGTCCCATACCAGACGGCTGCCCAGATCACTAGGTTATAGAGTTATAGTCTCTTTCACCCCCTGAATATCTCACCTAACCCTAGTTGTCTTTCCTGCCTAGTGCAGGGGGGCTGGACCCAAAGATCTTGCAAGGTCCCTTCCAGCCCCTTACGATCTATAAATCTATACAAGATGGCATAGCTCCAGCAGGAGAGAGATTGATACTACAGCCCATGAAGCAGGGGTCACTGGGTCTTCCGCTTTCCAGGAGACCACTGGGATGTTGGTGATGCTGGACTGGAAGCTGCCTCTCTCCATGTTGAAAGGCTTCTCTCATTCTGATGCAGAATGAAAACAAGCATTGCCATTTTCCATTTTGAAGTGGAACGTGTTTCCCCAGCAGCCCTGCTCCGCTATCATCGGAGGCATGACAAACGAGGGCTGCTGCCAGGGTGGAAGGGGTCAGAGGAGGTGCTGCAGGGGTCACTGCAATCTGATGGGGCTGCCACTCCAGCTAGTCAAGTGGACATGGAAGTACAGTGAAAAGGGCTGTTTCTTGATGATGGCAGTTGACTCTCTGCTGTGGGCAACAGCTCCACGAGCACCCAAATCAAGGGGATAAAAACAAGCAGCTCCTTATGGAGGTAGATGTATTGTGGAGTAGCCATAAAGACTGCAATAGCCCGGGCTTGCATCTCCGTGGTGTTGTCCCAGCCTCTTCGTTGAGCGCATCCCAGCCTTCTTCTAACACAACGTGCTTATCCTGAGATTCAAGGCAGAATTCCCTGGAAAGCCAGCATCGGATCCAGCTGAGTCAATGTGTTAGCATTTCCGTAGCTAATAGCTAGATCCTCAGCAGTTCGCTCAAGCTGTATGTTTACACAGACAAGGGTTCCCACATTGCTATTTTTCACATTACCCAGCTTGTCACACAGATCGGTCCTGATGCAGCAAAGCAGAAAGGCATGTAAATTGGGCTGATTCCCCCATCCTAGGTTCCCTGGGTAATGCACACGAGGATGCCCCCTACTCCTGGGATGGGGCCCATTGAAATCGGTCGGCAGGATCTAGATTTCTATCGACTGGCTGCTAATTTCAGAACTCTGGATATTTTAGACATAGCAGTGTCCCTTCTCCCCGCTCCTTCCCAACTCTGGTTCTGTAGCTCGTATCCCAGAGCCCAGGAAAAAGGAGAAACATTATAAGCCAGGGCACAGCTAAGCTTCTGAGTGAAGAACGGGGAATCTAAGGGTAGAGAGCAGCTTGAAAAGTTCAGCCATCCATGAGCAGAGGAGAAACCATGATGGTATTACCTGCAAGACAAGAGTATGTATAGGACCAGGTCAGGACTAAGCTCCTACTGTGCTAGCATGACACACGCGTGTGGCAAGGGACTGCCGGCAGCCCAAAGAGATCATGGTTCTAAATACATGGATAAATGAAGAGTCCTTAAAACCCCAATTTCTGGATGGGAGAGTAAGGCCCAGGTAAGTTAAAGCCCAGATCCTCAAAAGGATTTGAACACTTAATTCTCACTGATGAGCAGCATGTGCCTCTGAACCGATAAGCCTACAGGAGGTCTCCGCCGGGAGGACTCCCGTTTCTGCAGCCGGCAGAGTTCAAGAGCAGCAAGGTGCGAGCGGTGACTCCATTGCACAGCCCCAGCCTCTTCAAAGGGCACTGGGAGCTTTAAGAACCTGAACCTCATCCATTTGCTAAAGGCAACACAGGAAGCTTACAGCAGAGATGAGACTGAAACCAGGCCCACTTCAGTGTCTCTGTCACAAGCCCTGCTTCCTCTTTCCTCATCCTTTTGTGGGGGGCTTCCATTACCCCCTGGCCATGGAGATTAAAGCGACTCCTTGGACTGTCGTCGTTCAATCCAGCCAGATCTCCTTTGATTTTGCATTCCTTCTCTTATTTACTCTGAGTCTTTCACAAAGGGTAGCAAGAGCAAAGGGGCACGGGCTGACTCCTGAAGGCTGCTAGGTAAAAAGAACCGGCTCGCATGCATCAAAGGAAGAGAACATCTAGGCTATTAGCAGAAAACATGATCTATCTAGAAAACGGAGTCACGTTAACAGTTATTGATCTATAACTTTTAACCAGTTTCTTCTTGACAGGGTTGGAAGGAGTCCTAATTTTAGCTTTTTATGTTCAGCGCTTGGCAAACTCCCTTTCATCAGCAAGAAAACAGGCCCTGTGGGCCAATCTGCGCCTTCCCTTCAAGCTGAATGATAGAGGAGTGAAACAATATTTCTAGACAGATCAGTTCCTACTCGGGGTGGCAGTGGCCATTATGCAAATCAAGCTATAAGATGTTTAAAAGTCTGGAACCATCATATTTCTTTATTTCATTAACATCAATGCAAGCGGGAGAGTTAATACAACAAAATGAACCCATTCCAGGGCTTATACAAATGGTGCCCCTATCATTTAACAAGATTGGTGATTTCCCCTAACGAGCACTCACAACAGCTGTACTGGGGGCATTGAGGCTTTTTACGCAGTATGGAGCTGATACCGGGGTGAGTGACAAATGTCTTCGAACAGATTCATCTGCAGGAAATCTCTGCCCAAGCCAACAGATGGCTGGGATGGCCAGGGTCTTCGCATCAGGCAGAGAACCAGACCAACAGTATTCATTACATGGATACAACCTCCCAGCATCCTCCCGACTCTGACTGATGCTAAGTGCCCTTACACCCACTACCTACGCGCACACACGCATGCACACGTACACCCTTGCCTCTACACACCACAAACATGGGCACATGCCCTCAACCATACATACCATTGCTTCCAGAGATACACACACCTATGCATCCACCAATCCATTTGAGAAGATAACGAGCATACCCTTTTCATAATAACGCCATTGTTTACCATTCTGCAGCCGTTTTCATCTGAAATTCTTCCAAGGTTTGTCTAACCGTCAGATTTGCAATACTTCAGCAAGGGAGCTCCAGTTTTACATACAGAGAAAGCAAGGCCCTGAGATATTACATGGTTACAGGGCTATATAGCAAGTCAGTATAAAAACCAGCAACAGATCTCAGGATACTAATGCTTTCCTTCCATCAACCCTTCGGAAAATCAGCCTCTTGAAATACAGCCAGAAACCAATACCATTATACTGTATCAGAAGCAAAATTCTCACCAATGTAACACCAACACACTGATCCTTCCTCCCTAGCACACACCAATACATCATATCTATACATAAACGCAACCAAAAAAAGCCTGTATGTACAGAGAGACATATGCCCGTTTATACCTCCGTCTATTTTTACAGAGACCTTTCCAATTACTACTGCAGCTTTCTACAGTAATGATTCACAGTGCCACAGTAGCTGTCAAACAGCAACATCCAAGTGTATTACTGAAGGATCCTCTCCCTCTTGTAGTGCCTAAACTTTTAATTGGTTTTAACATGCTTAATCCATCACAATTAATAAAGGTATATTGGCGAAGCTATCATACATAAACGCATAGAGACAGCATATAAAACACAATTAGATACTCAGTTAAATAATAATAGGTATAGCAAACATGATAAATTAGTGATTCATGTACACAAAGAAATGAAAGAATGAGGCAGTAACATATGTGAGGACAGGAGGCCAAGTTTTATGAGGGTCATTTAACACCCGAGGGGCAATAGCAACTCTTCTATGACATGGGTTAGAAACATTTTTTGAAGCAAAGGAAGCAGTTCTTGTGAATATTGTACTGTTTTCTAAGGAAGTGGTGCTATCAGTATCATCCCTGATTTGTAGATGAAGTGGCTGAGCCTCAAGGAGGTCAAGGGAGTTGACTGTGCTCACCAGGAAATCAGTTGCAGAGCCAAACCATAAGCCTAAAAGCAACCTTCCTTCCTAAATCCTTTGTTTTAATCATGGGAAGGGCATCATTGTGTTTTAGAGATGGAGACGGGGGTGGCAGCACTCTACTGAAATACTAATTTTTGGAGTGCAACAGCCCCCTTGTCCTTAATATGGTGGAGACTCAATCGACCAGCTCCTTCTGGAAGCAAACACACCAGGCACGAATGCAACCAACAGCTGACATGAAGGACGATGCTTTCACTTTTAGGATATTGTTCAAAATTAAGACAAAGTCACAACGCCTCGTCCTGGCCTATTGAAAACAAGTCCCCTCGTCTCCGAGCAGAACGCACCCTTGCAGCCAAATAGCTGAGCTAGAAATCATCCGTTATGTCTTCATGTAGGAACCGCTTTTGACATGTATACCCACAGGAAAAGCTCCATTAAAACCTATAAGCACTAACAGCCCATATAGAGCAGGAGCAGGCAGGTTCCAGGCGGGTGGGGAAGAGATGGGAGGAGTAACCATCTTCTAAGCACATTTATAGGAGCTGAGGAAGTAAAAGGTACAGGCCAAGAAATGAATTAAATCCAATTAAACTCAGATTGATCAGGAGTTATCTCAGGTGGGGAAGAGAAATGAGCAGAGAGTAGGGGGGCAGCTTTGAACCACCCCTTCTCCCAGAGGACAGGGCATAGGGAGGCAAGACGCCTTGGATGGGAAGGAGGGGACTTTTCCATGTAGGAGCCCCTGAGAAGGACAGTGAGGGCGGGGGAGCTGCGTTCTTTCTTTGGAAACAGCGCCAGCAGCTCTCTGTTGTTTGGCACAGGTGGTCTGCCTGGGATTCAGCACAACGTTCTTCCCAAACAGGCTTCATCTCCCACCCACACAAATGCATGCATACACACACGTGCCTGAAGATCCGCGCAGCCCTGCCCGCGCATGCGGGCACACACCCCGATGCAGTCACGTTCGTTCTCCTGCGTGCCTGCAGCTGAACATATGCACACATGCCGATTCATACACTAATAGGCATGCACGGTCAGCTGAATATGCATGAGCTAATGCACAGACACGTGCATACGTGTGCCCCTTTGCACATTCCTGCGTACAACCATCCAGGGGCACACGAACTCGCAAGCACGCACATACACATCCATGAAACACAGAGGGTGCAAAGTATTGCTCATTTTTCTTCTTGCTCTAAACCGAGACCCAGCTCCCCTCTGTCTCAGTAAGCATCACCCTACCTCCCAGCAACCTCCAGAGGCAAAAGGGACGAAATATTGCGGGGTCCAGCCCAGCCGATAAGAGGTGCTGGAGGTGCCAGGGTCTCTTTGGTGCAGACTTCCCCACCCGTGCACACCATTCACTTGGATGTCTGGACCGGTTGTTTCTGCGAGCACAAGCATTTATTTCCACTTAATTAGGAAAAGAACCCAGTAAGCCAGGATCCAGGTCCTAACTCGCCCCAGCTCGGCGCAAAGTCATGGCCTGCCATCAGTGCAGGAAGGGAGGGAGAAGGTGTGTGTGCATGTGTGCGTGATAGAGGTGAAGTTAAGAGTAATGGAGAGATGCATGGGAAGAAGAAGGGTGACAGGAGAGTGCAGGGGAGGGAGGCAGCCAGGGGGAGTTAATGGAGGGGAGGACGGGAGGGAGTGCTGTCGAGTGAGGAGACGTACGAGGTGAAAGGGAGGGAGGGAGAGCAGTGGAGTGGAGGACAAATAGCAAATGAAAAGCCAAGCGAGGGGAAAAGTGACAGGCGAGAGCTCAGGCGAAAGAGATCAGAACAGATGGGAAGCCGGGAATTCAGCAGGTAAGATCATGAAGGCGGGGAAGGAAGGGACAGGAAAAGATACAGAGAAATTCAAGCTGCCTAGAGGTGAGATGGGCCAGGCCAGAAAGAAGCCATGTTCCCCGTCCTGCTTCTTCTCCCAAGCACAGTTGCCACACCTAGCTAGTAGAAAGGTCACAGCTTAGCATGAGACATGGCCCCCTCCTACCTAACTATTCATGAAATGGCCTAAGGAAGAGGGCTGCACCCCCTCAGTACAGAAAAAGGCAAAACCCCCGGGGTCGGCACCAGTCGCACCATGGGGTAACATTCCCTCCTGACCCCAAATACGGCGATCGGTCTGACCCTGAGCAGAGAGGCAAGACCCTTTAGCAGGAAGCTCTGGGTTTCAGTCCCAGCAGGAGCATTGGTAGTCTGCCCCCAACACTCGGCGCTTCTGCGAGGGGTGAAAAAACACACCCCTGACACAAGTAGCAGCCGGAGAGGGGAAAAATCCTTCCCAGCCCCATGTGGCAACCAGCAAAGCCCAGAAGCATGGGAAATACCCGGAGTAGAAAAAAGGAGAGCTGCGCCTAGGTCAGAGATGACAATGCTCATCAAGCCCTAGGGCTGGTCCTGGGACACCTTTCAGTGTTATACCCCTATCCCTGTCGCAATGTCGTATTTCCAGATCTCTGTAGTCTCTCCCTTCCTCGGAGGCCTAGGGTTCAAGGTCTAGAAGGGAGCTTCCCACTGCTCAGAAGTCAAGCAGCCTGGGGCCATCTCCCCCCGGCTCTTGGAGATGGGCTTGGTAATGTGATGCCTGATCCCCCACGAGCAGCCCTGCTCCGGGGAGCTAAGCTCGTGTCGTGCTAGATGCGCATTATCCTCCCCTTCCTTCTCTCTCTCTCACCGCCTTGCCCGCTGGCCTCGGGATGTTTTATCACACCAGAGCACATAATACAAATGAAAAACAAAGGGGGGAAAGTTTGAATCATTTTTAATATATTCATCCCAGCACCAAGGCACGATGATCCATCTGATTAAATCCGTATGCCGGAGTTTATTAAACTGGCATGGCCTCTCTCTCCTTAGGCAGAGACAGGCTCATTAAAATGAACACGCTCTCCCCTCCCTCCTCTCCTCGCAGTTCTGCTAAACCCGGCTCCCTGCTGCCACTGCCTTGCAGACGAGGCACCGGGAGCTGGTGAATAGGCCCGTGAGGCTTTGTTTTCTCAGGCAGCACAAGTGAAGAGGGGGTGGGCACCAGGGTGGATGAGGCACAGGGAGGGTCAGGAATTCACCGGCTCCTGAGTAGGATGCAGAGAGGAAGCCTTGGCACAAGCATATTTACACCTCCTCTTACGGAGAGAGAGCAAGGAGGGAGGGAGCAAGGTGGACAGAGTCCAGGGAGGGCGTCGTGACAGAAGGGAGGAGAAAGAGAAGCAGAGAGCAGTGGGTAGAGCTGGGGACCAGCCACGAAAGAGATAAGGCTCTGCTCCTGCCTCTGCATTACCACACTGTGCCATTGAGCCTCTTGTTATCTCGGTATCCCATCTGTAAAATGGGCGCAGTGATTGCCACCGCTCCCGAGAGGGTGGAACGAGGCATAATTCATGCAAGTCAAGTGCTTTGGGCTCCTCCACTCTGTGCTAAGGACTTCAGAAATGAAAAGGGCAGTTGGAAGGGGCAGATGTTGCTCTTTTCCCCTTGGCTGATGGAGACCGGAGCCAGGTGCCCCTCTCTCCCCTAAAAGAAATGCAAAACTCTAGAACTCCTGGTTCAGAGACGACACCTTTTATTCGACCAACTAAGAAATCGCAAAAAAATTACCGTTCTTTACATGCTTTTGGGCACATGCACCCTTCTTCAGGCTGAGGGAAAGTTACAGATGGTATAAAGTCCCCATAGGTAGAAAATAAACTTCATTTTGCACAGAGGAAGCTGAAGGTGGATATCTGTTCCTCCGGGTCCATGAGAGTTTCTTTGTGTGAGATGCCAAATTTTAGCCAATTTTTGGAATGATAAACTTCATTGCTAAACAACAAAGAACGATTTCTACACCTCCCTGCCTTTCTGCCATCCGACACCACCAGGGAAGGAATCCTGCCCCGTCTGCACATCAAAAAGCAACTCACACAAAGAAACTCAGAGGAACAGACATCCACCTTCAGCTGCCTCTGTGCAAAATAAGGTTGATTTCCAGCTATGAGGGCTTTTACCATCTTCAGTTTTCCCTCAGCCTCAAGAAGGGCGCGTGTGCCCGAAAGCTTGCAAAGATAGATTTCTTTTTTGCAATTTCTTAGTTGCTCTAACAATAGGTATCATCTCTGAACCAGGAGTTCCAGAGTTTTGCAGTTCTTTTTGTCTCAGACCAACACGGCTCCCAAATACCTCTCTTGCCTACTCATTTTGGACCGTGACCCTACCCTTAGGCTTGAGCAGCGAGCGCAGGGCAGAGGAGGCTGTGCTGGGAATGGGCTGCAACACAGCCTCCCTGCAGGCATAGGGAGCCGGGGCTGTAGGCTCTGCTCTCATCCAAGAGCCCCGTGATCCCACTGCCTGACGGCTGACTCTGCCACACGCTGCCATCTGGGTAGGAGCTCTCCAAAACCGGGCGGCGGTAGGTGGGCAGCAATCGGAGTGGATCCTGACGGAGGCGATTCATAGACCCGGCAGTGCTGCTCCACCCTTTCCTCCTCGGTAAAGCTTCAGAGGTAGCCTAAGTCTGTTACACACTGGCGATAACAGTGGCTTAGGCTATATAATCCCTCCTTTACTTGACTTTGGGTTATTTTGAGCAGGAGATTAGAGGAGATTATCTGCATCACCTGAGATGCTGCACTTTCTATCACTACCCCCCTCGCGTCATCCTGCCTCACCCAGCCCCAGCAGACAGAAGCCCCCCCGCTGCTCAATCCCCCCCCTCCCCGCACACGCACACACCTGCTGTTAGCCGAACTGATATCGGAGGACAGCCACGCGCCAAACTCAAAGGGGGCAATCACCGAGAGAGGCCTGAATCCCAGGCTCGGCTCCGTGTCACCCTGTCCGCAGCACAAACTATTCCCTTTAGCATCCAAGCTCCACCTGGCACTTTATGCCGTGCCCTGACGTGACACAGTGTTCAGAGAGGGGAAATGGGGCGTGAGGGGGATCCCAGCTGTCGTGTCTTGGTATTAGTCAGGATTATCTCTTCAGCAATTCTCAGGAACGTGCTAGCGGCAGCCAAGAGGGCTGGAGAAAGTCTCCATCCTTTGGGCTCTAGGAGTTGCTCTTGCCTGGACATTTTAACTCCAGCATTTGCGTGGGGTGAGAAGCCCGATAG
>NW_005842459.1:232034-248959 GCF_000455745.1 Alligator sinensis | reverse complement strand
CAGGAATCACCACCCGCCTGGTGTTCATACTACTCCCAGGTCTAGTCTGAGGGTCCGCATCCTGCAGGATTTGCTGTTAGCCCCAGCAATGTCGGGGCACATAAAACCTTTTTGCTCTTGGTCACCCGTTCAAATCGTGCTCAGGTTGTCTGTGGTCAAGAGCTGGTCTCTGTGCCTACCCGGGAGCTTGTTTCGGCCTATGCTTGGTGCTAAGGCAGCTATAAGCATGTTAGAAACTGGCAGTGAGATTTGAGCAGTTGGCTCCAGATCTCACACAGGTGGCACATTGACCTGTTTTCCTCCGGGAGGTGAGACCAGGCAATTTGACGCTAGTAAATTGGGAAAAATCAGGAGTAAATTCACTAATTCAGACTCTAGTCAGGTGAGGCCGTTCCCCAGCTCCCCACTGTTCCAGTTCAACGAGGCGCTTAAATATATGCGTTTACTATAAACACCCCCTGAAACCCCAGCGGGTGATCAGAGCCGAAACCAGAAGTAACCGAGTTCCTCTTCCCCTACAAAGAAGAGAGAGGGAGAGACTGATATCCAGGAGTCCCCAATCTGGGGAACATCTACTGGAAAACCATAGCTCTCCCTACAAAGCAAACGCGCGCACACACACACGTGGCATGCCCACGTCCACACAGATGTCACGCATGCCAGCACATGGCTCGCACGCACGTACCCATAGCAGGCGCGCACACCTTCATGAGCTGCTGTTCTCATTTCAAACTCCACCAGGCTAGAATCCATCTGCCACCCTGGAAATTAATAGCAATCATTAAACAAAAAGAGCTGGCAAAAAGAAGCCCGAGGTGAAAAGCAGCTATTTCTGCCAGAAAAAAAATTAAAACTATTTAGACATACAGCAAGTCATTTATTACTGTGGAGTCCTCCCTCCACCTGGGGTTTAAATCTCATTACAGTTTGTCCAAAACAGATGTTACCCTTTTAGCAGTAGATTATTAACGATAAACTCAATTCCTCCAGAGAGGGTGGGTGTTTGGGGTTCGCTCGTGTTTGCAGCTTGGGTAACCTCTATATGAATTGTTTACGAAGGTGACAGGCATCCCAACACGTCTTGGACTCTCCAAGCTGTCTCCCAACTTTCCACGTCCTTTGGCAGTCACAGAGTCACCCGGCAGGGAATTAAATGTACACGGAGGGTGATTTACAGTCTCTGTCTATAGCCAGATGTGATGTTACATCTTATGCTACAGTTTACGGGCCCGTTATGCTAGATCAGTGGCTGTCATTTCAACCTTTTTGGACACAGGGATCCCCTCCATAACTTTTGTGAAGTGAGCGGCACCCCATTTCAAAAACTAATTTATGACAGTGCTTATGTCCTTGCAGACGGGCCAGGCACTGGGGGGCAGGGAAATGGCCCGGCAGGGTTTAACTCTCTGCATCTGGTTGATCTCCTCACACCTCGTGGCACCCTTCAAGGGATCTTGGGGCACCCTGGTTGAGAATCACTGGGCTAGAGGCTGCCATACACACACATAGTAAGAGCCAGTCTGTTCCTTGAGGAGACAAACAGGGCAGACAAATTACAGGAGGGGAAACAGAGGCACGGAGAAGTGAAGGGTCACACCGCGGAGGTGAACGTGGAGCTCAAGTCAGCTGATCGCTGGCCCAGAGCTCTGTCCACTCGCCCACGCTGCGTCCATGCAGCAGTGTGCCCGGCCGTGGCTGAGGGACCAGGAGTGTTTTCTACTTGTGCCCATTTATCAGAGCTTTCCAATAGGAACACACTGATTTCCCCAGCATGAAACCTGGCATACAAATGACCTCATTCTGCTTCCACTCTTGCTGTTTAAAGCCACCTTGGCTTTGTGCCCATGGGATGCCATGCTATGTGCTGGAGTCAGCTCCTACATTCACAGTTCGGGGCAGTCAGATGTGTAGGTAACTGGGCTTTACACACACGCGCATGCACATACACACTGGGATGGGTCTTCTCCCCAAGTGGGCCCAAGTAAGAAGGTGACCAAACATTCAGCCCAGAAAGAAATAGCGTAGTCAAATTTAAACAGATGTTTTCTTGTAAGGAAGCGAAGCGGAGCTTGAGGTTTAGGGCTGAAAGCAGGATAGATAGATTGATTCTTTTGCTTGGCTTTAACATAATAAAGATGCCTTCCCCGGGCTCCAGGCGCCCTGCCGTAACTAATCACGCAAAAATACAATTACATTGAACATTAAAGTCAGCTCCATACAAACCTGGCTGCCTGGGCTGCCAGTCACCCACCCCCTTCAGCATCTAAGCAGCATGTCCCTTAGCTTTTTCAAGAGACCCTAGTAGTTGTCTCTTGCAGCGTGCCTAGAAAGCCCTGGACAAAAGCTGTTTGGGGTTGGAGAGCTGGGGGAACAGGATCCAAAGTCTTGGGAGCCCTCATGGGAAATGACCTTGCCAGGCAGGCACCCAGCTCTTCCATGAAGGGATCCAGCTTGAGCACCACTACCGACTCCAGCAGCGGCAGCATGCTATAGAGGGAGGCAGTCCATCAGGTAGGCTGGGTTCAGGTCATTTAGGCTTTATGGGTTATAACACCTTAAGCTCCACCTGGAGTGTGGACCATGCTGTGAAACATTTGCCAGCCAGCAGTGGGGGCTCAGCGGCACAACGGTGGACATGCTCCTTCAGTCAGAGGGACCAGTATTACCTCTGCCGTCTCCTTTCCCCAATTTACCATCATCCCCTCAGTGTTGTTGGAGCTGAGCTTCTACCTGCTCACTCTCATCCAGGCCCCAGTCTCAGCTGACCGAGGTACTGAACTGCGGTGTCCAAATTAGATGGGTCAGAGACATACAGATGGGTCTTATGAGTGTCCTGAGAGCCGTACAGTCCTTTCCACAGAAACGGCCTGCTTTTCAAGCATGCACCACCTGGAGATGTGCAGCAAAACCAAGAAAGGGCTGGAACATATGGCTACCGTGAGCCCTGGGGAAGAGGCACAGCATAGCAGTGTTGTCCTTGGAGCAGGACAGAGCCCACACTGCAACATCAGAGGCACAGTTAGATCCCTTTTCCCCTTTCCTGCAGTCAGCTGAGCTGACCCTATGCTGGGAATAAGTGACTTCCCTTTCTGTGCTCAGAAACAAATGTGCGGGTGGATAGAAGCAAAGCTCTGCCCACTTCTCCCTGAACACAGGCCTTCTACCTCCGTGCGGCGACCTGGGATAGAGCAAGTCATATAGGGAAGCAAGGAATACCTTGCACGTTGTTATTCCCAGCATGGGGCATATGAGGTGATTCATGACTGAGCCCATCGTTTGCAGACCAGGCGTAAAGAATATGACTGGGTCCTTTTCCAGGGAAAGAGGGGAGGAACTTCAGTCAAATTGTACCTAGTCACTATATGATACAAGGGAATTTTCCCTCCCACCCACACTTGTTCTCTTCTTCTAACAAATGGTTGGTGTCCAAACGTAGATTTTTGTAAATTAATAACTGTGATGGCCAACAGGGCCGCTCAATGCAAATGCAACGCTAACTGTACACTGAAGAATTAGACCAGCCCAAGCTTTGAAATACACAGTGCAGCAAACTAATTGCTTGTGATTCCTCCTGTTATAATAAGCTTCAGACCTGTTAGTTGTGCAGGTAAGAATTGTTCCTAAAATACTATTTTTATCCACATCATGTCCCTTTAAGGAACTATATGTCCCCAGTTCTCCCCGAGTCTCAGCTTTCACATCACATTTCCTAAAGGATCTCTTTGTGACGAAAGGGATGTTGTTATCAAGTGGAACATTAAAGGGACATTATCTACTTAGAGAACACACTTAACTCCAACTTTTCACCTACCTTTGCAACTTCCAACACTTGAGAGAACTATAACCCAGAGCAATTAGAGGATGTTATATATTTCTAGTTGCTGCCTTTGTCCCTTTGATAGTGTTTTGCTTCTGATCAGGTTCTCTGGTTCCCCTGCACAGTCAGTCTGGCCCCGATCCTGGAATGGGAGCCATTGATGCATAAGGATTTGCACAAGGGATCCTGTGTCAGATGCTTTGGAGAACATTTGAAGACCGTTGCATCAATGTTCCACCTGGTATGCATCTCTTGCAGTTGCCTTCCTGATTCAACAGGTCAGATAAGACATGTAAAGCCACAGGGTGGGTAATTCATACTAATCCCCGGTGCTATAACAAGGCAGATTCCAGCCTTTGGAAGAGAGTGTCCTATCCTAAAGAGCAGGTCACTCAAACCCAAGAACTGACAAACATGAGACAATCCCTACCAAGGCTCTGTGAAGAAGGTGGATGACTGCTTGGAAAGGTTTCCCTGCAGTGCTGTTATTCTGAACAAACAAGCTTTTATTGTATGAAAGCCGGCCTGAGTCAAAGCAAGACCGCAGATGCTGAACTAAAGCCACACTGGCTGCCCCATCACACTGAATTGCTGAAGCTGCAGCTTGGAGGCCCAGGTCTGAAGAGATCAGATTGTAGGAGATCTTCTCAAGAACGCTGACAGCGGACGGCAGCCTAAAGAAGACTGCAAAGGGGCCAGAAATGAATCAACACATCCAATGGCTGGATGGAGATCTATTAGTTCCCCGACAACGTGGGTCTTTCACAAACAGGGAAGAGAATTCATTTTTAAAAATAGGAAATGGTGGCCTACATAAATCACAAGTACTTGCAGGACAGCTAAGAGGGGTAGTACCCAATGCTACTTTACACTTGTTTCTAAAGCTGACTAACCCTCTACTTGCTTGGGATCCATCACCAAATCCTATTCTGAACAAAACCCTGGCTTCCCTCTCAGGAGGGCACATGGCTCATCTAGACCTTTTACAGAACCAGATTTTAAAACTTAAGCAGTAAAAGCATGGCTCAAGTAACAGCGGAGGGTTGAGAGAAGACAGCGGGACAGAGCCAAGTCACAGTTCAGATTCAGGAGCAGTAGCTCGTTCCTGGCTCGTTCCTTCAGACTGAGGCAGTAGAGGCCTTACGTGAATTCCCGACTATATCATTTTACTTATTCGGGGGGAAAAAATAGGGCTGCTTCATGAGTGTATTACTCCTTATATGCAACTCCTGCATAACGCCAGAGTAATGGTGCAATGGAAGCCAGTCCATTATTTCTAATGCCTAGTTTGTTCCAGGGGAATTCTCCCCCTACTGAAACCTATTATTTCTTGCCGTAACCGTTATGCAGGACTAGAGCGCTTGACGTCGCCTCATCTGTTAAAACCTTTCACCTCTTCACCTGCCTCTCATTCTTTTCTTTTAATTGTTGTGCTGCTTTTTCCTTTGAGAGTCTGCTGGTCCACCACAAGCTGCATCTGACATTTAATCTGCCCATGCTGATATTTCAGAAGGTTGGTTTAATGCATAGGTAACCAGCTGGGTTTAGAAGCTCGGTTCCCAGGAAGCTCTTCGATGCATTCACTTGCACTCCACATATAATTATCCTGAGTGACCTGCAGACACATTATATAGAGCTCGGATCCGGTTACCCCTTAAAAGCTAGGCTAGGTGGGTTGGGGCACAGTAGAGTAGCATTGATGGCTGGAGACTAGAACGAGGCTGGCATTGCGCTGTGCGTTCTGCCAGACCATCCAAGATCTGACATTTGGTTTTGTCTCAAATTGGGAAGGAATGTCTTTGAAAATACCAACTTTTGTCACAGGACCAGAAACACATCTAAGCAGGGACATCAAGCCATTGCGTCTTCATGTTTCTGTACAGAAATGTCCTGCTTCAGTGTCCTGTGCCCCATGGGACTTGCTGCCCAGCCCAGGAGCCTGGCCCAAAGGAGAGAGAAAGAGGGGGCATGACCTTTTTGAAGGACGGCGCCTCTGCAGCACTGCAGCGCCTTGGAGCTTAGTGCTGACCTGACTTGGGACGGAAAATTTTCAACAGCCTTTTCAGTTGGAAAACAATGTTAATGGGAACCTCTCAAGCAGCTCTGCTGCTGACAGAGCCCCCTGCACGGGAGACTGACCTGTGTCAAGCACCCCAAACTGGCACCGAGTTGGGTAGATTCCCCACTGCTCTCATGCAGTCCAGTCGTTTATACCCGTGAGCAAAGTGCCGACGTATCACAATGCTTTCGCCACTCATTTCATATGAGGGCCCGTGACTGCATTAGTCTACAGATCGAATGCTATATACTTCATATCTGAGCATCCAAGCCTATCCCACAGAACTGGCCTCTTCCACACACCTCTCCACAGCCTCACGAAAATCCTTCTCTCTCTCATACGGTTATGGTCCTTTTAATCAGCTCTCTGTATCTCTCTGCCTCATTGCCTGTTAATCTCCCTTCAAACCTCAGTGGAAAACGTATCTTTCCTCCCTTGCCTATTCCTTTTAAATAATAAATAATAGCAAGGAAAGTGGAGGGGGGGGGGAGGAATTACTATGAATCTCTATTATCTAGCTCTGCAAAGCATAAGGAGAAAAGGCTCGTAGGGACGGAGAGATGCAAACCAGAGCCATGCAGTACGGAGCTTTGACCGTGGAATCCAAATCCGAAGCTTGAATTGAAGATGGGCTGGATTTTATAGGCCTGGGCACATTTATTATGTACTGTCTTGGCAATTCTAACCGATATCACCAAGCAGGAGGAGTGTAAACTGATGCCAGGAATATGAATTAAAAGAAAACCTGCCTGGGAGTGCTCTTTCCGCACCTGACATATACGGAACGGACGTGAAACCATTTAGGAAAAGCTTCATCATTAATAAATGTTTTCTCTGCCATCTTAGAGCTGTCTCCTCGTATTATTTTACACATAATGAATAGCCTGGGTTCATTTTAACATTTGGTGCCTGTTAGCCAAATTTCCCCTCTCCACCTCTTTGCATGATTAAACATTTATCATTTGTAATGTATCACCGCCGTTCCGCCATTGCTCTCTTTGTAGCACGGCTCCTTCATTTATTGATAAAATGACCCAGGTGATGGTGAAAGAGGATCGAAGAGAAGGTGACATATGGCCAGAAGGAGACGGAGGATGCGGAGCAAATGGGGGAGAGGGGGGTCTGGAAGAATGGATCTACCAAGGAGGAGGACACGACGAGTGCGTGTGCATGGTCACCTGGCTCCTTGCCCTCCGCCAGTAAATCTCATCCACAATTTGAAATAACTCATTCAGTAGAATAACAAAATTAAGACTTGAGTGCCAGAGACTGCGTATTATTATATTGGCTGCCCAGATCCCTCTCCCTCTGACTCTGCTTGCTTTGTTTGATTTCAATGGTAGCTCTCCTTGCAGCTGCTGTTCTGGTCTGATTTACTGTGATGCTGCTCATCAAGAGACAAAAACAAAACCCAACATCCATGAAGTCTGCTTCTGGGGCCTTGGCAATAATGCTTCTACCTCTGGAGGCCTTCGTTCTGGGTTTTTAGTTGATTAGAAGTGAAATAAGCTTGATGCTCTCATTGCAGACCCTCATGGGTGTTTCTTTGTGTTACAAAACCCTGGCCATCCCTGTTTGCTAGGTCTACTGACAAAGATCTGAAACGGTTCAGCTTTGAAATAAGAGGGGCGCTGGGTCACCGCAGAGCTGTGTGCTTTTAGGTCTCAGCAGGGATATTGAAAACCAGGGGGCAAGGTTCTTCAACAGGGCTGCATGGAAAGGAAATACAAATGCTTTCTGCCTTTAGAGCCAGATATTAGCTCCCCACACCACCCTTCTTTTTTCAAGCAGCAAAATGCACCATTGTCCCTCAGAAAAGTACCAGGAAAGGGAAATACAGCAATAACAGTGCATCGTTCCACAGCGGACCTGGCAATGAGACACTTGCCCCTCGGACAGAGGTAGCGGTGCTTCAGCCTTCTTCCCTAGGGAGTTGAAGAGCTGGGGCCCACCAGCCACAAGGGCTTACTTGTGAAAAGGTGCAAGCCTTCTGCAAGCCGAGACACCGTAGTCACATGCTGCATTGCTCCGAACAGGCGGCAGGGTGTCAGCCACAATGCGCACATGACAGAAAGAAGCCACACTAAGCCAGAGCTTAAAAGATCTCCAGGTTAGATTAAACTATGTCAAATCACAGCATACTGCTATGGCATGCTAGAGAGGGAATGTCTTTCTTGCCATTTTTGTTTCTTAACGAGGAGTAAATAAAGACCTGGTAGATTGTATTCTTCCGAGTGTTTTTACCCTGGAATGGCAAGTGGCTTCTACCCTGGTTTCCCAGGAAGGCCCTTTGGATGATTGGAGAACTAGCTAAATTATGGCCTGGGAAAGGAGAGAAACCAGGGGAAGCAATTAGGCTGCTGAAGAGCCTTAAAGTTTCGGTACCTGCTTCAAGATAACCAACAGGGAGCAAAGCAAGACTGAATGCTCCTACCCTGGGACACTTCCTCCTCTCTTGGCCTTGAAGGATTCCTTCAGCCGCGAGGGCAGGTGGAGGACAGGAGTCGTAACGGGTCCGATCATCAGGCAGTGTTAGTCACTGGAGCACCAGTGATTATGCTGATCCAGTATTTTTACAGGAGGAGCAAGTCAAAGGGAAGGATTTTTGTATGAAGAGCGGAACAGAAAAGCAAAGGAGGAACCATCCCAGGTCTCCAGGGCATAAATTAGCAACCCTTTTCAGGTCTCTTAGCTCCTTCCTCAGCTTTGCACCCTGTCGGCTCGTAGCCTGCCATTGCCTTCCACCCCACAGGCTGGACTGGAAAGGACGCTTCCAGGAGCTACACTATGAACAATGATCTCCTCTGTGCAAAGCAACAAGGCCTCTGTCACAGTCGTGTCCCGGCAGTCTAATAAAGAGGGAGATTAGCCCCTCTTTTCTCTGTTACAGCCTTAATGCTGTCATTTTATTCACACTTTGCAAAGCAAATAAACCAGCAAATTGCTTGCTTTAATGAGCTGAAATTAAACTCGGTGGCTGATAAAAAGCCTTTTTTTTTTTTTTTTGCTTTCTGTTATTGGAGAGAAATCAACTGACAAGCAGCACGCGGGAAAGCAAGAGAAAACAGGCAGCATGAGCACTGTTGAACCTGTTGGAGGCAGTTACGGATAGACCCCCTCGCCCCAGACACCTCCCGCCAGACCTACGAGCAGTGCTGGGGAGGAGATACCCACTTGGGATTAATCCTGCTCTCCTTGCTGTGGGGTTGTCTTCATTTTGCCCTGCACCAAAGTGCTGCTCTAGGGCCCATGGCTCAGAGAGGAGCCAGCACTGAGATCCCTAAAGACAGGTAACTGGTCTACTTACTGGACCCAGGCTCCAAGCACAAGCCTTCCCAGAGCTGGAGGCTTTGCATGTTGTGAATCAGTCCAAACCCAGAGCGTGAAGAGGCAGAGCCCTGCCCACCAAAGAGAAGGAAAGACGTCATTCGTGGTCTTCATTCCTTCCCCTGCTCTCCTTTGTTGTCTTGCTGCAGCGTGGTAAGCCGCTGGACACAGTAAAGGCTTCTGATACAGTATATGAGGCCAAATATGTGCATCATTCATGGCTAAGTCCATAGCAAAGGCAGTACTGTGCTACATCAAGCCAGAGGGAAGTCCCAGGAGGGTACCCATGCACTCCCAGCCCCGGGAAAGAGAGGACCCACTGCCCCAGCCCTTAGGACAATACAGCATTCATAGGACATCCTGGAATAGCTAATGACTGGAGAGTGGAGGGTGAGAGGGCTGTGCAGTCTGACACTCTTTGGAAGTAGCTTGTGCCCCAGGGGTTGCCAACAAGGAGCGGTGTCTGGCCCGAAGGGAGCCAGGAGCTTGTAGCCGAGGCTGGCTGCTATATAGGAAACACAGGAGACTTGCGCAGCTGTGCATGGGTCAGCCAAAGTCTAACCATAGGCTGCAAATCAGGTGGCTGAGCCTGAGGCATCCTTAGGAGTGAAAGGTGCTCCATGTAGCCAGAAACAGCCACAGGTTCAGCTCAAACCAACTGTGCTGGTCCTTTTTGAAGGCAAGCTGGGGGCTTTGTTTCCAGGTGTTTCCCTGGCGAAGCACCTGGCACAGGGCAGACAGGGAAGGAGATGGGCTCAATCAGGAGCCCAGAGCCCAACAGCTTCTTACCCTAGACTGAACTGAATGCTACGTGTTTACAGCATGCCCTCCAGACGAGACCTTGCCGTCGCTCATCAGACGGCAGAGGAGTTCAAAGTGCTTTCATGCAGCCTCCCAGCACCTCCGTGAACCAAGGGAGGAGTATCATTATCCTCATCTCACTGAAGAGGAGACTCAAGCATGGAGAGGTTAATTGACTTGCCCAAGGCCACAGGGGATTCAGTGGCACATCTGTGCGGAGAACCCACGTGACTGCTGGCCTGGCGCTTCAGTCATTAGCCTGTGCTTTCTTCCATTTGATGAGGGGGCACGCACAGTGTATGAGGGTGCGCAGCGAGACGCAGGGGGTGCTGGCAAGATTTGGGGGGTTAGAATTCCTTTTCCATCCCCTGCAATGTCTAAGGCTTAGTCTACATTGAAAAGGATGCCCATAGGGCTATGCAGCACACCGTGCCACTGCAGGTACAGGATATACCTGCCAAAGGCTATTTGGGCAAGCACAGACAAGGGCTTTGCCGTGTACAGCAATGTCAAAACGATCACCCCGTGCCCAGAGATTGCAGCGTATCCTTGGCCTCCGCGCGGGAGGCTGCAGCAACGGTCTTTTGGCTCCACTGAAGGGAGCTTGTGGAGGGGGTGGCTGGGTCGCCGCACAGCTGAAACGAGTGCACCTTATATTATTCCAGCAACATCACCCAGGCCGTTCCACTGGGGGCTACTCATTGTTCATGTCTCAGTAAGGACAAATAAACTATTCTGCCGCTCATGGTTATTGGCCTACTTCCTAGGATATAAAGAGTGACTGGTTAAGCAGGGCCCTCTGCTCCGAAGCACCGTCCCTTTCATGTTCTGCTATCTCATGGTGGGAAAACGGATTTTTCCTGATTTCAGCAGAACCATTAGCAGAACAAGGTACAGCAAAGGAACAAGATCCAGCCCTTCATCTCACTGCTGACCAGGGCAGCTGCTCTGGGCACTGACTTTGTGGGGGAAGCAATGACTGCCACCACGGCTGCACGATCGCTGCAGCCCCCGCCTGCAGATGCCCGGCCCTGTCCTTACAGCTCCGCTGTCAGCAAGCGTCACGAGCCTCACGGACTTGAAGCACCCAGCGTGTACTCGCTGGAGCTGCTACAAGCATGTTTGGGAGATGGGGAAACGGTGGCTTGGGTAGAAAAGCGCCTTATGCTGGGCCATCGCTGCACTGCCTGGGCTGTTCTTTGAACTAATCATGTTTAAAGCTATTATTCCCCAGTACCTGAGAAAGGACTGGCCCGAGTGGCATGGAATTTCCTAGCCTAGGAAGAAAGCAGATTTCATGTGCTCTCCCACGCAGCCAGGTTTTGCAGCACTTTGGGACTGGACTTTGCACTTTGGGACATGTCCGGGCCACGAAGCCCGGACAGCCGGCTCGTTTGTTCTTTGTGGGCGAGTTATGAAACCAGGCCCCTTGTTTACACATGGGTTGTGTCATTGCCTAAAGCTTAGGACCGGAGGACTTGGCTAGACCTGCCCTAGCCTGGTAATGGAGGTCTTCGCTCGACCTGCCCTAGCCTGGTAACATCCAGGTTACCAGGCTAGGTCGGGTCTACCTGAGAGAGTCAGGGCAAGTAAAATGGCTGGGCCTCTGCAATACGGGGCGGTTGTCTCCTCCCAGGTCCAGGGACCTCCTTGTTCCAAAGAGCCCATGCTAAGAGAGAGAAATCTCCTCCTGGACTTGCCTTCCCTCCCAGTGCCCCCTCATCCCATTTGGTCTTCACAGCATTTTCACAGTGCAGTTTCTGGGAGTGCTTCAGAAGCCGATGGGGTGTCAGGACAACCATGGGAGAACTGGTATTTGAGGCAGTGAAATGTTCATGGTACTGACTCCATTTCAAACCCTGGGGCCAACCAAACTGATCCCTGATTCTGGATTTGTTAGATTGCACCACTCTGACAGTAAAAAAAAAAAAATCACAGGTGAGAATTTCACAATTGACTATCTGCTTTGAGGCCTTTTGCTTACCAGTGGTGTCTTCAAGGAAATGCCCCCAGCCTCTGCTCTGCCTCTCGCCGTCTCCTGAGACTGGGTGAACCCCTGTGCAGAGACCAGCCTCTTGGGGAATGGTCATCTGAACTCTTCTCCACTCCGACACTGGACATGCAGGGAGCGGTCCTTCAGGGGAGGTGGCAAGTCACTCCACCAAAGACAAGAAAGGGATAGATGTAAGAGAGCGGTGCTTTGATGTTCCTATACCCAAGAGGTCCTGAAGTTGCTACCAGAGTCTCTGCCTTCGGTTCCTGGGGCTAGGTTTTATCTTGAGGGTCAAGCAATTGGCCTTAACTTGTATCCAGTCCTGTGGGTGCACGGTTGCCACAACTGCGGTAACAAATGCTGGGATGCAGAAGTTTTTGTACCCACCCTATGAACACAGCCTGTGCCCCAAAGTGTCTGCAAGCACCATAAAGGGCTTTTGTAAAATAAATTAAAAAAAAAAAATCAAAACACATTTCAAACCCAGGCCCCCAGTGTTCATAGCAAAGCTGGCCATGGCGTGGTGGCCTCAGAATTCATGCTGAAGGTGCTGCATTGTACCACGTACCATAAAATGTCATCTTAACTCCTTTTTGTGTCTTGTTTTGGTTCTTTGCAGGTGAGGCAGCTAACTGGACAAGGACTCTGAGGGGCAGACAGACATACAGACGGGCAGGCAGATGGAGAAGGACCCCAGTGCTGACCTGAAGATGGGTGGAAAAAAGAGAACGAGGAGAGGCACTGTAGAAAGCAGGAGAAAAGCTTGTCTCTAAGTCAGAAAGACTCCTCTGCCTGGTCCCTACCTGGCCCTGCCTGACTTCAGCTGCAGCTGGACGAGATGCCAGAAGGGCTAACAATGCAGGTCCAGCCTCGCTGAACCTGTGGTGCAACACCCTGCAAGGAGTCACTGTGCAACTTGGACAAAGAGGTCCTCCCTTTCCCTTGGACACTGCCCACTAGGTTCCAAGCCATGAGGAGAAAGGAGAGAAAAGTGAAGCTGCCCAAAGACTATTAAACCCACGTCTTCCCTGGTCTTCAGATCCAGCACCTCTCCCCCTTCCAGCAGACAAGGGAAACTCCTTCTTTGCATTGCTCTTCCAGATGGCAGGTCGTAGGTGGGCAGTGACGTCGGCGCTGTGTGTGTGCATGGCGGCTGTCTCGATCCTGCACACGGGCAGGGTGCGGGCAGACTGCTGGCTGATTGAGGGAGACAAGGGCTTTGTGTGGCTGGCTATCTGCAGCCAGAACCAGCCCCCGTACGAGTCCATCCCCCAGCAGATCAACAGCACGATCGTGGATTTGCGACTGAACGACAACAAGATCAAGAGCGTGCAGTACTCCTCGCTCAGCCGCTTCGGAAACCTGACATACCTCAACCTGACCAAGAACGAGATCTCCTACATTGAGGATGGTGCCTTCTCGGGACAGTTCAACCTCCAGGTGCTGCAGCTGGGCTACAACCGGCTAAGGAACCTGACTGAGGGAATCCTTCGGGGCCTGGGGAAGCTGGAGTACCTGTACCTCCAGGCTAACCTCATTGAGATAGTCACCCCCAATGCCTTCTGGGAGTGCCCCAACATAGTAAACATTGACCTGTCCATGAACAGGATCCAGAGACTCGACAGCAACACTTTCCGGGGCCTGAACAAGCTCTCTGTCTGTGAACTCTACAGCAACCCCTTCTATTGCTCCTGTGAGCTCCTTGGCTTCCTACAATGGCTGGAGGCCTTCACCAACATGACGCGCACGTATGACCGCATGCAGTGTGACTCCCCGCCGGATTATTCTGGCTACTACCTGCTCGGCCAAGGCCGGACCGGTTACCGCAATGCCCTGAGCATGCTCTCCTCCCTCTGCACTGGTGGCCCTTACACCATGATACCTCGCCCGCTCCCCCCCAGGTACCAGGTGACCACAGCCCCCTCAGAAAGCCCATGCTCAGAAGAAGACTGCTCCTCTGGGGACGGCACCACACCGCAGATCCCCTTCTACACATCCGCCGGGGAGATGGAGGTGCGCCCCAACCTCCAAGCGACGCATGTCACCCATAACTCGGCCGTGCTGGTTGTGCACATCCCGTACCCCTACAGCAGGATGTACGTCCTGGCCCGGTTTGAAAACGGCTTCTCCACGGATCTCCAAAAGCTCCAAAAGCAGAAGGAGGAAATTGAGGTGAAGGATCTGGAAGCACAAAGAGACTATACCTACTGCATCGTCTCCCACCACCAGGTCTTAAGGTACAACCACACTTGCATCACCATCTTCCCAACCAGAAAAAACAGGGAAGAGCCAGTCCCCACACCTTCCACTGCCACCCACTACATCATGACGATTCTGGGCTGCCTGTTCGGCATGGTGATTGTCCTGGGGGTGGTGTATTACTGCCTCCGTAAGAGGCGTCAGCAGGAGGAGAAGCACAAAAAAGCGACCGGCAGCATGAAGAAGACCATCATCGAGCTGAAGTACGGACCGGAGATGGAGACAACCAGCATCACCCAGCTGTCGCAAGGGCAAATGCTGGGTGGGGAGACAGTGACCCGCATCCCTTACCTCCCCTCTGCGGGGGAAGTTGAGCAGTACAAGTTGATAGACAGCAGCGAGACCCCCAAAGCCACTAAAGGCAACTACATGGAAGTACGGACCGGGGAGCAGCCCGAGAGACGAGAGTGTGAACTGTCCCTGCCGCCCGACAGCCAGAGCTCTGTGGCCGAGATCTCTACTATCGCAAAGGAGGTGGACAAAGTGAACCAGATCATTAACAACTGCATCGACGCCTTGAAATCAGAGTCCACCTCCTTCCAGGGGGTGAAATCTGGAGCGGTTTCTACGGCAGAGCCTCAGCTGGTACTCTTATCGGAACAGATCCCCAGTAAGCACGGCTTCCTGTCCCCGGTCTACAAGGAAAGTTACAGCCACCCGCTGCAGAGACATCACAGCATGGAGGCACCTCCCAAACGCTCCAGCACGTCCTCCAGCGGCTCCATACGGAGCCCCCGATCCTTCCGCTCCGAGGGCTCCGGCCACAAATCAGAAGCCAAATACATTGAGAAAACATCCCCAACCGCAGACACCATCCTCACTGTGACGCCGGCGGCTGCCATCCTGCGGGCAGAGGCGGAGAAGATTCGACAGTACAGCGAGCACCGGCACTCATACCCTGGCTCGCATCAGGGGGAGCAGCACGATGGCATGGGGGGCCGCAAGCCCTCCATCCTGGAACCCCTGACCAGACCCCGTCCCAGGGACCTGGCCTACTCTCAGCTCTCTCCTCAATACCACAACCTGAGCTACACCTCCAGCCCAGAGTACACATGCAAACCGTCACACAGCATCTGGGAACGCTTCAAACTCAACCGGAAGCGGCACAAAGACGAGGAGGAGTATATGGCAGCCGGCCATGCCCTGCGCAAAAAGGTCCAGTTTGCCAAAGACGAGGATCTTCACGACATCCTAGACTACTGGAAGGGTGTGTCAGCCCAGCAAAAGTCTTGAGTCCTCACACAACTCGTGACTGAACACTAACTGGACCAAAAGCAACCTGCAGCAGCTATTTTTATTCAGACTTTCAAACAGAAACTATGAAAATCTATAATTATTCTATATAATATATAAAAGAGAGAGCTATTAAAAAAAGGTCTCACGTTTGTGAGATGTGCACCAAATTTGATCACAAACACTATAAAGAAAAAAAAAAAACTGTGGAGTGAAAAAAAAAGTTTTGTTTTGTTTCCTTTTTTTAAAAAAAAAAAAAAAAAAAGAAAAAATGAATATAAAGAGAGAGAGAGAGAGAGAGCGAGAGAGAGCGCGTGAGAGAGAAAGGGCAGAGATCTAAGGTCTGGAGTACCCCAAAATGCATCGCATGAGTCCCTATTCCGTGGTTTTGTGGATTCTTTGTGTACAGTTTGTCTTCTTCTTCCTTCCCTTCCAAAACAAACAAAAATAACAAAAAACAGCAACGACAAAAAAAACACAAAAAAAACAAACCAAAAAGAGACCAGAAGGAGTAATATCCTTTGGGGCTTTTTTGCAAACGGAGTCTTCCATCTTAGACTTTCATCCGGTCGAAGGCCCGTTCACATGTTTATTCACTGAGAGGTTTTACCACCCATGGCATTGTAAACCGAAGTTGTTCTATTGTACAGAGAAAATTTCTATATTTGCAATGTTTGCTGTATAACAAGAAAGAGAGAAGAGAAAAAAAAAACAATACTACATCTACTAAATATATATATATATATATATATTCACCTGTTTGTACCAGGTTTTAATCATGGATTTTAGAGAAAGAGGTTGCATTTGGTTGGGAGGTTTTTGTTGGTTGGGGGTTTTTTAGCCTGTTTGCTTTTGGGTTCTTTTTTTTAATTCTTTTTTCGTTTCATTTGGCTATGATTTTCTTTTCTCCCCTCCGATGAATGTCTGTGTCCAAGTTCTGATGGATTCCAAGTGCACTGAGAAAAAAGGCACATTCTAATAGAAAAACCAGACTCCCTCTCATTATTCTGCTCAGGGGATGACGGGATCCTGTCTGCACCGGGAGATGAAAAGGGTACCAGCAATAGAGGCCTTCCTCAGCCCGTTGCATGCAACACAGGAGTCAATGTTCAACCACTAACCAAAAAAGCACTAGTCTCTCTCTCTTTATATAGACATGCGATGGAGGTGGCAGAAAGTGTGAACATTGGGGAGGGAGGTGGGGGTTTAGGGCACAGAGTCACTGGTCTTTCAGCCATAAAAAAGAGCAGTTATCATCATCTAGTCCAGCCCTTGCCAGAGAAGCACACACAATAATTCCTGCAGGCAGACGATAGCTTGATTGAACCAGAGTATGTTATAACATTGCCAGATAGGAGCCCTTATCCATCCCAGATAGTATACCAGCCCTTTTGCAGCTTGTCAGAGGTGAACAAACCCACCTGGTCCCTGCCTGT
>NW_005842459.1:194301-232003 GCF_000455745.1 Alligator sinensis | reverse complement strand
TGGCTCTTACCAGCTCTTCCCCTGCTGGGGGGCACGCTGGATGCTTCATGAACAGCAAAGAGTATTCTGAACCGGCGAGCCTGTCTTGTCCCTTATGGTCCAATATACTCATTACTGTTGATGAAGAAGTGAAGGGGTTCCCTATCTGCTCCTCAGATGTGCTTTCAACTATCCCCCCCACATCTCTATGAATGAAAAGTGCTTGCCTTTTCAAGAGGCGCCAGGACAACGAGTGAACTCTGACCGGCCTCCCAGTTAGTCTCTCTCCCAGAGCAGCCGTCCCGTTTGCAAGTTTGGGGCCAAACATCCCTGTCCCTCAGCTTCCCCATCCCTAAAATGAGGACACGACCTTTCCTGTTCGCAGAGGGTTAAAGGTTCAGTTCAGGACTGGTATTTTTTTAAGGACCTTTGAGAGTCTCAGGTGAGGAGGGAAGGTTTATGGAAGGTCGAAATATTGTGAAGACATCTTCCAGGTGGAAATTAAAGTGCCAGTGGCATTTCACAGGGGTAGCCTGGGTCTCAGCCAGTCCTTGCTTTAACGAGAAACAGGTGACGATGCCCAGGTTTCCAAATGAGCCCCTGAGGGCTGCTCTGCACGCTGACAGCAGGGCCGGGATCCAGCGCAAAAGCATGTCAAGCAAGAAATGAATTATATTATAAAGAAAAACTGGGAAGAGCCATACCTCAGCACTTCCAAATTGGACCTGGGGAATCACTGGCACTGGCTCCGCCGCTGAGGATGAGGTCCACCTGCAGGGCTGAAGCAGAAGCAATGGTGGGTAGGAAAGGGGTGAGCTGGATGGTAAAATTATTTTCCTGAATTAGCTCCTGGGCGAGAGGAAACAAATTCTGCTCAGGGCGGGATCGTGAGGGATAATCTGAGGGACTTTCAGGCTGATGCAAGCACAGAGCGCAGAATCTATATAGCCACGGTGCCCGACCGGGCTAGTATTGTGTGTGTACCCTCTCCCCAAGGCAGAAGGCTGGGCTCATACCCAAGGCTGACCGGGGTTTCTGGTCCCTGGTCAGAAGAGTCGACGGGCGCGCCATCCATGTTCCAGTCCTGGTCATAGAAAGAGGCTCACACCCCATGTCCCGGCTCTTTGCACCAGATCAGATGTGCGCAGAGTGTGACACAAAAAGGCACGACGCTTCAAATGGGATGTAAATGCAAGGTCCGTCCCTCCTCACCCCCCATCCTTTCCCAGATGCGAGGCGGTCACAGCCAATGTTCCCTATCGATACAGCCGCTTCGAAAAGACTAAGGCTGCAGGTTGAGTTCATTCTGGGTATACAACGGCCATCTCATTTGCTGGCTGGGCTTCATTAGCCCTGTGGTTTTCTAAGACCTGTCCACTGTATCTAACCAAATCCTCAGGCCTGGCTGTGTTTTCCAGCGACCCTCTCATGAGTCTCCTTTGTGGGAAATGCTTAGCTCCACCAGAGGAGCACTAGGGCCCAGGAAGGAGCGGCGTCCCGTACTCTCATTTCAATACTTCAAAGTGATTTTGACAGGCGTTCTTGCAAAGGTTATGTTTGTTCAGAAAGGGAGCTGAGCTAGGGAGACACGGAGCAGGCTGGGAAGTGCATGAGTTCATTCCCCATGCTTATTTGTGTAGACAACAAGCCATTAACAGGCTTTCATTATACAAGACAGAAAATTTCCCCAGGAAAATAGTCGCTCAGCAGAAGTAAAGGCAGGTTTCAGCATCTCCTCTAAGTGCCCCCAAGCCTGTCCCCACACATGGCCTCTTGGCCCTGCATCTCCCTCACCGGTCAGAGGGAAGAGCCTGGGAAATACCTCCCCGCCACCCCTTCTCTTCAAATCCCAGCTCTGGCTCCCATGGGAGTCAATGCCCCCTGCCCTGGGCTGCCTTCCTTTGAATTACCACGGGCAGCAAAGTGAGCTCCTCACCCGAACTGCCTGTCCTTTCAGGTACGCCGGGGACTCCCGCGGAGCCGGGAGTCCAGACAAATCCATTGACCAGGACACACGCAACAGAAGACAGACACCAAGTGATGGGTGGCAAGGTCCCTTTGACCCCGTGACAGCTTCCCCTGAGAAACGCTGGGCTTGGGACATTGCCCGTTGACCGAGCGTGTCATAGGGACAGATGGTGCTAGGAGCCCCAGAGAGTGAGCTGCACCACAGGGAGGGAAGTCTTAATCTTGGCTGCCTGTAAGACTCAGCGTCCATGTGGAGTACGTGCGTCCGGCTCCAGTGCCACTGAGACTGCTCTGACATCCTAATCCCTGGCACAAGCAAGGACAAGCCATGTGTACCAGGCCTTGGTACACACAAAAACACGCCTTGCAGTCCAGTCGCTGCGTGCCAGCCACGGGAGGGCAAGAAGACAGCTCCTCATTACAGAGCCCCCAACTCCTCACACGGCAGGTCTGCTGCATCCAAAGAAACCATATTGCTATCCTGGTCCTGGAGCAAATTCAACAAGGCCTGTCCCATAACCTGGCTCTATCATAAATGCTGTGCCTGAGCCTCAGCACACACAAAATAGGAGTGCCATGCACTGGTCTGGGGACCGGAGAAGGAAGGGGTGTATGCCATATCCTCATCTCCAGCCACAAGTGGAGGGGCATGCTCCATAGTCTGTAGAAAGATGGGGGCACCCCTGCTCCAGATCAAATGTAGCCAGCAACAGTGTTTTCCTCATGCCACAGATCAATATTGTGGTTCTACGAGCAACACTCTCATATCCCAGGCTTGGCATGCATTTCACTTGCTTTTCTTTCACCTCAAAGCACCAGTTGTCTCAAAGAGTGCGTGGCCCAGCAGGAAACAAGATTTCTGCTAAAGGTTTCCCTCTTCTCCACCTTTGAGTGTCTCAGCTTCTCTGTTGTGGGACGTGCACCTGAATGTAAAAGCGCAGGGCCTAGAGCGAGCGCCCCGGCACATGCAGCAATCACCAGGCCAGGACTTGAGGTTCTGGTGCAAACCTTGCTCCGACAACTTCTGGAGTGGGATCATTTCCTGAGCAACCTGCCTCCTAATGTGCAAAGGGAGATGGCAACGGGGGCTCCCTGCTGCAGTGGAGGTTTTAGGTAAAGCCTGTGCGGGTTTTACAGAGCTGTGAGTAAAGCCTCCTGTCGGTCATCTAGAAGAGTCACTTTGCCTTCAGGGAGCAAGACCTGCAAGGGGTGCACAGAGAACGGGCAGATTGAGCATCCCACTCACCAGCCTCCCACAGGAGGGTTGTGCAAGGCTGCCCCAGAGCAGCCGCAGAAGAGGCAGGGCACTTCCACAGTCCAACCGAGGCAGCAGTGAGGGCTGGCCGACAAGGTGTAGAAGCAAGGGGCATCTGGGGCTTACGGCGCTGGGCTGGCACCTCGGGAGATCTGGGGGTTCATAGCTCTGTCGTGGAGCGATCGCTGTGTGCTCACTGCCTTGAACTGCAGAAGTGCTGTGATGTTCACCTGCTATTCAGTTGCCTCCTGCCCCATATGCCTCCATCCCCTATCTGTAAAATGGGATAATACTACCCATGCACCTCACAGGGAAGATTAATTTAATCAGGGGAGGCAGCAAAGGGAGCTCAGATACATCAGTGATGTTAACGGATAGTGACTGTGGGTGGCTTCTTCTACTGGTGGGATCCTCTCATTAGCCAGAGGTTTCCAGTGTAGCACAAGGACCTCTATTTACTAGGCTGCTGTACTAAGATTGAATCCAAGAGATTGGAGGTTTATTCCCCAAATGAAATCCTAAATCCCCCTGACACCATAATCATCTCCACAACAACAGGTAAGAGATGTCATAAAAGATCATAACGCAGTGACAAAACAGAGAAGGGTATCGAGTCAGCCGGCAGCACGGGACATCTCTCACCTTAGGGGAAATCACTTCCTCTCTCTATGCTTCTGATGCTGGATTTCTGAACCACCAATCCCCCTTCCTCACTGCTGCGGGATGAGGTGATTGGTGAGGCTTGATTAATTAGTAGCCTGTTTGTGAAGCCCTTTAGCTATGCAAATAAAAGCCGCCATAGAAATACAAAGTTATTAGTATTATAAAACAGCAGGAGCAGATGAAATCAGTGTGGCCCTGTTTTCATGCCAGCGTTTGACTAGTCAGGATCCAGCAGAGAAAAATGCCAAAATTTTGATGCAGCAGCATTGCTCTTGCTAGATGAAACGCCTATCAGGGTAAGAAGCTCGTTAGACAAAATGGGGTCAGAAAAGCTCCAAGTACCCAGATGTGAGTTTACACAGAGACCCTGCCACCCATTAAAGTTGTCAGGATGCTTTCCATTGGCTTTAGCAGGCTTTGGCTTAGGGCTGGCGTGGAAATAGGAGCAAACAGCTTTACTACAAACAGTCTGCAGCTGACATTGGGAGCAATGTGAAACACCTGCCATTGATCCCCTCCCTACCTTGCTACTGAGCCAGGCCCTTGCTATGGCCAGGGACACACCTGGAAAGATTTGTATCCCATGGAACAAGATGCCAACAGGTGCACGGAGATGGGGACCAGACGGAGCAGAGTGAGAACATCCCTTCCTCGGTGAAGCATGGGCCCACTGCCCAAAGGCTGAGCGGAGGCCAAACTCTCCCTCTCCCTGTGAGGGGATGTCCTTCCAAAACCGGGCTGAGGTGAGCTGGCAGCAAATGGCTTGTGTGCAACGTTTGCAGGGGTTCTTGCTCGGATGTATCTATTCTGAGGACAAATAAAGGACTCCAGAGCAGAGGGGTTAATACCTTCCCCCAGCACCAACATGCATGAGGGGAAGTACTTTCCAGGAGAAAGTGAAAAGCAGCAAAGGCAGGAGAGTGGCAGGAGCAGACACAGGCCTCCTATGGAAATGGCAACCACAAAGCCCAGAACCTCCTTGGATAGTCTCCCGGGGCAATAAGAAGACTATCATGCCTCCTGGATTCTCCCAGGGCAATAAGAAGACTATCATGCCCCCTGGATCAGTGTGCATCTTCTTGCTACTCCCATTCAAAAGCCTTTTGGATAAAGCTGGAGATCCCCAAGTTTTTACCCCTGCAGTTACCAGCATGCATCAGGGTCCCAACCCTTTTTCCCCCTCACCAGCAGCAGCAACAGTTCCAAATACAGCTGAACAAGGACTCCAGGCTACACAGGGGAGGGGAAAAGCAGAGGCAGCTGCAGGTGTCAGCTACTCAGTGTGGAAGATTTGACAGGCCTGGGAGAAAGGGACCTGCCTTGGAGGCTTGGAGAAGGCTTTCTTGTTTCTTCCACGGTCTCCTTCAGGCTTGGGCTTCTCTTGCAGGGGAGCGTGGGGGCAGCGGACCTGGAATCAAAACAGAACTGGATCCTGCCGGCAGGCAAAGCATCTATAGGTCCACAGAGATGCTCCAGACTGACAGTGCCCTCGCTGTCTAAGGAGAGCGCCGAACAATGCTGCTGAACACCACTCGTCATCACCCCGCTCGGCAGCCTTGACTGTGCCACCGGACAGGGGAAGCGAGCAAACAAAGGCTCCGAGAAAGAAAGGGAGAGAGATGAAAAGACTCGGGGAGATGAGAGATAGCGAGCAAGGCTGAGAGATACAAAGGGACAGAACGAGGGAACGAGAGAGAACAGCTGTGCCCTGCCTGTCGGACAGGAGGCAGTCTCCTGAGAGGCTGAGATTGCGCAGAGTGAAAGTGCGGAGAGAGAGATCTTAAGAGTGAGCAGTTGCTTCCCGGAGGCGATGAAACGGAGAGAAGGAGCAGAGGGACCCTTCACTGGCTCTTCCTTGAACTACCCTATGACATTTTCTGATTTGTTGAGTTGGGGGCCAGGGAGGAGAGACAGAGAGAGAGTCTCGCCCGCTCTCTACAAACACCGATGCCTCAATCAGAAGGAGCTGCCTTCTGTTGTCGAAGAGCACAATGCTGCCAGCTAGGGAGGCAGCAGGTAGAGGCCAGAGGAGAAGGGGGGTCGGATACCGGTAGCTCATCAGTAACCAAAGTGGAGGATGTCCCTGTACCATGGGGCGATGTCTAGTATGCAAGAGCGGTCTCCATTATTGTGCCAAGATGTAAATTGCTCCCTAGCTGCCTCGTCTTGGCAGCAGGGTGAGTGGGCAAGGGGTGCGCATGTGTGTGTGTGCATGCATGGGGGGTATGACAATATGGGCAACCACCAGCCAGCCTCTTGGGAGCAGAGGACATAGACGGCAGCACTGCCCTCGTGCACCTTTGCGTTGACACTGCCCCTTTCCGACAGGAGGTCGGATGTGCTGACGCTGCTGCGATTGCTGTGCTCCCTGCAATCCAACAGGTTGTCGGTGGTTGCTGCCTTTCCTATCTGCCGGTTCCTGGGCCCGCTTGCTCTTCTGTTTGCCGTCCTTCTATCTGCAGGAACGAGGGGCCAACCTCTCTACCCAGGCACCATTATACAGACGCTGCTCCCCACTGACAATCTTACCACATCTTACAGAACCAGAGCACCCGCTCTGCTCGGTGGCAAACGTGAATGAAGCATTCAGCTGTCATTAGTGCAATTGCTAGGTTGGCCTTTTTGGGGGGGAAAAAACTAGGCTGTTTCTTAGAGACGCCAGAAAATGAACTGCAAGAAACGGGCTGGATGGATCTCTGCTCCAAAGGCCGCAGCGATCTCAAATCCTTAATATTTCTATAGTGCGTGAAGGATTGTCTTGTAGCCCAAGTGGGTGGGGACCTGTTTTTGGAGCAAAATGTCCTCCTGAGGACCTCCACTAATGACCGTAGATCTGGTAAAGGGAACAGCTGGCAGCTATATCGTGTGTGACAGGGATGATATCTGAGTCTGGGAGGATGGGAGAAGAAAGGAAGTAAGAGAGCGGGTATTAGAAGAAAAGGAGGAGAAGGCATATTCAGGTTTTCAGTTCTCTGGCTCTCTCAGAGGATGATGAGGGACGGGAGGAGGAAGGTAACGCTGGAGAGAAGCAAAGACCTTCCTTGGCCTAGGCCGGGTTATCTGTGCACCAGACCCCTGAAAGCCACAAGAGACAGCCCCAGCAGCTGGTCCCGCACATTACTATTTAATCCTAATCTATTCCACCCTCTGCTGCCAAAGCCCCCTAGAGAATTGCTGCTGCTTTTGTAGAAACCCTGCTGTTCCCTTCAGAAGGAAAGGAGACAGCAGTAGCGAGGGCTTGGCAAGAGCCTTTCACATAAAGTTTCTGCTTCAAGTGAAACTTTTCAATGTTCACCAAATGTTTTTTAGCTTAAAGCAGCATTCCTCAAAGGGATGATGAATGAATGAATAAAAAACATCCCTCAGTCTCACTGCATGGCATCCCACGCTAAGCAAAGGAAGATTTTCATTTGCAAGTAATTCATACCCTGCTACCCACAGCTCCCGATTCTCGCAGTGCCAGACAGAAAAGGAACCGGAGTCTCACATGTAGCAAGTTCTGCCTCAAAGCTAGAGCCCGTGATGTACGAGCAGTATCTAAATGTGGCAAAGTGGATCTAAATATAGGTAGGTATATTTTAGGGCCAGGTTTTCCAAAGGGTACGTGCCTAGCTGTGTGCGCAGCCTCTGACGGAGGCTGGCACGCACACCTCGGCATGTGCAAAGCACAGGCTGTGTTTGCTGGAATTTGTGCGCACCTTTCCAAAATCTGGTCCAGGGTAAATGATAGAAGTAAGCTTCGCTGGCAAATGCTTTGGGACGGCCAGTAGGGAGCGAGGAGCACATGGCTAGGACTTTTGAGTCTCCAGTCGGCGCCTCTGGGGAATTCGTCTCAGACACCGCCGAGCAAACAGGAGGAACTCGTGGGGCTTAAGCAGCGTCCCCGAGGACACAGAGACAACAGCCGCCTCTATCTCCGCATCTCACATGGGGAATTTGGTTGCCCTGGAGAGGGAAAGACAAGTCATTAGTCAGAGATGACACAGCACAAAAATCAGCAAGCTTCCTCCCATGGCCCCTTGCTAGGAGGGAGAAAACAGGTGAGTCTCTCAGCATGACCTTGACCTCTCAGCTGGGCCTGCAACTTGAGATGGCAGCAGCAGTTACGGACACTTGCCCCAGTGGAGGCAGCGGTTGTGCTCCACCCGGACGGCGGCTGCCCAGGAACCTGGCAGGGCCGCTTTGGGTCCTTCTGGTGTGCATCAAATCAAGCCAGGGAGGATGACTCTGAACTTTGTGTCTCTTTGGCAAACCCCCTCTCACCTACTTAACACAGGGGAGTCACCTATGGGTAGTTCGAATGCACCTGTTGCACAATAAATCAGGGGCCGCTGGCTTTCTCAAACAGCTGGGCTAGGGACAGAAGTGACACGCAAACCAGTTTAAGTGATTAGAAACTGGTTTAAACCTGTAACAGAACAGAAGTTCAGTGCACATAAACCAGTTTCAAAATGGCCAAAACGAGTTGAAGATAAACCTGGTTGAATGTAGTATCAGACTTAACTCATTTAGGTCAAACCGGTTTATGGAATTTCTGTCCCAGACCCCTTCCTGGTTCAAGTAAAATCACAGACCCCCAGCATCCCAGCATGCTTTGCCAGCCTGGGCTGAGCTGGGCTGTCTGCTGGAGCAGAGCAGGGTTGGCCCCGCTCCTCTGCTCTCTAGCTGGAGCAGTGACGGCTGGCTGACGAGGGGGTGAGCGTGCGGGGGACGCAGCCCGGTCTGCCTGGTGGGGGCAGAGCAGCCCTTGCCAGACTTTTCCCCACTGGAGTGGAGGGCTCACGCAGAGGGGAATTAAATCCCCCTGCTTCCCCTCTCCCACTGGCAGGGACCCCAGATGAGGTCTGCCCGGCTTTTCTCCCCTGCTTGTAGCTCAGCAAGGCCCGGGACCCCCAGAAGCCCCTCCCAGCTAGGGGGAGATCCCACTACACCTTCCCAGCTGCCAGAGCCGGGGTTTTGCTTGGGGCAGCCCAGGTGCAAAGGCCAGATCGGAGGAAGAGAGGGGAGCAAAATGGCCCTAAGCCTAGGTGAGGACACGCACAGAGGGCATGTCTCCATCCTGGACATGAGTCCCACCAAGCAGAGGGACCCAGGCAGGGGGTGGGGAAAGGGCTCAAGTGTGTCTGCACTAGCCCATGGCAGAGCTGAGTCAGGCCGAGCATGCAGCTAGAGGAGCAACTCCTGCCCAGAGGCCCCTTCCACCCACTGGAGAGTGGTGTCCAGGCCAGCCCCGGCCCCTGTACTGGCAGGCATGGTACGGGCGTGCCCCCTCAGCCCTGAACACTATTACTGCGCCCCCCGGGCTGCTGGGCACTGTGGTGGGTGCGCTCTGTTTGCTGTTCTCCTACCCAGCAGCGGTGCAGCACGGCCCCATGCACCAGGTGCCAGGCATGGGGCTCTACCCCTATGAGTTCCCTGCCGCCACCGCTGTCAGGGGGGCTCACCCTGGCCATACTGGTAGGCACCACCCATGCTGCCAAACAGGGGGAAGCCATAGGGGTAGTGCCCCACACCTGCAACTGGTGCACGGGGCCATGCTGCGCCACCAACACTGGATAGGAAAGGGGCAGGCAATTATTTTGGGCAGAGGGCCGCTTACTGAGTTTTGGCAAGCCATCAAGGGCTGAATGACAGACAGCACAGGGCAGATTAATATTAATTTTCTAAATTTTGTAGGGGTCTTGCGGGCCGGATAGAATGGCTTGGTGGGCCGCATCCAGCCCGTGGGCAGCATTTTGCCCACCTCTGCGATCGGGGAACAGTGAGCAGGATGTGCCCAGCTCAGTGTCCAGTCGCCCAGGAGACACAGGTAATAGCACTCGGGGCTGAGGAGGTAAGCCCATGCTGTGTGCACCGCTGCGGGGGCCAGGACCAGCCCAGGTGCCACTCTTTACTGGGTTGAAGGGGCCACCGGGAAGGAGCTGCTTCCCTAGCTGCATGCTCAGCTCAACTCTGCCCTAGGTTAGTGTGGACACACTCAAGCCCCTTCCCCAGCCCTAGCCTGGGTCCCTCTGCTTGGCAGGGCTGACATTCAGGATGGAGCCGCCACAGCTGCCGCAATCCCTCTGTGTATGTCCCCACCTGGGCTTGGGGCCATTTTGCTCCTCTTCCTCCCCCTGATCTGGACTTTGCTCCCAGGCTGCCCCAAGTGAAACCCCAGCCTCTGCAGCTGGGAAGGTGAAGTGGGATCTCCCCCTGGCTGGGAGCAGGGGCTCTGGGGGTCTCAGGCTGTGCTGAGCCTCAAGCAGGGGGGAAAAGCTGGGTAGACCCCAGCTGGGGACCCTACGTGCCAGGGTGGGGGTTCAGACCCCTCCCCAGTCCTACTCAGCCTGCCAGGGCCTGACCCACACCCCCAGCTCAGCTTCCCTGCAGCCTGAAGGGAAGGGAGGGCTCACTCTAGTGCCACCCAGCTTCTAGTCTGGGCCACTGCAGGCACGTGCCTGCATTTCCGGAATCAAAAGTGAATGTCTGTTCACTTGCGTGTTGGTTCAATTTACACAGGTTAAACTAACTTGCAAGATTGAATCAATTCAGGCTCGGGCTTTTTGAATGTCTGTACTTAGCCCTGGAGACTTTTTGGCTTCTGTAAAGGACAGACTAGCAGCACAGCTGAGAGCACAGCTCTGGCAGGCCATTTGCTGCAGTCCCAGCTATAAGAACTATCTTTTATTGGTTCAGACCATAGGTTCCTCTTGTCCAGTCTCCTGTGTCACACAGAGGCAGCGAGTAGATGCTGAAAGGGAGAGGAAACTGGGTGCAACCAGGGCTTTTTCCACTGCTCCTTTGCCCCTCACTCCCATGCTCAATAGCAACCAATGCCCCTTTTCTCCAGGAATGTGTCTAGTCCCTTCTTGAATCCCTTCTGGCTAAACTGTCAGGTTTCACCACATCCGGTGGCCACAAGTTCCAAACTTTAACTACCCCCTGTGTGAGAAAGAATTTCCTTTTGTTAGTTTTAAAAGTACAACCTACTAGCTTCATTTTGTGACTGCTAGTTCTTGCATTGTGGGAGATAGTAAATTCCTATTTCCTTTTCTGGATTGGGCCTCCCCCAGATAGCCTGGCAGTTCTGGGACTAAAGACAGGGCATGCCAGGAAAGGAACTTGCCTCTGAAATGTAGATCCCAGCTCTGGGGCCATCCACTGCATCTTGCCATCCCTGTCTTCATTCCCTATGATTAGAAATACTCAGGAGGTTAAAGATAGGGAGGGCTAGGGCTTAGCAGGTTTCCTCAGAGCAGACCTACCAATGCACCAGACTCTTAACCTGAGGCAGCTCTGCGGTTTGTAGCTGGAGGCTTCACACGGCTCTGCCACAGCACCCTGCACTAGCTAGCACAGTCACTCTGATGGCCCCCATCATCATAGCAATGGATTCAGCCTCGCAACTCCCCTCATCAGTACTGAAGTGCAGGCATCCCCATTATCACATTATCTTGCATACAACACACTTCTTTTCCCCAAAAAACTGGATGCTGAACATTGGGGTGCACATTGTATGTGAGAAATAAGGTAAGAGCAGGTTCTGCTGCCTACCGGCTGAAACCAAAAGTATAATCTGCATGGATTCAAAGGGGGCAGACCAGTGAGCAGGTTTGGCTCCCTAGTTGTTGCTACTCACTCACTCACTACAAAGAAAAATCTTTTTTTTTGTGCTCATTTTACCTTTCAAGAACAAGGTGCATATTATATTTTGGGCCGTGTTGTATGTGAGAAAATAAGGTATTCAAATGGAGATGCAGAGCAGCCAGGATGTGTGTAGCAGAGTCAGGATCACAGGACCTTCCTTCGTCTCACAACCAGCTCTGGCTGCAGAAGCCTCTGACCTGCTAGTCTATCTCAGAGTCGTCCGACAGCCGCCCCTCCTGTGCGCCTGCCTCTCACTCCACACCAAGTGGGTAGATGTAACCAGAGCCTGCTAATTGATGCCAGCTACTTTCCATGAGGCTTGCAAACTCATCTCAGGGATGACCTTGGTGCTGCACAAATGAGAAGTCTGCATGCCGCGGTGGTAGCTGCAGCCTGGCTACAGTGCATGGCAGCCTAGCCATAAATCACTGCTCTGGAAGGAGCAGCAAGTTCAAGCCGGAGAAGGAGCAGAGGGCTATGGACGTCTGGCCCACACAGACAAGGCCAGGGCAGGGGAAATACAGGCTCTGGCACAGAGCCTGTGTTCATTCCTGGGCTGGACCCATAAGCAGGCAGATCAGGGTGGGGGCTGGAAAGCAGCAGGCCTTGCACTGGGCTATTTTTAGCAGAGCCGGCAGAGCAGGAGTCTGGAAACCAGAGTCAGAATTTATTTACATTTCTGAGTGCTCATCAGAGTAAGCAATGACAACACGGGGAAACAATCCCGTCTTCTCCTCACGCCTCTGCGGGAGCCCATGCAGCCTCTCTGAGCTCAGCATCACACTGCTGGTGCCCAGGGACCAGCCACAGAGGCAGCCCCATGCACAGGTGGGAGACAGGCAAAGGGGGGCATTAGGATGGAGGCACATGTAGGTCTCATGTGGCTAATTATGGTCCATATGCTCCTCTCTCCTGAATGGCACTGCCAACCCGCTGCTTTGTGTGTGCATCTAAACATGCACTTTCAGTCAAGACAGACATGCCTTTTACCCACAGTTACACTGATGTGTGCATGGAGCAGATTCAGCATAGGATGGGCAGCAGGAGGCAGTGTAACATAAGAGAGGCACAACCCTAGCCCCACGCACAGGCACTGACAACAGGGGCAGGCGTGCTGCTGGGTGAGGGTGGCAGCTGTTTTAGTGCAGAGCCATATTCGATAGGTGGGGGGGTGTAGCGGTCACTCCACGGGGTCCCATCAGCTCCTTCTTAAGTTACCCAAGTCCTACGTGTATGCAGAACAAGAGACCTCATCGCGATCTTGTATATTTGATGCTTGGTCTCTCTCAGTAGCAGTTTGGATCTAAACGTTTCTCTGTAAAGAAAAGTAACAGGTAGTCCTCCTCTGTATACGTGCTTTAATTTCCGCCCTATCAAATTGTTCAAATCACTAAAACTGTACTAATGCAATAAAATAGTCATTAATGCTCCTTGGTATTTCAATTGCTTAACTTGTTGATGTCTATGGTTGCCATCTGCTAAGTAAGCTTGCCCAAGATTTTCTCGTTGGCTTATGACTATGTCTTTTGTTTTACCTTCATTTATATTCCTCTTTTTCATATCATTTCTTTCATGTCTCCAGCCATTCTTTGTATCGTGTCTATTGTCTCTCCTACAAAAGCCAAATCATCAGCATATCCAAAAAGCTGGTGCAGGCCATTTAAATTCAACTCACCCTGAAAAGTTTGCTATGATTGTATTATTTTTTCCAGAGCCACACTGATGGACCCGAGCACCTCCCTGCCTGCGTTCCATATTGGTAGGAAATGAGGCAGATATTTCACTGCCAGTTCATACTCTACTGTTTCAAATGCAAACACACAATTGTACCATCCTCATAATTTTATCAGGGATTCCAAATTCTTTCATTGCAGCCCAGAGGCCATCTAGCAATATACCTTCACCATTTTTCTTAAAATCTGTAAGAGCTGTGTATGCTGATCCTATTGCCATCTTATCTTGGGCAGTCAATGAACTGAAAATACACGATCCGCCGTGGATCAGGTTTTCCAGAACCCCAGCTGAGAACTCCCCATCAATTCCCTCTTGTTTAAGGAGCAAGTCTATAGAAGTATCAAAGTGGTGTCCTAAGACTTTAATGAGCAAGAAGATATCACAATAACTCTTATGGCCCATTTTGTCTTCCTCTTTTCAAAACCAGGCATGTCTTTTATTTCCTCTGAATCTTTTTTTTTTCCAAATCTCCAGAGGAACAACATTTGCTTATAACGTCTTTGAGATGGTTTCTCCCCTCCTGTTTAATAATTCAGCAGACACATTATCAACACCTGGTGCTTTCTTCTTCCCGAGCGCTTTGATTGCCTCTTGAATCTCTTCAAAATTTGGTTCTTCCACAAACAGCTCAGCTGCCTGGAAAATGGCCATTTGTCACTCACCTTTACCCATCTCACTATTAAGGAGCTCAGCGCCTCTATCCTTCTCTAATTGCTTTCTCTGTAACTATGAGATTTCCATTTGGGCCCTTGTTCAGCCTTGCTTGTGATTCATCTCCTTTCCTTTCTACTTTGTACATTATTAATATTTCTCTCCTGCTCCTCCTTCTCCGCAAAGGTGCACAGTTATTGTTTCTTCTTTATATTTGGTGTACTTTTTCTGCCCCTTTATATTCCTGTGGTCATCTTTACCGTACCTCTGAAGGTTGTCCACTTGGGATCAGCATCCTCCATAACCTTCGTGGAGCCTTCCAGAGCCTCATACCTGTTCTTTGGGAGCTCTTAAAGATTTGGTGTCACATCTGCTAGCTCCAGCTCTTTATCATGACAAGACCCCCTCCCCTGCCCTCCCTCTTCACAATATCATGGTCTGAGTCCCAGTTGTCTCCTCTTAGGCTTCTGGTAGCCTGGAGGTTGCTCGTGTGTCAGGAATGATAAATACAGGGTCAGGCCGAATGATGGGAAATCCACCTTTGCCTACCAGGTATGGTTATGTATGTTATCATAAGGAAAGAACATTTGTTCACAGCCACGTCTTTAGAGGTGGCAAAATAACTCACCCTGTTCCTCTGTCACTGGTTATATCATGAAGTTTCTCAATCCTTGGAGTTGGGACTTGAAAATGGAGTACCTCCCTTCTCATAAATTTATATGAGATTCTTCTACTGCTCCCAGCTAACACAAGCCTCCTAAGCTGCTGCATAGACACTGGTCAGCCCCTAAGCAGCTTCATGTCTCCTGAAAGGCCATCCTCCACTTTTAAATGCAGGTGCCAAAGACAGGGACTAAGAGACTGGAGGTGGGAAGCCACAGTTCTGTGCTGGGAACAGGGAGGATATGCCCAGTGCCAGACAGGAGGAAATGTCCAGATCCCAATTAAACAGATGTAATTCTCTGTCAGAGATGAGTCCAGGCTGTGGCATTTGGATATGAACTCCACTGAGCGAGATCCTCGCCCGGACTCCCTCCACGCTTTGGGGCGTCCTGAGCCAGGGGCTCTAGTCTGAGCCCCTCACTACTCCATGCAACTGGACAACTCCCAGTACACAGGGCAGTTCTTCCATTAGAGCCATGAAAAAACAAATCGCTTCGGTTTGACTGGGGCGGTGGAGGACACCGATCCCCAGGCAGGCTTGGAGGTTTTCATACAGGGATCTGCAAAATGCTTCGGCCTGGGAGCATTTAGCTCCAGTGGTCTTGGCCTCAGCAGCAAAGCCACCAACCTATCTGGCATGGCACTGTGTGGTGGCAAAGGGTAGTGAAGCAGGCACAGGAGAATGAACAGTTACCATCACGGTGGCTCATGCGCTGCCCTTTTGCAAATCAAAACAGCACGAGGTACAGTAGTGAGACACCTGTGCGAAGATACGGCTTACCTAGGGAACTAATTTAGCTGAAAGGAAATAGAAGGGTCATAAGAGGTTTCCTCGTTAAAAAGAAAAATATATAGACAAGAGCAAAAGGAAGCCTCAGGTCAAAGTGCCCATGGGGAAGAGCTGTAGCAGGGTTGACTTTAAGCAGTAAAGGCACAGATTGAGAGAGCACCAGAACTAGCGCTGTTTCAGCCTACGATTGCAGGTCAAAGGCTTGGACAGAGATTGGAGAGAGATGAAATCAAGCTGTGCGGCTGAACTGTAAACAGCACTGCAGTTAATCTGGGTAGGATTTGTAGAATCAGCTAAGGTAATTGGAAGGGTGATTTCAAATGAATATTCAGGAAAACGTTTGCAGGGAAAATAATACTATTTAGCACTTCTAATGGGCTTTACATCTTCAAAACCTGGCCAGCCATTAACTGATTGCTCCACAGCTAGGTCCAAAGGCTAATAAAAGGGATGCTTCATTTAGTTATTTCATAGCTGAGCGTCTCAATAAAGCATAAGGAAGAGCCGGCTGCTCGCTAATAGGTTTGGTAAATAAACACAAGGAAGACAAGAAAAAGAAGCCCTGATACATTTAATCATGCCCTCCATTACAGCATCTTCCTGCCACTGCCCAGTAGCTGTCCTACCTCAATCAGTCATGTGGAAGCCTATTGAGGATGCGAGTTCCTTATTTCCTCTGACAGCTCCACCTAGATTTCACACGCTCCCAAAATTGAGGGTGCCCAGGTCAGGGACCCATCTACAGTCCGCGTTACCACGTGACAGGGGAGCCCGATGTAGGAGTGCCTGATGCACATTACCCACGGTACAGGACAGCGGGTATAGATGGGTATAGCGAGACCTCAGCTCGCTCAGAGTGAGCCAGTTTGAGTGCCGGAAGAAGTATAGTGCATTAGCACAGCTCTCCACCTGGGCTGGTGCAGCCAGTGCAACTGCACTAATTCGTACCCGGTGCAGCCCTATTGCATTTCAAAACCGCACAAAGGTGAAAGAGTGCAGAGCAGGACAGATTACCTCTGAGAAAGCATTGCACCGTGTCAGGGCACTGCTCGGTCGGGGTGCTAGGTCACACATCCATAAGGAAAGGCCAGGTTCGGGAGCCCCGCAAAACGCTGGGAGCTGCGCAGAGCAGCTGGCTGGGGTTCGGGGCAGCCCAGTGAATACAGGTCCCAGTGTACTCACATCTCCATGGATGGATGGAACAAGTGATTCAGCCTCTGGTGATATAGACTGATTAAGCAGCTTTATTTCCTCCCCATCCTGGCAAACGCTGAAGCTGGAGATAGCAGGCAGCTTTTCAAACCGCAATAAAAACGGAGGTATTTTGTGTTTGTTTTATTTAAAAAGTAAACAGCTCTTTGTGTTTGATGAGCAAGCAATTTCATAAACACTGCGGAGAAAATAGACTACAAAGTTTCACCTCAGTAATTTCTAGCCTCTTTTCACAGCAGCAGCAGGAGAGGAACAAATGCAAGCCTGAAGGGGTGCGGGGGTGCCAGTTCCTAGATCATCTGCCTTTATCTCGGGCTCTGGGAGGAGCAGCGGGCAATGCACAGAAGCCAACATGCTGGTCCCGATGGTGACCAAAAGGTGCCAGTTGCACCAAACCATTTAAACCTGAATGAATGGAAGAATAAAGCACTTGAAAGACTGTTAAAATGAAATGAGCCACTCATATCTTATTGTCTATGACAAAACACACCTCCATATTAATCCTTCCGTCATATGCTCCAAGATGCCAGCAATTCCTTCCAACTATTGTGCACAGCTGTACTTTCTAGCCCATATTCTCCCCTTAGGTTGACAGCCAAGAAGCTAAATTACCACCCACGTGTCTCTATTCCCTGGGCATCTCTACCCACAGCCACCCCCTGTCCATTATAGAAGAGCTAACTCCATTGTGTTGCCTCTCTTCAGTCTACTAGAAATAGCTGAACACCAGGAACAAATTTGTGTACTTCTTCATCCAAAGTCCTCATTTCTGGGAACCACTGCTTTCCGACATGGTTGCTACTGTTCCTTTTCTTTTGAGGGCCATATTCTGTATTTGCAATGTGCCTTTTAAAGCACTGCCCACCCATCTGGGTGGCGCTCGGGGGAGGTCACTGAAGACTGGAAGAGGGCACGATGTTTCCTGAAATGGTCGCGGGTATTTTTGCTATAGCATATATTTTTAATGTTAATTAAATATACAATTTGGATCTTTTAAATTAAAATCACAGCAATGTGGGATTAACCAGGTTCATAGATTGTAAGGGGCCGGAAGGGACCTCGGAAGATCATCGGGTCCAGCCCCTGCACCAAGCAGAAAAGACAACTGGGGTCAGTGACCACAGCGAGGGGACCGTCCAGTCTCCTCTTGAAGATTTCCAGGGTAGGTGATTGCACTACTTCTGGAGGGAGTTTATTCCACCGTCTGGACACCCTGACCGTGAAGAAGTTTTTCCTAATATTAAGCCTGAACCAGTCTTCCAGGAGTTTGTAGCCATTACTCTTGGTTTTCCCCAAGGGTGCCTTGGTGTACAGTGGTTTGCCTAGCCCTTGATGTATTCCCCTGATATAGCAGTAAGCTACTACCAAGTCTCCTCTCAGTCTTCTCTTTCTCAGGCTGAAGAGACCCAAGTCCCTCAGCCTTTCCTCGTATGGCTTGCTTTGCAAGTCTCTGATCAGATGGGTGGCTCTTCTCTGCACTCTCTCAAGCTTTACCACATCCTTGTTGAAGTGCGGTGCCCAGAACTGGACGCAGTCCTCCAGCTGCGGTCTCACCAACGCTGAGTAAAGCAGAAGAATCACTTCGTTGGTCTTGCTTGAGATGCACTGGTTGATGCATGCCAGAGTATTGTTTGCCCTGCTGGCTACAGCATCGCACTGCCGGCTCATGTTCATGCTATGGTCATTATTACTCCTAGGCCCCTGTCAGTAAGTTTGGCATCATTGAGCCTGTAAGTGTGATGGGGACTGTTCGTCCCCAGATGGAGCACTTTACATTTCTCAATGTTGAACTTCATCTGGTTCTGATCCGCCTAACTTGCCAGCCTGTCTAGGTCCACCTGTATCTGTAGCCTATCTTCAAGCGTGACCACAATCCCCCATAACTTGGTGTTTTCTGTGAACTTGGCCGGCAAGCTCTTTACTCCCACATCCAAATCGTCAATAAAGATGTTGAAAAGCACTGGACCAAGCACCGATCTCCATGGGACACCACTAGCCACTTCTTGTTGGGATGACGCAGATCCATTCATTAGGACTCTCTGGGACCTACCCCGCATCCAGCTGCCTACCCACCTGACTGTCGAGCAGTTAAACCCGCAATCCTCCAGTGTTCCCATGAGAACATTATGGGATACCAGATCAAAGGCTTTTTGGAGGTCTAGGTATACCATGTCAACCTCCTCTCTCTTACCCAGATGGGAGTTACCTGGTCACAGAAGGAGATGAGATTGGTAAGACAAGACCTGCTTGCGGTGAAGTCATGCTGGCTGTTGTTCAGGATCCTACCTTCTGCAAGAGTATTGCACATAGACTCCTTAATGAATTTTCCCAGGATTTTCCCTGGAATAGAAGTTAGGCTGATTGGCCTATAGCTGCCCGGGTCCTCTCTCCTCCCCTTCTTGAAGATGCGCACAACATTGGCCCTCTTCCAGTCTTCAGGGACCTCCCCCAAGTGCCACCCAGATGGGTGGGCAGTGCTTTAAAAGGCACATTGCAAATACAGAATATGGCCCTCAAAAGAAAAGGAAGTGTCACCAGGAGGTAAAGCCTTCTTAATACCACAGAGCCTGACTTTCAGAAGAGCCGAGTTCCTGCAACTCCAGCAGAAGTCGGGGAAGCTCTGGGTTCCCAGGGACTTGGAAACTGAGGCTTGTGAATTCTGTTTTCCCAATGTCATTAGTAATATAAAAAGAAAGTCAGTGAAACAGTGTGCCCTGGACAAATAAGTTGGGAAAGTCAAATTTCTGCTCTGCAACTGGTTCACTTGCCTCAGTGACCTCAAGCCCTATCACTTGAGACAGAAGCTAAGACTTTCCTGAAATTTAGGGTCAACCCCCAGAGGCTTTCAACCAGGCTGAGCAATATGAACTGCACCCCCCACCCCCTATCTGTCTGGCCTTTAGGCCTCCAGCACAGCTGGATGGCAGCTGGATTGAGATGCAATTCTCCACCCCTCACTCTGGATTGGGATGGCACTATACTTCCTGTTGTATGAGAAAGCCCATCTAGGAATCAGACTACCCACGACTTGTCTCTCCTTCTGTATTTGGCTCTAATTATGGGCAGTAGAAATATGAAGTTCAGTATAGGAAGTCTGGAAGTCAGGAACATAGAGCTATGGGACTGCCCGTGGTGGACTTCTGGAGTCTTGTGGTCTGCAGACAAGTCCCAAACACTGAAGGGACAGGCTGCTGAGGAGGGAAGCAGAGGTTGAATAGGGATTGACCCTAGTCCAGACCTTCCAGGCTGGGGTTAGGTGTTTACAGTGTGGATGGTCAGTAGATACAGGCTTGTGGGTGTCCATAAAGTCAACCCTATCAGGGTGGAGGCAGCCAGAGACCCTGCTACCATCCGCACTGCAAGGCCCATGACTCACAGCTGAGCCATGCAGAATCCATTCAGTAGAGGGAAGTGCTTCACATCCAAACTAGATAGTTTGCTGCAATGTAAAATACATATTGGAAGAGACTTGGGATTTCATTTAGATAAAGATGTCATTCTTCTTACAATGAATCTTAATGATTCATGCGTTTTTACAAATCACATTTAAATGCATTTGTTCCTTCATTACCACACATACACCTCTAATACCCCTTGAGGAATGCTTCATTTCTGTAATAACTGGCCTATTACTATTCTTCCACATATTAGTCCATATTTATCACTAAACTGTATCTATCTAGTGCTGCAGCATGTCGCATTACCCAGTGCTATGTAAGAAAAAATCCCGCTTCCAACACCAAGAACTGAGTCGAGACCAAAGGTCACCGCTTAAAAACTTTCAATTTGATCTTGCTGCTGTGTGGGTTTAAAATCTGTAACCATGCCCTGATATACTTCATTGTATTAAGAACACACTTTCAGTGCCTATAACAGCTGCTTCTATGAATTTAGCACCATAAGCAAGTCTCATGGGGTAAGTGCAACACACTTTCCGCAAGGAAAACTCCAGATGATTCTGAGTTTTGCCTGAGCGAGGCTTCCAGGATGCAGACCTGTATACTTAATAGTACACAATGCGCTGCTCTTCCCAGTGTGAGAAGCCTTGGGGAAAGGCGCTGAGAACTGGGAAGCAAAGTGGCCACAATGAGCTCCAAACAAACACTCCAGCCGCCATGGGAATTTGGGGCGAGTTGTGTTAATGGTATCACGCTAACTTCCGCTAAAGGCTCATGTATTATCGTGGTGATGCATATACCCCAGTAGACAATATGCAACTAAATTTTCTTAGCACATTTCTGGCATAATGAAGCCCAACGGGTGTGTGTAAACAAAATGCAACTCACTCCCTGGACCTCATGCATCATTTATGCCTATCCTCTGCATGGCAAAAGAAACATTTACATATGCCAGCATTAATTCCAAACTTCACTTCAAAGCTCTATCTGTCTAATGAACCCAGCTCTGTGCACGGCAAATTCCACCCAAAAAATAATTAGCAAGATACACGGTACCAAAGTGTTAGAAGGCAAATGCAGCATACCACCTGCTGCAGTGAAACGCATGCCTTATTTTCACTTGGTAGCGCAAGCCAGTCTCTGACTCAAGGCTCTGAGACTGAGCGATGAGTAATATAGTCACCAAAACTCATGCAGCTATAATGTACAACGCACCCCAGGAGGTGACACACACTCACTTGGCACAGAAGTCTGGGTCTGTGATTAAATATATATCTATGGAGGTTTAATATAAGAGTCATGATAGGATAGCAAGTGACCAGGGATAGCACCTGGTGATCTCCTGACTGCAATGAGACCTAAGTGGGGTGTGGTTTTTGTTCTCCACCCCAAGCTGTGAGGATCCCTGTTTTGGAGTTTGCTGGACTGCCCTGCAACTTAAGGCCAGGACTGGTGTTTGAGGCTGAAACAAGAGGCTAGGAAGACATAAACCACCTACTGGACCAAATCTCCCCAGCAGCAGCAAACTCCAGATTCACATGCAGCTTGACTCTGACAACCAGCTTCAGTATGATTTATCATGGTGACGACATATAAATTACCTAGGAAGTGACACAGAGATGAACGGCCAGTGGGGGTTGGTAATCCTGGGAGCTCTGAACTCTTCAGGGATATTATGAAGATGATGCATCAAATGTTTGCATGATGCTGGTTTTGCTGTGGGATCTACTATGGTTCAGTGTTGCCTTTTCAGCACACAGCAGTGCAATCCAAAGCAACAAGTAGCCTTGCTGGGATCCAAAGGGTTAAACTACTCTTCCTATGCAAATCAGGCTTAATTAATCCTTTTCATCAGTTGCAAATATACCTTCTGAACCCTATTAAAAACATGAATATGTAAATTCAGACCTTTTTTAATTCTCATTTTCAAGGACTCAGAGTCAGGCTTGATTATTCGATTCCAGTTAACAGCCTGTAAACCTGGTGCAAAATTTAATTTCCATTTTAAGTTACAAAAAATGAATCTGTTGGTAATTAAGCTAATTACAGTGTTACACTAAAGAGGAGACAAACAAGGAGGACAAGATCATTCATTACGTTTAACACTGGTTACAGGACCTGAGGGCTGTGTTAGTCCAGAGGCAATGGCGAAGTCAGGGAACCTGGCGTGGGTGCCATTTGCATGGGGGAGCCTGGGGATCCTGCCCAGCTGGGAGGCTACAGGATGTGACCCAGGCACCCAGCGGGTGACATTTCTCCCAAAGTGTGCATGAGTACCACTGGGAACGCATCCCATCCTTGCTCTGCACGTGCCAAATCTGGAAACAAGGTGAGCTTTCCTCCCCCACTACCACTCATGAAACCATTTGTGGTGTGCTTGAAAGCGATGGCAGGAGAAAGGAGGTGAGGCCTCATGGTGCACGTGGTGGGGAGCAGAGAGGCACGGTGTGCTTTGGCAGTGCTCTCAGGAGCTACGGCAGTGGTACAGACCCCGAGAGGCACATGCAGCTAAGCTGCCCACCAGCCCCGAAATATTTCATACGCACGCATAGTAGGGCCATGTAGCAGATCTTCTGGGAGACTCCTGGTTGCCTTCCTCCAGTAAAATTCCTCAGAAGCAGCATAACTCCTGACCCTACCCCCCCCGACTGCCAAAAGTGGGTGGCCTGCTGGGAACCAGGGTTCTCCCGACGCATTGGAGAGGCTCTGGATGCCGTGATAGACTACGGCCTTTCAATCACGGAGGGCAGGACTATGCTTTGCTCTGCCTTGATGGAAACCCCAAGAGAAGGCAGATGGCAGTACCAAGGCTAGGCTGTCTCACAGCTAGGACCTTTCCTTGGGCTGTGGACAGAGCAATCCCTGTAATTTGTCACCCCCATATATGTACGTATCTCCACACTTTAAGTGCCAGCTGATGGTCGTCTGGATCTTTGTGTGCGGATGCCGCTGTACCTAAGAGTGGGAGTTGGAACCAACGTCCAGGGCCACTTCCACACCAAAGCAACCCCGCTGTCTTCAGGGGAGTTGGTCCTGATTTACACCAACTTAACAGCAAAAGCAGCATCTGGATGCGCCACTGCGGACATCCTGCTGTGGTTACCGCCGGGGAGCATGGAGATGACACTGGTGCCTGGTGGCCCTTAATTTGCTCACCAACCTTATGCAGCCTTGCAGCTCTGCCTGAGTATAATTAAATAAGAACTGCTGTTATAAACTGTTAATTATGGTTTACCACAGCAATAATCCCTTAAAATCAGTCATTAGCATGCTTGAGAACTATTTTGTATTTGGCCTATTCTAATGAGTTAGTGTAGTTAACGAGTGATTTGTTGGAGCCATAATCCTCAACATCACCTCCGGGCTGTTAACTAACACGTAGCAGCACACAATGGAGCGCTCTGCTGATTCAGGCCTGTATCCTGGCTGGGAGATGGATAGCAGGGCCAGGCACTTGGCTGGGAAGTATACAAAAGATTTTGTGACGCTTCCAGAAAGGCCAGAAATCCTTGTCGATGGTATCAGCCCTCAGCGCAAGTGGATCTGACATTTAAATGAAGCCACTGTTAGCCCGAAGAGGACTCCTTGCTATCCCCTTTATATTATTTTATTTCAGTTCCACCTGGCAGGCGGCATGCAGAGGATTTGACAAACTATAAGCGCAGGTTTATTAAATCAACCCAAGAGAGAGATGTTATCTAGGGACCTTTTATCAACCCTTCTCACTTCAATGTGTCTGTCAGGTTTGGGTTTTTTTTTTTTCCCCCCCTCCCCTTCTCTCTCTTTTTTTTTCCCCCAAGGAAAAAAAAAATTCCAATAATCATAACAAGAGAAGCTGTCACTTCTGAGCGTGCCAATCACACCCAGCTCTGGTTGGTAACAGCGGGATCAGAGGGAGAGCTGATCCAGTACATCACAAAAGCCTGGAGCGTGACTCCCAAGACAGAGAGGCATATCCTGGGGGGGATGGGCGAGAGATGCTGAGAAATACACCGGGGAAGGGGTGAAGGTGGAAGAGGGAGCATAACCACTGAGAAGGGGAAACCTGCTTGCTACAACTTTAGAGGGAAGCTCAGAGGGGATGGGGAGGGCACAAGGCTGGGGAGAAGCTCCCGTTGCATCTACAGGTCCCAGACACAGGGATTCAGTGTTTGCACAGAAGAGACCCCGGCCTCTGGCGGTGCCCAGTGCCTGATGTTTCTCAAAGTTGGCACCCTTCCTTCCCCAGGCCCATTTAGTGCATCTAGTCAATTGGGTAATATTTGGGGGGAGTGAGGGGTGGAGAATTGCCATCTCAATCCCTGCAGGCAATCAGCTTGCTCCCTGAAGCATGAGATATGATTGCCCTTATTATTTTAGCTTGCATAGCAGCAAATGCTTTTAATGGTCATAAAATTATCCAGTCCTTATTTAAATCCAGCAACCGTCTGTGTCTCGATGACCTCCTGATGGTCTCTGGCTTCCGTCCAGCCTCAGGGAGAAAGGAGGGCAGGAGCTCCCAAAGGTACTGCAGCGAAGGAGAAGAAAGGGAAGGGGTGGGAGAATTAAAAAAAAAAAAAAACCCTCCCAGCAATAAGCACACCAAACAAAGAGAGAGGACTCAGAAACATAATGAAAAATAGTAAAAGGAAATCAATCCGCGAGCCAGAGACTTTAGAAACAGTGTGCCAAAGAGATGGAAGCAGTATCAGATATAATTAGCAACACTAAAAACGAGCATGGATGGAAGTCCGGGCCTTGAAACAGGATAAGGAAGACAAGGGGCCCTGAGCAGACATGCTTCACTAAGTCTAATACTGTAGGTAGGAAATAGGGCTGAGCAATGAGTTTAACCACATGTCCCTATATTGGGAGTTGGTTTCCCTTGCCAGGCATCTAAGTACAAGACTTCTCCCAAGTTCTTCAGCTCTTCCTTTCAGGAAAGCCCTCATGTCTTTGGATGCATTTCCCATCTAAGAAGAGCATACCCAACTCCTCCTTCCTTAGCTCCAACACTGCCCCTCTGCCATACACCTGCACATCCCTGCTATTGGGAGTGAGAGTGGAGGTGGTAACCCAGGCCACAGCCCTACCTCATCTAATGATGCTAGGCATTTCCCATTGCTGGAGTATCTAAATACCAGATACCAAAATGTAAAGGGACCTCCTTTATGTCTAGGAAAGGACCCAGGTCTCTGTGTGCCTCTTGCATCAAGCCATCTTCCTAAACACTTTCTTTCATGAAGGATGTCCATGAGGATCTGCAGGCCATCCTGAGCTGCAGAACTTTTGGGGGACCCTTGGAGCCAGACAAGTCTAGGGCTAAGCCATAAATACTGAACTGCCTGAACAAGGCTGAACTTTCATCCTGGGAAGGAACAGGCCTCCATTGCTTTCCCATTTCCCTGCAGTTAGTTCATGCAAAGAGTCACTGGATCAACCCTGCATCACCGAAGCTCCTCACAGCTCAGGTTAGCAGAGGGATTTTCTGACTGCTTCCACTCCAAGTCTATTTCTGGAGATAAGTCTGCTCCAGTCTGCTTGGGTGCTGGAATTTTTTGAGCAAAATCAATTAAAGCGACTCCGTGTCCCCTTCAAACTGAGTCCTGACATTCCCCAAAGGAAATGAAAATCCCCTTGAGAAAATGTAAAAAAACACAATAAAAACCGTAATGTAACAGAGTTCAAATATGGATTTCCATCAATTTTGTAAGAAACCTGAGTCATGAAGTTAAATGTAGCGTCAGCACATTTCCTGTTAGACAGGGCTCTCTTTCAGAACAGATCAGACGTTCCTCCCCTATTTTTCTAGACACTTGTGTCAATGCAATATCATCATACACTGTTTAGTGGCTCCTCTTAGCCTGGAAAAGCTTTCCCTTTGGAAAAGAGGGGATTATATTTTTGAGAGGGATTCAGTGAAACAGCATTTCTGAATTTTTGCTTTAAATGGCCCCTCCTTGATCGCAGCGGGTGCATTTTGTACCTTTTACACGTCATGTCATTTTTAGCAACGTGATTATCCAATTCAAATCTGCTGTCCCGACAGACAGCACAAAGTGATTTACACCAAACACTGAGCCACTTCCCCTCGTCTCTCCATCGACTATGGGGCTTCACTGGAAACTTGCAGCTATTAGCGCCGATCACCTTGCATCTCAACAGAGCCATCGCACTCTTAATGTGTTTTAATAGCTAAAAGCCTTAACAGAGCCAAATCGCACTCTTAATGTGTTTTAATAGCTAAAAGACTGAACAGAGCCAACCCTGCCTGCATTGCGTCATGGATGGCACCTCATGCCGTTGGCTGAAACGCATTACCTTGGTGATGTCCTAGGAAAGCATTGCTTCTGCCCCCCAAGGCTCGTTTCAGCATGTTCTCCCATCAGCCCAAGTCACACCATTTTCAGCTGTCTCCGCGCCCTCCGCTGGGTTTGTGAAATGCAAAGGTCTCTGGCTGCATCTCCTCTCCTCGTTTCCTTGACATGCTGAAGCTAGAAAAGGGAGGCATTAAAAACAGAGCCCTCCGCAGCGTAAAGCTGTCCACCAGCTTGGGACGCAGAGTCCCCTTTTGGGTTGTCATCGGGGCATTCGAGGGGTGTAATGCTGCTGCTTGTATGCGAGTTGGCCTGCGTCAGCTTGTCATCTGCTTTAAGCAGGACCTGTCTCCGAGACTGCAGGGCTGAGGCCCCCGGGGAGGGAAGAAATCAAGCCACAGATTGCCTCCATTCTCAGTGCCAGCAGTGGCAAAATGAGGATGCTAATAAACAGCTCGGTGAGGAGCTCACAGTCCATTACGAGTACTGATTAATTAAGCCTTCTGAGCTGGCTGCGAGACAACGTAGCTGTACTTCCAGTTCACGTAGACTCAAGCGGTGACATGCCTCGTCCCAAGTCACACGGGAAGCCCCACATACTGGGATGTGGTGGACTCCGTCAATCCTTTCATACTTAGGTGGGTGGGTGAGACTCTGGAAAGGGGGTGTTTTCCCTTTATGCCATCTGCGGGGCAGGGATGAGATGGCCCCAGCCATCTGAGTGACCCTGCCTCAAGTGTGTTTGGAGGCTCCTGAATCACAGGGTCCTGCAGGAGGATGTGGAGTCATTGGGTATTTCTCTTCCTTCTCTACAGCTGTCGGCTCATCTGTCCAACATTGCAGCGGCTGCTGCTGCAGTAACCAGCCTTAGTGGAACAAGGTGGTGAAGAGTGGGGCAAAGCCCCCCGGTGCCTTGTGAGGCCTTGGCCAGAAGGAAGACAGGGAAACTGCCAGGGCCTTCAGTAGGATGGAGACGGGGATGGAAAAAAGACATATGAATATACTTAAGCTTACAGGCTCTGCAGAGTTGTTGCTGTTGCTCACACACGAGGCCAGACCTGTCATTTAAAGTGCACTTACAATCAGAAAAATGTGTCTGAACAAATGCCAGCTGGGCACGCCATGTCGTCCATTCTCAGGAGATGATTTCCAAATCAAATTTGCTCAGAGGACCCAACTGGCCTAACAGCAGTAGGGCTGGACTTCAGAGTGGGGCTGGCTCTTTGCTCAGCGAGGAAACCTGCCCCAGTATCAAAGGTGTCAGAGACAACTCATCAGCATCACAAAATGGAAAAGCAAATGCATGCTTCAATTCAGCCAGCCCTCAGCCCAGGCATCTTCCCTGACTTCAGCCTGCAAATCGCCTGTTAAAAACCGAAGTGGTTTGAGCGTTAATGTAAGGCATGGATGAAAAGCCAAATAGATTCTGCTCTCCTCAGTCAATCAAGACGTTCCTCCTGCTTCCATTGAGGGGTGAGAAATCTGCTTCCTTGGCGGCATGGATGTGGGAACACGCCGTGCTGGGTCGAGACCAGGGCCAACCGTTTCCTCTAGCCATGGCCAATACACCCGGCTCCCATGGAAGGCAACATGCCTGGCCAACTGCACCATGGGCTGGGCTCCTAGGGCAAGTCAGCTCTGAGCACACGACCAGAGCTCTTACTGCAAGGGGCCAAGCCTTTAACTGATCCATGAGGAGACGGGCAGGAAATGGAGGAGGTGTCTCCTTCACCCCCCTTCCCACCACACATGCCCAGCCTGGGTCCTGAGCAGTGCCTGGAGGTGGGGGGCAGGCTGGGCTGGGCACTGCTCCTCCTGCCTGGAGTGGGGATCGGCTGGGGGGGGGTGAGGGGAGCGCGCCGCTGTGAGCGCAGGCTGCTCGCACGTGTGTGTGCGTGCAAGTGTGCGTGTGCACTTGGCACTCCCCTGACCCTGGCATCCTGGGCGGTCAGCCACAGGAAGCTTTTCCCTTCTCTCCTGACCTCCAAAGATGAAGCAACAGCCAGACAGCCCTCTCCACCACACTTTCTGGATTAGTCCATCCGGGGAAACACAGAAAGATGGGGACGGGAATGGGGATAATTAAGGGTATAAGGAAAGAGACACTCAGTGCACAGGAAAGAACGCAGGAAAAAATCTATCCCCCGAACGCGATCTCTGCAGCTGGAGACAGGGATCCACTCCCTGCAATGTTAGCCATGACTGCCACATCCCTCCACAGACTGCAGCCAGGAGGGACCAGGACAGGAGCGGCCGTGGACTCTGCTCTGTTAAGTCAGTCAATAGGAAGAGAGAAATCATCCATTTTGCTTTTCTCTTAATCCCTGGATCTCTTCTCAGCTGTTTTGCCACTCCTCCTTGTCGTCACTCCCACAACCCCCTCCCCACCTCCCTTTCTTTTCTCTCGCCTGCCGCATGCCCAGGCCCCCTATTCATCCGCAGCCCTATTCCCGCTCTTCTTCCCTATTCCTGTTCCTCACCGCCTACCTACCCACCCACCCACTCTCTCTCACCTTTCCCGTCGCTCTGGTTCATACCAATACCTTTCTCTCCTGACTCTTTGTGCCCTCCTGTTCCTTCACATCTCTCTCTCTGTCTCTGCGTGCATCCCACACACACGGATGTGATCCACAAAGAGGTTTCACAACCTGCAGATTAGGCTTTCCTGGGAATGACCCAGCAGTGGGTTAGATTCCCCTTTCTTCAGGCACGTGCTTCTATCGAAGCCAATAGCCCCATGCACACACAAACCTAAGGCTTCAGGGCCAACAGGGGCAGAAAGCCCAGAGCATTTGCAGGCCGAGGTGCCGCATATGCAGTGAGGCTTCTTACAAGGGGAATGTTTCTTAGAGCAGCTGCTACAGCAGAAAGTTTCCTGACTTTCGAGGCCTTTACAGCTGAAACGCCAGGCTCCTTTCCCCTGTTAAATATTTATACATGTATGTGAATGAAGCAGCTGATCAGCAGAGGAGAAGGGGCTTGCATGCCGTTCAAGGGAAGGGGAGCTCAAGGCAATGCTGCCAACGAGGCAATGCTCTGAACACATGCCAGTCCCCTCAGCCGTGTATTAATAAATCATATTTTACAGCTTATGGCACATAAGCCCGGCAAGCAGACGTGCACACACACACGCATACATGCACTTGTTAACACTGCCTCCTCTCCCTTCCGACTGCAAATTTTCTCCTAATCGCCTGGGGTTCTGGAAACCAATTTCCTTACAGCAGGACCCAGGTTTCACAGGTGACGGCTCAGAGACAGATGGTGCTTGTGCAGGGAGCTTCGGGACAGCGTTAAAACTGTGGTGCATCAGGTGACACTCCGCACCTCCACATGTGTTGCCAGAGAGACTGTTTTGCCCGCATGCACGTATGTGCAGCAGTGGCCCCTGTGCTATTGCAGAAGCAGGCCTTCGCTGGGGACGAGTGTAGCCCCAAGCAGCTCAGCATGTAGTAAATAATCATCACAGGGCCCAGCAGAAACACTTGCTCCTCACAGCCCCTTCACGTGCTCGTCGGCAGTCCCTCGGAGTCGAGGATGATGTCCGTCAGGCTAGGTAAGCGTGCTAGGTAAGCACTATCATACCTGCTTTGCAGGCAAGGGAATCGAAAACAGCAGGGTCAAGTGATTTGTCGGAGGCTTCTCAACACATCTGTGTCAGCCAGGAAGGGAAATTCCTCATTCCTGTTCCCAGCCCTTCACTAGATGACGCCTCTCTCTCTGCCATTTAGGTTGGACAAGTTTGCAACTGGCTGGCTTGCAGTCGAATATTCCTATGGCCTCATAAGAAAATCAGAGTAACTAAGGTTCCCAGAGGTCACTGTTTCATGCAGAGCTAACTGTCGCTTGCTTTCAAGAGCCTCCCCTCCCAACCAGGAGGTTTCTTTTCCTGCCTGAGCAGAGTGGCTGCTGCAAGAGCACTAACATGCAAGAGCACTAGACATGTCGCCTGCAGGAGAGACGGCTGTACCACTGAAGTGCCCTCTAGCCAGGAGCTCCCTTCACCAGAAATGTCTAATAGACCCAAGTGCCTCCTTGGATGTTGATGTACAAGTCTGTTTGAGGAGGGACAGAGGGTATAATTGATTGGAGTGCTAGTTTATTAAACCTTGTTGAACAAACCAACTTCATTGGAAACACATGGCACAAAGCAGCAATTCATCTCAATGTCTCTCCCCCCCGCTGAAAGAGCCTCTGAAGATTGGTAATTCTTCCAACCCAACTTATTAGCTGTTCACCCTCGGGAGGCAACTTTTCAGTGGGCAGGAGCTCTTTCCCTTGTCAGTCTCCAGCACGGCTTCTCACATCACCTCTGTTTTGCTAAGATAGTGGGTTTATTGTAAACTTATTAATTACTTCATTTCTCCTGCGAGGAGCTGGGGGAAAGATTTCCAGAAGCAGCCAGGCTCCGCTATTGTGCTGGTGGAGAAGTCGAGTGTGGCTGACGTCATGATTCATTTTCTCCATGACTGATGAAGGCGACTCTCAGTGCCACGTCGCGCATATGAATCAGGCAGCGCTCCCCTGGCACAGGATGCCAGGCAATCCATCTTCAGCCATGACTTCTTCGAGCAGCAGAGAAAATGGCAAACTTTTGCTAATGGCTTTCACTCAAGCTGCTTCAATAACTTCCTGCAAGTGTGGGGATGGGGAGAGACCAGGGATGGGAGAACTGAGACCTCTCTGCAGGGGTGAATGCTTCTACCATTTATGATAAGCTGGAGCTGGGGCAACCAGTTTTTCCTTCCTGGGTCCTATGCTTACATTGTTGCTTGTGATGCCTCTGGCTTGGAAAGACCAGGACCATGGTTATCATAGTTTTCCTCCAAGCTATTTTTGCTATATTGTTTCTGCTGAGAATGAAGGAGTTATTGCCCTCCCTCTGGGTGGTGAAGCAATTTTTAATGCGATTGCAAGTGGAAGCCATTGCACTGACAGTAACATCTATTGAGTACTGGAAGTAGAGGGTGAAAGAACGCCCCAACCAGCTCTTTCTACCCAAACACCACTGGGTCATTATCATACTTACACCTGTGACGCCATAGCTGCAGCAGAAGAGTTGTGGGCAAGAGCAGGGCACTGAAGTTGGTGAGCCAAGTGGTCCTTTCCAGCCCCTTGGGCACAATGCAAATGAAAGAATTGCACACCCAGGCAGGGTGGTAACACTTTATTCATAAAAAGGAAATCAAGTGACAGATCCCTATTGCAGTACAAAACATCCACATTCATAAAATGATCCATCCACAGCAGTCAGGAGAGCAAATGTGAGGATACTGGGGAAAGAAGGATTGCACACAGCAACACAAGTAGGTACCAGCGGACTAAATAGCATTGCAGTAAATTTTGAAGAGAGCTTCCATTGCCTGCTCCTTTTCCTGCATTTTGAAGATAACTAGGCACCCTTGAGTCCAAGCAAGAAAGATGTCATGGGAGTACATTTCTTGAGCTCTGCACAGGGATGGGGCTCATAGGAAGTCTATTTACATTTGTACTTTACCTGCCGAATTGTGATGACTGAGGGACTGTAGCTAAGGAAGTCTGTGGTCCTGAATCCCATTACATTCTGCTGTCTTCTTCATCTCAATCCCTACTGAGCAGCAGGACTGGGCAGTATCTAAGAAGACTCTGCAACCCATGGCTCCAGTGCCCCCAGTCCTGAACCTCCATCAGTGGGTAGTAAATCTGTAATTGTGAGGAGCAGGAAGCTGTCAGCTCTCCCAAAGCTCACATTCATCTGTTCTCTCTCTGAAGTGCCTGATACTCAACGAAGCTGAGACCTAAGTTAGTGGGACCCTCATAGAAGAAGCTGGGACTCAAGGAGCTGTGAGCTCCCCAAAACTAACTCTCCCATGTGTCCCTGTAACAGCTCCTGTTGAGACCTAAAAGGCTGATGAATTCATAAAAGGGCTTGTTCATAAAGGGAGAGGGGTCAGCTGGAAAAAGGGAAACGTGGGATGGAGCGACACTTGCCTTTGACTACCAGTACGTCTCTGGTAAGGTGGCAGCTTTCAGAGACTCTAGAGGAGGCAGACTGGGTTATTAAAGCCAACATAAAAAAAAACAGTCTTTGGGGTTGGACCCAGTACTGTCAAAGGGCATCTGGACCTTGGGCTATAGGTGATGGAAAGAGGAACTCCAGCTCAGGAGAAAGCAGAAAATAACTCTTGGTTGTTTCCTCAAACCATCATAAGAAGTGTTTGGGGAAGGTGAGGGAGGGGACTTCAACAGAAATGAGAAGAGCCCAGCGCAACAGAAGGCGAAACATGAAAGCGTTTGGTTTGGTTAGCTCACAAATCCCTGCGGTGCGAGGCCAGTCGTATTTGATTGTGATCCACATGTGTAGGGCACAAGGCTAAATGGCTCTGGACCAGCCCGGCTTATGCCATGGTTTGACGGCTAAACAGGTCTAGGGTTACAGCGCTGAGGAAGGCTGGGATGCTGTCCTGGTGCAGCAGGTGGAGGTCGATGAGTTCCCGGACAGTGCGAGAGAATTCAGTTTCCAGAAGCTGCATCTTCCCGCCGGAGGAGCTGGAGGCCTGGGGGAGAAGGAAAAGGCAGAGGGAAGAGAAATGAGAGGAAAGAAATTGTTAATCCAGCAGAGTTTCATTCCACTCCTCACAATGCTGGAAAATCCCAGTGCCCTTGCTCTGGAGTTTTCTTCACTGTGTATCTTATTCTAATCAAGGCAACGTTATCTACTGCAGAGCAGGTGTTCAACACACGATTTAATTGGACCATTATTAAGTTCTGCATTTCCAAAACCTCAGAACAATACCCCCTGTGTGAGCCTCCAGTGAATAATTAATTATAAGGCAGTAGGAAGAACGTTTCGAACATCTTGAAAACAAACTTGAAAGGGGCTGCACTATTAACACATGCAGCCACAGCAGAAAGTGCAGAAGCAGAGATCTTTGGGCAGAGGAATCTATCACTAGCTTGGGCAGAGGTAGCAGGGAACATGAAGAGCTGGCATTTCACTCAAGATGGAAGCATTTTAACCTTAAGTCTCTGCGCTCCGGGAGGAGTTAGGGAGAGGGTCTCGATGAACCTGACACCTTTAACAGAGCTGATGATCCGTCTTTACTCCACCCTGCCGCACCTTAAGTTCTCTAGGTCTTTTACCAGCCCGGCTGCTCATACAAGAATCCTTCCTGAGACGTGCGCATGGAAATGTGGAATCCCGACACGCGGGCAAATGCTTAAAGCCTCCTCTCATCACATGGTAAGCAGTTATGAAAAAGGCAAAGCAGCACAATGCGGAAGGAGATGCACCCTGCTTGGAGCTTCCTACGTATGTGCCTGCTGTCCCTGTTTTTCTGCTGTTTTATTGATAAAACAGAAAAGACTACCACCACCGAATACTTTCTCTTCAGCTGCTTCCCCTTTGTAATGACGCTGACCTCACCTCAGCCCTTTAACAGCACTCCACGATGGGGAACGAGATGTCGAGCCCAGCAAAGCATGATGGAGCCCGAGTCCAGCCTGCCTCAGTAATAGGGTGCTTCACATAGGGACTCCGCAGGTGAAGGGAAACCTGATCCTTAGCGGGATCGCTCTCTCCGAAAAAGCACATACATGGAGTGAACCGTGGGGATTGCTATGTGGAGGGACTTTATATATGCAGAGAGAAGGACAGCATTAATCACAGAGTCACAGAAAAGTAGGGCTGGAGGTACTGTAGTCCAACCCCCTGCTAAAGGCAGGATCACACCTGTCTAAACCATCCAATATAAGCCTTTGTCTAACTTAGTCTTAAAAAACTTTGCAAACAATCCTCTTGTACAACAATCAGGCACAATGCCCAAAATGTCAAAAACACCCTATCTTGCCACAGATAAAGCAGGGGGATAAAGGCGCTGTCAATACGCTGCCACTGTAAGGACAGGAGCAGCTGTTAAAGAGATCCAAGAAAGAGGACCACGTCAGTGAAGCAGACCAAAAAGGGCCCCGGGGATGTGTTTGCTTCCAGTGTCGTGTTTTCAGGAGTCTGGAGTTGTTTCGTGATGAACTTCTCATGTATATGTCACTTCTGATAATGGAGAGTGCGCTAATGCCAAGGAGGAAATTTAAACAAGATTTTGTAGTGGTGGAAACACGAATCAAGAGTTTGTCTAAATCTCCTCTGCTTCATCTCAGTTTAAACTGGGTTCATCTCCCTTTCTGAGCTGCTCCACAGGGTGGAGATTTTGATAGTGGAGCCGGCCGACTTGCATCCAGGGCACAGCTGTGTCAGATAGCGACAAACTGAACAGACTGACAGGGAAAGGGAGAGAAATAACAAATGGCCGGGAGACAGGTAACTGGGTCAGAGGGATATAAATCGGCAACCTATGGGAAAGACCAGGCACAACATGGAGCTCTCATGCAAACTCGATTCAGACCACGGGCCAGAAATGGGCCACGGATGCCACATTTTGGTTTCACAAACCTAACCTCCTGGGTGGTTTGAATGCAGGTCTACTCCATCAGCAACATTAAAAGTTCAGGGCGTGGAGAGGAAGGTCCAGATATTAAGGCACCGCTAGCTGTGCCCCCCATAGTTAAGACTGACTTTGGTACTCCAGGCAGGGATTCAGTCTCTTTGTTACGTATGAAAAATATAGTCTATCCTCCCAAATAATCACAGCACTTAGTAACCGAGCATGGTATTAATCTTACATGTAGACCCATTAATTGGTCTCGGAGTTAAATTAATTAGAAGTTCTCTAAAAAGTTCAGCACCCAGTTTCAACCCATTTACTTGTCCCGTGTGGCATGGCTGCACTAGAAGAATGACACAAATGCTTCAAAAAAATTCCCATCTACTTAAAACCCACTGACATCTCATGGGCAGGCTATATTTGAATAATTTCTTCCTCTTCGAGAATTAATGGTCATTTCCTTCCATCATTCTTCATAACTGAAAGTTCCTCCTGCAGCAGAGGCTAAAGAATACTGTTCTGATGCAAAATAAAATTGAGCAGAAGTGTGCTCCTTTGAAATGGCTGTCATCTCCCATTGTTTTTAACAGAACTATGGATTCCTCTCTGCCTCCTGACAGCATAAGGCGGCATCATTTTCTCAGGTTGTCATCATTTTTACTGGGAGCAGCAGGCAATAGCATCCACTTTTAAAGGCTCCCTCTTAACAAGGGGCAGTTTATGCCCTCGGTGCGACTGACAATGAAAGAGGGCAGCATAGCCGTTTTGGAAGAAGGGACTTCTCCGCATACTTCTCTAAAGTGGAAAATTTTCTGAACTGACCTCTGATGACAGCTAAACTTTCAGTCCAGCTCATTTTGCTTCTCAACCACTTCTAAAAACACCTAAAAGCTTTTTTCCGCGCCCCCCCGGAGGCATTTGAAAATTGCTATCGCTGCGACTGTTTTATTATTTTTTTTCCTGGTTTTGTTTCCCATCTGTTGGTAATTTGGTGGAAGCTGGGATATTTGTTTTTCCTTAATTAATGAGAAATTGTTTTATGACTGCTCTTTACCACCCTGAGCAGTTTTGTGGAAGGGAGCACTTTACATACAAAATGATCATCACAATTATGAAAAATAATGGCAATAAATTACAATTAAACCTACAGATTTCTGTTTCAAAGTGAGGCTTTGCACCGTAGCTATGACATGCAGCGCAGCGGGAAGAGAGCAGGGTGGGCCTCCTGGGAAATGTCAGGAGAGCGGAGGAGGGTACGTGACTTCGGAGCAGGAGCAAGGGAAGAGTTGGGGAAGGAGCTGCTGCTACTTTTGAGTGGCATAAACCTGCCAGGGTACACCTGCACGTTCTGCCTGAAGTTGGAATTAAGCTAAAATAATAATAATAATAATACATAGTTTGTATCTCGGTCATTAGAGATACCACGTGTCACATTCACATTGCATTTCTTGTTAGGATTCAGATGTGCAACTCGTAAAAAAATATACCAACTCCCCCTCCCTGTGCCCCCCACCCCACAAATATAAAATATAATACAAAAAATATATTAGAATATGTCAATTATATCAACAATTTTTAATCAAATATATTACAAGGATGAAGTGATTCCAAATCTAAGAATGTTAATTAGGGCAAATTTAAAGCCCCCTCCCCATGCATGTTAAGGCCTGAACATTCAAAATTGGGGCACCTGTGGTCTTTGTAGTGCCTTCAGAGCAGGAGTGAGCACGTTTGGTCCTCTTTGTGGTGACACCCGGGGATGGGATCTAGTTTATCTTTATATATCACTGCAATCTACTCTGGGGCCAAAACCAGACAAATGTCTTATTCAGACGAGATGGTCACTGCACACTGATTGCCACTTTTGACATGTTGCGTGAGATAAAGCAGCAATTATTTAGAACAAGGACTGTAGAGATGGGTCAACGATAACATCTAAATGATGGCCCTACTTTTGCCCCTTGAGCAATCCAAAGTGGTTTGGGGGTTTCCAAAACAGAGTCCAAGGATGGTTCTGATCTGTATTCTACTTTATTCAAAGCACCAGCACTTTGGGGAAATACTGATTTTTGGTCTGGTTCTCATGCCGCGCCAGTCTGCTCTTAGGATTATGGAGGATCTCTACCCATCAGAAAAACAACTCACATGGAGCAAGACGACTGTGTCTGTGCAGTCACACTTGTCTGCATAAGCCCTGTTACAGATTCCAAAAACACCCCACGCCGTGTGCTTTCAGGCTGCTGGTACCCCATGGAGCAATCACAAAATCAGAACTTGTTTTTTCTGCCCATGTTGTATGCAGCGAACAAAAGGGGTCCGTCTACCATCTGGTGACATGAACTCCCAGCAGTCACTCTTCAATCTCGTCAGAGAGAAGAGCCTTTAGTACAATTGCTTTTCCATAAGAGACAAGATTAGCTGTCTCCAGACAGAAGAAAACATCATAAATCTTCCTTTTAACCCTGGAAATTGGTAAATTATTCAAGGCTTTAGAGTTTTTTTTTATTTTTTATTTTTTGAAGGCACAGACTTACACTACAGATAAAGCCGTGTGTCAGCACTCAGTCCTTCAAGTGAGCTGGGTACCTTGGAACCTGTGTGCCCTTTCCATTTGTTCCACTCTATTTATCTGTCTGTGCAGGAGATGAAGGCTTGAGTGGGATCTAAAACTAATCAGGGAAAGCAAATGCCCAAAAGGTGAGCTGCCCAGCGAGCAAACTGCTAGCTCTATCTCAGCCATGGGATAAAGTTTCTATTTGCCTCACACTGCTCAGCCCATCTCCAGCAAAACATTTCAGTCCATTTCTGTCTTTCCAGCTGCAGATTTATTTTGGGGTCACGAGATGGACAGAGTGGGGTAGGTAGCCCCTGTCATCCCACTGTTCTTGATGACTGCTAAGATGATCAGCGTTGCTACGGGCCTGGAAAAAGAGTGATACCTGTATTTATTCAAGTCTGTGCATGCGCAGACCGGCTGTGAGATTCTCCCTAACAGCCAGCATTGTAGGAAAGCGAAACGTGAGCAGCCCTTACCTCCAGCAGGA
>NW_005842459.1:177060-194234 GCF_000455745.1 Alligator sinensis | reverse complement strand
AGGAATTACCCTCCCCTATAACACAAGGGACCAAAGCAGGCAATGCTCACAATGTGCTGGGCCATTAGATACTGCAAGAAGTAAAAAGTTTCCTGGTTAAGAGGTCACTCCTGGCAGTTGGCAGGACCATGATGGGGTTTTGTAAAGGTGGGGCAGTGATGTGTGAATGGCAGAGGAAGATCACTCAGCCTTGTCACTTCAGCTCGACACAAGCATGTTTTCTGAGTGTGCTATAAAGCGGAGATGACAATCTTCCATCTAGGTGCCTGGTGTTTAGAAACCTTCCCCCGAGGAGAAATTTGTACCTCCCTTCTCACCTAATGTAACTCCTCTGGTCCCTCCGGGTCACCTCTCAGGAACTCTGCAATACTCTCATGTGACCTAACACTGTGTCGCCCTACACTGCAATCGCAGTACGCTCCATAAAATACGCCCGTGGACCGGCTTCATAGCTGGGCATGACCCCTCGCCTCTGGGTGTGAGCTGGGCAAAGGTCATTCAACCTTTTTAATGCACTCCACTTGTGTTTGTGGTTTCCCAAATCCAGCCCAATGCAGGGTTTCTCTTTCTCAGTCTGGATCGGATGTTCTCATCGCCCATTAGTATGTTTAAACCTTGTCACAGTCCAGCAAACCAATTTTAAAACATTTTTTAAAGCAGCCTGCTCTGACCTTTAAACAAGAAAATCTTTTTGTTTCTGTCTCTTGCTTTAGATTCTGAGATTTTTCTAAATGTCAAAGGCCTACTGTCCACGTGCAGCTGTCAGGGAGAGAGAAACAAGTGCAGCCTCAGAGAGGGCCCAGAGCCTTTTCTCAGGCTTCAGTGCCCAGCAAAAAATGTGTCCTGGAAACCAAAGCTGGTGTGCGTGTCTGTGTGTATGTGCGCATGTGTGCAAACGTGTGTGTGTGTGCCTGTATATGCATAGCAGGTATGTGCAGAGCTTTCTCCCCCTGAACATATACACACTCTCTCTCTCTCTCTACCTCCCCCCCGGCAATGAGCTCATATAAAAATGTATCTGCAAAGTCTGAGCACTTGGCAACATCCACAGTCAAGCTCCCCTTCAGAGCTAGGGGTGATGACTTGTACTCAGGCCAGTGTCAGGGTGCAGGGATGTGAACTCCCCCATGGATTCAATGCCCAGTTTTACTGTGTGAGGCTGTTGTGCCCACAGCGACATGATTTTGCACAGACTGTTATACTTGCTAATGCCTCCTTTTCCTCTTCAACAGGACTCTCGACTCTCTCTCTAAAACATGAAGGATGGAGAAGCGCTGGGATAAAGGGAGACAGGGGGAGGAGATTGACTGCTGAAGTTTTAACAATTCAAACAGGAGGGTTCAGTGGATCTGTCTAATTGCTCAAACTTGTCTCTCCTGGGCGGTGATATCATTATCAAAATCCCCCGATTGAATTATGCCTCACCAATCAATCTCTCCTAAGCATCAAGCTCTACTCAAATATCAGGTCCCCAGGTAACTAGTAAATCACTGTAATTAGAGGCTGTTCATTTAAAATTATAGAAATATTAAAAAACAACAACAACAAATTGCCCAACAATATGTGGTACAGCTGGAAATATTGATGAGTGATTTAAGGCTCCATTTATTGCTATTGTTTAGTTTATTTTACTTATTTATTTGGTGGTAACTGGCAGATTTAGCTAGTCCGTGACATCATGTTGCCATGCTCTATGGGACGGCAGAACAACAGAGCTCTAATAAGGATGCATGATTCTTCATCAATCAAGGAGTGCTGCCGTGTGCAAACTGACCTCTCCTCATCCCCAGCTAAATTTTCCTTCCCTATAATATTCTTTGTAACCTAAAAGAGGAAGAGATCTTCTTTATAATAAGTGCTTCTTGCCAAGACCTCTGACCCTCCGTGTCACAAGCTGAACGCATAAAGTGAATTTATGAGGCAGAAAGGGATGGATGTCTATAAAGTATGCCTTCCAGGAAATGTAATGAAAAAGCTACTCTCAGGTGCTGAGCAAAGAGGACAGCGGGCTTGGTGATGCCAGGAAGGATGCTGAACATTGGGGTGGGACAGAGGAGATACCGGCCTGTGGGCACACCGAGATTTATGGCAAATAATGTTTCTCTCTTCCTTACTACTCAATACTGAGATGACCTACAACCTGCAGGGTGTCAGTACAGGACTCTAGCTTACCTGCTTCCCTTTTTAATCAGGAACACGACCCAGGTGTTAGATATGGGAGTGACAGAGTAGAACAAACACTGGCTATCACACTAACTCAGTGTCAAGGACACAAATTACTGGGGTACTGTACACCCTCCATATGTCCTTTGACTCATGTGCATGCCTCTGCATGGGCCACGGGTAGCACTAATTTGAACATTTAAACACACATGCCAATAGGTGTCAGAAATTGGATCCTTTTTCTCCAAGAGGAAACCAGTGGATGTTAGTCCTCGGGGAGGAAGTTGAGGACAGACGAACAGAAACAGATGCTCAAAATGAAAGCAAAGAGCTTTGGCTTTCATTTAAAAGCAGCATCAATATTTTTGCTGTTTAACTGGTAGTACTGCCGTCTTCCATTTGCATATCCACACAGTACTTTTCCTCCTGAAGGATGTGCTCTGTGCAGTAGTATTGTCCACAGTTTCTACCACCACTCAGGAACCACTTTGTGCCCAGAAGTTTGTCTCCTGCCACGTCTCCTCACCGCACAGTATCCAATAAAGGATAACACCAACCCCCTCCCCACACCTTACTTTCTGCATGCTACCACTGAGGTGGGCATCTCTGGAGTGAAACGTGGTAATAATTTAACTACAAAGAGTTTAACTACACAACAGTTTAGGAGAGGAAGAGACAAATACTAGATCCAATTTAAACTGCAAACATTAAGTTGGCTTGTATCCAAGACATTGGGGTTATTAAGTATGCACTTGCAAACACTCCTTTGACATCTGTATTATCAAGTGTCCAGACCTTAGTTTACAGTCTAAGGTCTGATGGCTCCTCAGAAGAACAACGCTTCCTACTATCATGCTGCCAACACTAGCTCAGCATGCTCAAAGAAGGAAGAGGCTGGACTCAACTGGCTCATTTGTTTGCCCTCCTGCGACATCCTTGGGGTTTGGAAGTCTCCAAGCCGAGTATCAGACAGACTCAACTTTGCTGAGAGCAGTGGAGACGACACCCAAAAGCAGACGCAGCAAAGACATGGTGAGAATCCAGCTGATAAGAGTAACTCAGGACACACAACTCTTACTGCAATCAGAGCAAAAAGCATGCATGCTTTTAGTAATCTGTACATTTAAACATGAAAGATCGCATTATAGCTCCCAACCAGACTTGTAGATAGTAGAAATAGTTGATGCTTGAAGCTAATTTTTAGGCACTTACAAAGATCTAACAAAGAAAAAGAAAAGGGCGCTGAAGAAAACAAAGCATGGTATCCTGAGCATTTCCCTAAAGCCAAAATCCTAAATGTACGATAAAGTCGCAACCAAATTTCTTGTCTTTTGTCAGACTTTGACACCTTTAAACCTCAATGCCAGTATGAATCAAGAAAAATGTACATACTTCTCAGCCCCAGGAACTGTACATATGGCCTATAGTGGAAGCGCCTACTGAGAAAATGGCCAAATATGTGCTAAAATAACCAGTGTCAAATTAAAGTTACTGAAGTGCTGGCCTGATGAAATGCTCAGGCTGTAGCTTCCTGACCATCTGTGAAGTGACCATATTGGACTGGTCAGGCTGCAGAGTGGCTAACAAGCTCTGAAGGCAGAATGAGTAACTAAAAAACATGAACATCCTCTATCCCATGTGCTCTGTAAAGCAAAATGCCAACCCATCTGTCTGTAACATTAGCAACTCCATGGAAGCCATATGTAGGACAGGCATAAATTAGGAACAGAAAAATCTCTCATTACTTCCTTTGAAATGACTCTGTACTCCCCTATTCCAATGCTACGGGCTAGATTGTTCATCTACAGCTACATTTTCCCTCTGTGCAGAAGACAAGAGCTTTCCCCTCAAGAGATCTCTAGTCCAAAGGTGTTTTGAGGCCTGAAGATGAGATGCTCCAAGGCTGCTGATGAAATCAGAGGGTGCACTTGTGGAGCAGGACAGATGGGAAAAATCTGGCTGCAAATCCGGCCAGCCAGCACTGCAAACCAGCAAAGACCCAAACCAGCAGGCAGCCTCAGGCAGAGGACAAGCACTAGGAGCAGAACTGTGAGTCTGAAAGTACCTGATTTTAGAAGAGAAACTTGTTCTACTAAAAGACGGACTCATTTAAGTTCTCCTCTTTCTCACTGGGAACAGAAGCAAAAAAGAGCAGAGACCTGAGATGATGTGATTCAGGGAAAATGAAGCCATGCCCTGGGAGGAAGTGTGTGGAGCAGGATGATTTGTATGTGTTTTGAGGACCAGATCTCTAAGCCAGCCCGCAATGGGAAGATCCTGAGCTCTGTTCTGTAGTTCTGAATGATAAGACCAGCAAGAGAATAGCTGTAGGAAAGCCTGAACAACGATGCATGTGCAGGACACAGAGGTGGCACTGGTGAATTTGGATGGGAATACTTCACAAGTGACCTCGCTGCTTGGGCAATATAAGCATCTGGTCCCCAAGAGATTAGGCAAATTCTCCCCAATTAGAAAACCCCTCCATAGTAGAAAAATAGATGCAAGCGTTAGCTGAAGTGCATCCACGTGACTCACGGTGCAAGTGGGTCATGCAGACCTCACCACTCACTAGCTGCCAGTTGGAAAGCAAACCCTCTCTTTCTTGAGACCGGCTTCTTGCTTTGCAGGGGACAATGGACAAGTGCACATCAAGGAGGGAGAGAGGCTGGGACTGTTAAATGAGCAGATTACATCTGATGCCTGGGAGGCACGTCTCACTGGAGCATCAGCTACTCCACGATACGGCAGACGCCAGCGTGTAATTGATACATTTATCCTTCTCATCTCTTTGGTTTCCTTGTGGACATGAGTAGGGAGGATGAAAGGCTAGGGAAGTGAGCAAGAAGGTCCTGTGACCAATACGGGCCTCAGGGCCCATTGGGAGGAACCAAATCACAATCAAATGCTAAACCTTACAAGTCTGATCATGGATAGGGTGCTGTGTAAAAAACACGCCTGCTCTCATGCACCCCTGCAGCGTAGGACTCATGTAGGTCTATGGCAGAATACAGCACTAATTCATGCCCAGGTTATTAGTTACCTGCTGTGATATTATCTATCACAGTCTGACAAAACTAAAGTTTAAACCCCAAATGAGGCAAAGACCTGGCGAGTACTTAGCTGCAGTTGGGGGCAGGTCATCATATTCACTACTAGTAAAAGGAGCTGGAAAAAGGCAGCCACGCGAAGACGTGACAAGCACCGCTGCGGTTCCAGGGGCGAAGTATCAGATTTTCGCTACTCAGCTGCTGCCCCTACACAGCACTGAATCGTGGTGCTGTATCCTTCCTTGTATAATTGCAGCCTGCTATCGCTCTGTTTTTATTTGGCACTAGAGCGACTTCAATCACTCTTGCGATGTCAATGACTAAGAGTTGCCGACTCCTAAAATTTTTATTGTTAGTCTAGCAATTTTCAGATGTTTCTTTTTTTTGTGTGTTTAACTTGTCTCATGAAAACATAATGAAAGGCAACCATCTGCCCTTGCTGCCACTGAGACAGGAGTTAGCAATACGGTTGCCGTTCCCTCTAGAGGCGAGACCGAGCCTAATACAAATGGCTGCCTCTTCTCTCTCTGTTCACCGAGACTAAACCCAGGCCCACGGGCCAAATGGATACCACCCTACCTTCTGATGGGATATGATTAGGAACCAGAGACAGCAAAGGGCAGTGGAGACACGGTACAAGGTGTTTGCAGAGACTGAGGAAGGACTAGGGGGCAGTTTCAAGAGTTAAAGAGGGCAAGATGAGGCCAAGGGGCACAGCATAATGTGAGGAGCAGGAGGAAGACTGAAGTGGTGTTGGGGATGCAGAAGATAGCAACAGGTGCAGGACACGGAGAGGGGCAGCAGATCAGTTCATCCATCCGCAGGGGTCAGCATGAGGGAGGAGCGTCCCCTTTGAGCAGCCGGTGGAAAGGATGCATTTCCACATGTGTATTCAAGGCTGGAGCTCAACCCTTAAACCTCACAAGCCCACTTCCAAGGTCAGAAGGCAAATGCCCTCTTCCTGCCCCCAAACAACCTTGCTATTTTAGCTGATCTCATGATTTATGATCCTTAAACACCTGGGGTCGGCTGAGCCATTGACTCAGCTTATGAAAAGACTTTCAGCCTCAAGTGTAGTAGGAACTTAGGACTGTAACATCAGAGAGACCAATCAAATTGCCACCACAAATACAGTGTGTGTTTTCTCAATGAAGGGCTTGTAATGGGAAGTGTCAAACAAGGTGAGAGAGCGAGAGAGAGAGAGAATTCCCTTCTCGCCCAAGCAGACAGCTAAGATCAGCTACAAAGGAAGCAAGCCCATGGTTGAATAAACAGAGGTTGAATTCCCATCTCATCCCTGACAAATGCTTAAGTTAATTAGTGAAGAAATAACAGAAAGGCCATTACTGAATCAGAATGGAGACTGTATCCCAGCTCATCCCTTGAAGCGTCGCTCACACAAGGCAAATTATGTCTATTGAAGTTCTCCAACGGAGGCTTCTCTTGCTGCTTGCGCTGCCCTTAGTACCCAACTCATGAAAGACTTGGGAAGATAGCACTGCTGGCATTCGTGAATCATAGAAAGGGAGGGTTGGAAGGGACCCCAGGAGGTCACATCTAGTCCAACCCCCTGTTCAAAGCAGGACCATCCCTAACTAGATCACCCCAGCCAGGGTTTTGTCTAGCCAGGTCCTAAAAACCGCCAAAGATGGAGATTTCACAACCTCTCTGGGTAGCCTGCTCCAGTGTTTTACCGCTCTCCTAGTGAGAAAATTCTTGCCAATATCTAACCTAAACCACGGAGAGGGGCAGCAGATCAGTTCATCCATCCGCAGGGGTCAGCATGAGGGAGGAGCGTCCCCTTTGAGCAGCCGGTGGAAAGGATGCATTTCCACATGTGTATTCAAGGCTGGAGCTCAACCCTTAAACCTCACAAGCCCACTTCCAAGGTCAGAAGGCAAATGCCCTCTTCCTGCCCCCAAACAACCTTGCTATTTTAGCTGATCTCATGATTTATGATCCTTAAACACCTGGGGTCGGCTGAGCCATTGACTCAGCTTATGAAAAGACTTTCAGCCTCAAGTGTAGTAGGAACTTAGGACTGTAACATCAGAGAGACCAATCAAATTGCCACCACAAATACAGTGTGTGTTTTCTCAATGAAGGGCTTGTAATGGGAAGTGTCAAACAAGGTGAGAGAGCGAGAGAGAGAGAGAGAATTCCCTTCTCGCCCAAGCAGACAGCTAAGATCAGCTACAAAGGAAGCAAGCCCATGGTTGAATAAACAGAGGTTGAATTCCCATCTCATCCCTGACAAATGCTTAAGTTAATTAGTGAAGAAATAACAGAAAGGCCATTACTGAATCAGAATGGAGACTGTATCCCAGCTCATCCCTTGAAGCGTCGCTCACACAAGGCAAATTATGTCTATTGAAGTTCTCCAACGGAGGCTTCTCTTGCTGCTTGCGCTGCCCTTAGTACCCAACTCATGAAAGACTTGGGAAGATAGCACTGCTGGCATTCGTGAATCATAGAAAGGGAGGGTTGGAAGGGACCCCAGGAGGTCACATCTAGTCCAACCCCCTGTTCAAAGCAGGACCATCCCTAACTAGATCACCCCAGCCAGGGTTTTGTCTAGCCAGGTCCTAAAAACCGCCAAAGATGGAGATTTCACAACCTCTCTGGGTAGCCTGCTCCAGTGTTTTACCGCTCTCCTAGTGAGAAAATTCTTGCCAATATCTAACCTAAACCTCCCTTGATGCAACTTGAGATCATTGCTCCTTGTCCTGTCATCCGTCACCACTGAGAACAGTCCAGCTCCATCCTCTTTGCAACCCCCCTTCAGGCAGTTGAAAATTGCTATTAAATCCCCTCTCAGTCCTCTCTTTTCTAGACTAAATACACCCAGTTCCCTCAGCCTCTCCTCATAAATCATGTCCTCCAGCCCCCGAACCATTTTCGTTGCCCTCCACTGGGCTCTCTCCAACTTGTCCACATCCTTTCTATAGTGGGAGGCCCAAAACTGCACGCAGTTCTCCATCCTCTTTGCAACCCCCTGCAGGGAGCTGGAGGCTGCCATCAAATCCCCCTTCGGTCTTCTCTTCTGGATACTCAATAAGCCCAGCTCCCTGAGTCTCTCCTCACCAGTCATGTCCCTCAGCCCCCCAGTCATTTTCGTTGTCCTCCGCTGGACTCTCTTCAATGTGTCCACATCCTGCAGTGGCGGGCCCAAAACTGGACACAAGACTTCAGATGTGGCCTCCCCAGTGCTGAATAGAGGGGAATAATCACTTCCCTTGACCTGCTGGCAACACCCCTACCAATGCAGTCCAGGATGCCGGTGGCCTTCTTGGCAACAAGGGCACACCGCTGGCTCATGTTCAGCATATTGTTCACTGTCACCCCCAGGTCCTTTTCTGCAGAGCTGCCCCCCAGCCGGTCCCCCCCAGCCTGTACCGGTGCAGGGGATTGTTCTGTCCTAAGTGCAGGACTTTGTATTTGTCCTGGTTGAACCTCATGAGATTTCTTTTGGCCCAATCCTCCAATTCGTCTAGGGTCACTCTGAATCCTAGCCCCAGCCTGCAGCGTATCTACTATACCCCCCCAGCTTGGTGTCATCTGTGAACTTACTGAGGTGCCACCGCTCCATCCCATCTTCCAGGTCACTGATGGAGATATTGAACAAAACTGACCCGAGGCCTGACCCCTGGCGCACTCCACTTGATACCAGCAGCCAACTAGACATCAAGCCATTGATTACTATGCTCTGAGCCTGATGCTCCAGCCACCTTTCTTTCCACCTTACAGTCCATTCTTCCAACCCGTACTTCCTTACCTTGCCTGTGAGAACACTGTGGGAGACCATATCGAAAGCCTTGCTAAAATCAAGGTACTGGTCTCCCTGTGTCCACACAGCCAGTCACCTCATCAGAGAAGGCAATCAGGTTGGTCAGGCGTGGACTTGCCCTTGGTGAATCCATGTTGACTGTTCCTAATCACTTTCTCCTCCAAGTGCTTACAAATGGATTCCTTGAGGCTCTGCTCCATGATTTTTCCAGGGACTGAGGTGAGGCTGACTGGTCTGTAGTTCCCTGGATCCTCCTTTTTCCCTTTCTTAAATACGGGTGTTATGTTCGCCCTTCTCAAACACCTGGGACGTCTCCCGATAGCCATGAGTGTTCAGAAATGGTGGCCAGCGGCTCTGCAATCACATCAACTAACTCTTTCAGCCAGCATCCTCAGGTGCAGCCCATCCAACCCCATGGACTTGTACACATCCAGCTTTTCTAAACAGTCCTTCACCTGTTCTTTTGCCACTGTTGGCTGCTCACCTCCTCCCCAAACTGTGCTGCCAGGTGTAGTGCATTACATATGGATACACCTCTTCACCCCAAAGACAACGGTAAGATGTAGCCATTCCATGAATGCACTGAAGTTAGAGTTGCCTCTGGTTTTCCACACCTTTGGTTGGAAGCGGGCATATGTCTGACTGCCCTCCCTTCAAGCTGGTGTCTTGCCACTAACAGACTGGCATGCCCTGTGTTGATCCTTTAGCTGGAGTTGAAGTGAGGAGATTTATGCAGACACCATCTCTGCAATTATGAATACAGAAGGAAAAACATGCAGATATCACACAAATTGATGCGCTTTGCTGGCAGGCTTTACGCACGACCCAGTAACAGCTGTCACACTCCAGCCTCTCTCATCTGAGCTCTACTGCCACCTCGGCACTCTTACACACCATTTAAGATCACTCTCTTCTCCTCCCCGGTGCGACTGTATTCTCCATTCCAGATGCCAGAGCAAAGCAGGCAGTGGCGTGGATGCAAAGGGAGATAGAACGACTGGTTTTCATATGTAATTCAAAATGCAATGTTCAGTTCTTTAGGCAACATGCAACTAATTAGCAATGACCTCGAGGCAGCCAAGCCATTCAAACACCAATTTCTGTCCTACCCTTGGAGCTCTTTAAAATTTGCCCTTTCCTTGTGCCAAGACTTTCAACAACCTTCACTAAAACCCAACAGCAAATCTGCAAACATACATACATACAATCCATTGCCTCTCAGAGAAAGGGGGTGGCTGGGTGTGTGGTTGTGCATGCGTGCGTGCGTGTGCGCGCACATATACTGTAAAAGTGACAAGGTTATCCGAGGAAAACTTGAGCTTCACAGCTTTTCCAGAGCACGTCCCCTTGCACTGTGAGTATTGTTTAAGGAAAACAGATACGTTATGCACGTTTCCCTGTCAAATCGGCTCCCGCGATGACCTCTACAGATCATGAGCCCATTATTTCCTATCCTCCTGGTTTTCCTCCCTCTGCACTTGTGTTTATTTTGGTAAATAGATTTAACCTTTCTAAAATTAACTGCAGAACAGATCTTCTTTTGGCAGCAAATCAGCTTTAGAAAGGAGGAAAATGTAACATTTCCCCTGTAACATTTCCTAAGCACTTTAAAATCCACGACTAAAGCCCTGCATGCTTTCCTTTGTCCTGTGTTTGCTTGGCTTGTACATAAGGGGTATTAATATATTTTAAAGGATTCTCTTGCAATTAAGGACAAAACAATGGCATCTCCACCCACCCATCTAGGAACTTACATGGTCCTCAGCAACAAGGTATTGGAGCAACACTTCTGAGTGGTAAAAGGTTAACACTAATACAAGATGCTGTCTTCCACTCCCTCCCCCAGCCTCCCCACAATGGTGCAGATTCAAAAACAAAGCAAAACTCCCCAAAAGAAACAACACAAGGCTGGAAGCAATCCCTTTGCTACAAATGCTCCTTATCTTTGAATATGTTCCAATCCGCATGTACTGGCTGAGCCTCACCCCCTTTCAAACTATCATCATACAACTACACAGAGCACCGTCCTCTGGCCATGAACTGGTTGAGAAGGGTAAGGCTCTATGAAAGCCCCCAACTTGCATTTGTTTCACTGGGTTGGATGCTCTTCAGATTTGGTTTCTGCCTGCAGTATTTAAGCATTGGGCCCATAGTGGGGATGGAGGGTTTAAAGCTAGGGAAATGCCTCTGTGGACTCCCTGTGTCTGAAGGAGAAATCCAAAATTGCCCCCAAGAACTAGACCATTCATGGTTCCATCGCTCTCTGAAAGCAACACGACTGCACTGAATTAAGCATCTTGCAGGAGGTTTTTCTTCCAAAGATCTCCAAGTGGGGTCTTACAGTCTACATGCAGTTAGCAGCTTTCACAAGCAGCTGCTTCTTATGTAGAAGACTGTACCTTATCGGTATACAGACCACCAGAGGAGGAGGAAAAATTCTGGTCAAGGGCACTGGGGCCAACAAAACCCATACTGTTACAAAATCTTAGGAGCTCTTTTCCATCACTGATTTCTTTGAGGCTATGCCAGGTCCTTACATGCCAGCTTTTCTCTCTGTGTTAAATACTATGCTAAGTCCAACTGTCTCAGACGCCCTAACACTATCAAATAGCTGAGTCAAAAAATAGTTTCCCCCTTCCTGTTAGTTGCTGTACCACTGATCGGTCACCCTACTGACTAATAATCACGTAAGGCTGTTACAAAGAGATGCCCTGGTATTTTTTCCCCCAAGGAGCAAAGTCTACCTGGTGGGGCAGTAGTTTTATACTCTAACCCAGCGGCTCCCAAACTCTAACAGATTGTGCACCACCAGTTTAAAATGATATAACCTTAAGTACCACCAGCAAATTTTTGTCATATAAAGTAATTATAATAAATCTGTTAATGCATAACCACTGACAGGCTCACACCACTGGTGGTACGCAGACCACAGACTGGGAACCCTTGGCCCCAGAAAAGTATTTATCACTACCGGACAAACACAGCGTGAACAAACAAGCAATCACAAAAGCTTTTGCAGGCTTCCAGCACGGTTGGAGATGTTCCTGTCGTGACACACCCAACAATGGTGTTGATACTTGTTTTCTCAAAAACAAACACAGCAAAAGAGCAAGGAAATAGGCTGCTAATGCTGTTATAAGTTTAAGCATTTCAAATTGAGGGTATTTTTACTCTAAATATGTTGTATACACAATGCCAACATGTGTTGAGAAAGTATGGAAGGTCAGAGCAAATAAATATAGCAGACAATCAATTATGAGAGTGACAGCATTTTAGAATAGAAAATATTTTGCAATTCAAGTAGGGTGTGCTTGTATATGCACAAATATAAATGAGATGTACTCCTTCCTCCCTCCCTCTCTCCCCTCTCCCTTTCTCTCTCTCCCTCACGCACACAGGCCAGGGACAGACATTCAAAAAGCCTAAGCCTGAACTGATTCAATCTTTGCAGGTTAGTCTATCCTGCAAAGCCTGAACTGATTTGGAGGTGGATAGACATTCCCTTTCCATTCCAGAAATGTAGGACTTGCCTGCAGTGGCTCAAGCTAGAAGCCAGGGGTGCTACAGCAGCCCTCCCTTCCCTGCAACAGTGCTGAGCTGAGGGGGGGCCATGGCCAGCTCCGGCAGGATGCTCTGATTAGGGAAAGGGTGTAAACCCCCACCTTTCCTGTACCGTCTCAGGCTTTTCCCCACTGGTTGCTCAAGGGAGAGGAGTGTTACCAGCCCCCAGTCCTGGGCTAGCACTGTGCGGAAAAGGGGCGGGAAGGGGGGGGAAGTGTGCAGTGCATGCATCTGTTGATGATTCTGAGCTTTTCAATCTCCCTCTCCCTGTCTGCAAACCTGACAGGGCTGTAAGCCAACAGGGGGGCTGATAAAACCACAGTGTTATCAGCCCATCAGCAAACCACTGTTATCAGCCTGTCAGCAAAACAAAAGCCTCTCTCATAGTTCAAGCTGTTCTTAAACAGCTTTCTCCAAGGAAGGAATGGAGGGACATTACTGGCTACCTGTTGATTAGCTCCAAAAAGCCTTCAGCGGACACTGTCCCATCTGCCTGTCCCAGTGAAATTAGAGACATGCACACAGACACCTCTCAGCATTAGCTAGCATATCACATGGGTCCATGCTGTGGGAGATGGGAGGGAGGGGGGGATCCCTGCTTGAGCTGCGAGCAGCAAGGGAAGCCAGGCAGACCCTGTTGTGCCTTCAGTCTCCCCCAGACTCCAGCTAGGGAGGAGAGGGGTAGGTCCAGCCTGTTCTCTGGAGCAGAGCACGGCCTAGCCCAGCCCAGCTGCAAAGCATCTGGGGTACCGGGGGACTCTGGTTTAACTTAAACCAGGAAGAGGTCTGGGACAGACGTTGCATAAACTAGTTTGAACCAAATCAGTTAAGTATGATGCTACATTCAACCAGGTTTATCTTAAACCAGTTTCAAAATGGCTGAAACTGGGTTATGTGCACTGAACTTCTGTTCTGCTACAGATTTAAACCAGTCTGTGATCACTTAAACCGGTTTGTGTGTAATGTCTGTCCCTAGCCACACAAATAGACATACAAACACAAAAGGCTGAGTTTTCTCTGAGGTTTGTAAACAAAGATGTTAAAAAGGAAGCAATTTAAAAACAAATTGTCTTACAAACTAACTGAAGTTGTTCTATGCCCAACGTTTCACTTGCTTGCTTTTAACATCATTTTAGAAAGCCTCAGAGGCAACCAAAACACTGTAGCTATTGTTTCCTCATTTCTATGTTCTCTGGAGTACATCAGTAGCCTCACTCACTACATTTTATATAACCAAACTTGCAAAAGTAAATACATTCATAGTAACAAGGATAATTAAGAAACTAATTTGCTTTCTCTGGTGTCTGCAATCCGAAGATCTCAAAACTCCTTGCAAATGTTAGCTAATTATATCCCCTAACACCTCTGCATGGCACGGATTACCCCTTGTCTATAAAAAGGGATAGCGAGGCCAAGGGAAGCGTAATGACTTGCCAATGCCCACACAGCAAGTTGGTGTTGAAATCATGGGAAGAATTCAAACTTCCTGATTCCCAGCTGCCTGAGTTGCTCCTTTGACCAGGATTTTCCTGACTGAACAACACCGCAGGGTCAGAGGGGGCTGTGTAATACGTATGATTTCACCAGAGTCCAGTACTGCACCTTGAGTAGTGGTGGCGCATGGTGAAGGAGTAGCAGCTGGAGACTTGCTGCTCTGAGGGTGGAGATGTTACCTTTTTTTGCTGCTGATGTGTCAAGGGGCCAAAACCCACTGGTTTTCAGCACCAAAAAAAAGGAGGAAGTGGCATCTCTCCAGCAACAGTGAATCCTTGGTTGCATATTCCTGCACCATGCACCGCTGGTGCTTCTCTGCCCTCCCCACTGTCAGAACCAGAGCCGGGGGGGCGGGAATGCCTCCCTCCTCCAGCTCCATAGTGGTGCCCACCCCCAAGCTGTGCCCAGGGCTCATGCCCTGCTCACCCACCTGTTTCTGCACTACTGGATTAAACAACAAATAATACATTTTGAATAAAAACAACAGCAAAATATGCAATATAAGTGCTGTAGTGGTGTGGCCGTCTAAAGCTACCATCGTGCAACCTGAAATGGCCACCACGTTACTGTAATCAGAGGTCCTAAGTGGCGGCTCAGCATAAATTAGCAAAGGATGTAAACAACTGCCTGTTAAGGCCTGAGCACAACCCCATGCATCTAAAGCGCATTCATCTGGCACCACCAAGCCATTACAAGACAAGCTGGTAAGCTGTTCCTGTAATAAGTCCCTGCACCTAATTTTGTTTAGCCATGAACCTAGAAGATGCTTGTCATCTCTGAAGGAGAAAGGGAACACACACATCCCATTTTTGTCCATGTATCCTGGAGCTGGGCTTCTCTTCGACCGTGGTAAGAAAAAACAGAACATCATAATTGCCTATCAACTTCCACTTAATGACTTAAGACTTTGCATCTCCTGTGTTCAGTCTTGCATAGAGCATCTTCAGCCAGGCTCACTCAGCACCACGAAGTGTGATCAAAAAAGAGGTTCAACTATTTAAAGCTTTCTTTCCAAAACTTCAGAATTAGTAATTTCAGGTAAGGTGATTGCTATGAAAGTTTGCCTGTTTGTGGCTAGAATCAGAGTTCCTGGGCAGTGGGTTGCAAAATTGGTTTAAATCTCAGCAGGAGGAGTATCGGTAACTCCCAAGCTATTTATTTATTTATTGCACTTGTAGGGCAGCACGGCCTAGCAGTCCCAGCTGAGACTTAAGCCTCACTGAACTGGGCATGGTACAAATAAGATGGTGGTTGGCCTCAAGAGCTTACAGTCCACAGAAACAAAGAGTGAGGGAGTGAGGGGGCACAGAGGTGAAGTGACTTGCCCGAGGTCACACAGCAGCACAGTAGCAGAGCTAGGAATTGAACCTACACCTCTTGATGTTTTATCTGCTGGGACACTGTATCCAGAATATTTGGAAACAACATTTTTTAAGGGATGTGGGGAAAAATGCTGAGTGTTAAGCCATAACAGTATGATGCTTAACTTTTTGGGGCTTGATTACTCAGCTCTGGCACTTCGTTAATGCTGTTTCTCTTACGAAGCCCTACTGACATGCCTATAGATAAGCACAGAATATATACAAGAGTCTAGATCGGATGTGACCTTTCCCTTCATGCACGAGGAGACTAACACAGCACAAGGGCTAGCCAGGATGTTAAAGTCAATAAGGCACCTTCCCTTTTTCACTTTCTTATGAAATGTTTGTAAACGATCCTCACACTTATTTCATGAGAACTCTCCCACGTGCCCACCAGCCAATAAAAACAACAGAGAACACGTTTCAGAAATCTATTTGCCTATTTCTCTTTTGTGAAGCAGCTACTGTTGCCATGCTATTGTTGCTACGTTTTCTTGCAAGAAAAAAAATCTTCTTCCTTAACATGATAGTTCAAGTTCAGCACAGAGGAAAAAATATCTAAGAGAACAGAAATCAACATAGGTGGCACCTAAATGGACATGACAAGATAGGGATGGAACAGAACAACTCCCGCAAGGGATGAATCAGGCATCTCCTGCCAGAGAGAGCTCCCTGAAAGAGTTAATAGAATAGGGGCTACAATTTATTTAGACCAGTAAAAAGCTTTCTGGAAAGGCCCTCAAAAGAGCCTATTAAGGAAACTTGGTAACTGCACAGTGAGACATAAAGTTTTGTCTTGAATTAAAAGTCAGTAAAGAGACAAGAAAACAAAGATTCAAAATAAATGGCCAATTCTCAGCATGGAAATAAGTCAGTATCAGATACCCCAGAGAGCAGCTCTCTTAGTTTGAAAGGTAAAGTTCTTCTCTGCAGGACTCATGAGAAACCCACCTGCTAGCTTGACGGGACACTGGTTTCAGCTGCCTGCGACGTTTGGATCTGGGTTGCAAGTCTGGGTTTGATTCCTTCTTTTAGCACTGCTTTTCTTGCAAGAACCGTTTATTCTTCTGTATCGGGGTTTTGGATCAGCACCTGAGGCAGATCAGGCTCTGGGCTGGGTTTAAAGCCATGGTATTTGGAGGACAGCAATAATGTAAGCACTAGGACTGAGGGTTTTCAATACATTTATCAATAACCTGGAAGACAGGAAGAACTGCAAACCAGCAAAACTACATAGGTTAGTCAAGACTCTGGACAGGTCTAAAGAAATTAAGGACAATGCGCAACAAGATGACACAGGAAATTCAATACAGACAAGTGCAATGTCATGCACACTGTTCTGTCACCTTCAAGGATTCCCAACTTGCTGATGAGCTCTGAAACGATGCAACATCTTCTAGAAAAAGAGCTGCGTGTCACTGGCTGGTGTGAAGACGACAACTGTACAATGAGCAGTGGCGCGCTGAGCAACAAATAAGATGTCAGCGGGCTGCATAGTAAGAAAAAGGACAGGAGACCTGGATCACTTCATTATCTAAATTGATAGTGCATCCAATCCTTGAATGCTGCGTTCAGCTTTAATGACTTCATCACAAATGATGGCAGGAGGATAACTGTGGTTTACAGAAGGACTACAAAGATGGCTATATCTGATCCCTTGATCAAGACGGAGAACCTTTACTGTGGATCAGAGAAGGAGGAAATGTGATAAAGCAGAGGTAGATGCTGAGCAGGAGAGACATGAGTGTGTGGGCAGAGCCT
>NW_005842459.1:165056-177029 GCF_000455745.1 Alligator sinensis | reverse complement strand
CGGAAGAGTCTACCTGTACGAGGCTGAGCTGGCTGGGGGCCACAGAGCACAGATCTACATGTCAGACTGCTCTACTATGTAATGGGGTCACCTGGGTAGGCCACTGCCTTCCTGCAAGTAACAGCAGCTGGGCTTTTTCTCCCTGCCAAGGAAATTTGCCAGGCCCAAGTTTCTTTTGGGGCACAGTTTTATTCCTCAACTTAAAATTAAAACAAAACATCACATAAAACAGTTCCTCCCCCAGCCAAGGCTGCTAGCCCCGGAGGCACTACCTTTTCGACCCCACTTCTTCAGCCCCTGGGCTCAGGAGCCCATCTCTTTCCTGCTACTATCTCAGCCTCTTAGAGGGAAGACTGCTTCTACATGGCACTTGGTAACTGCACAGGGCTGGTTGGCCCCAGGCTCTTTGACCCTTAAAGAAGGGGACGTCTTTTTGCTCAGTCCAGATCCAGGGCTGTGATTGAGACCCACCTGTGGGATTCCTATAGAAAGTTGCTGTAACTGGGTGATAAAGGTGCATGCAGAAACTCCAGCAGCTGCCACGTGATTTTTTGTTGCTCATGTATCAGGAGTGTAGAACAGAAAGGACAGGGATACTTTCTTCCCTCCTGGGTGACTAGCCGTGAATTGAGAGTAGATTCAGGCTAGACATCAGGAGGCACTACATTACAGTCAGGATCTGGAGCCAGCTTCCAAGGGAAATGGTGCTGGCTCCTACCTTACGGGTGTTTAAAAGGAGGCTTGATAACTACCTAGCTGGGGTCATATGAGCTTAAACTTACTAGGGGTCATATAAGCCCAGTATTCATTCCTGCCCAGGGCAGGGGGTCGGACTTGATGATCTGCTCAGGTCCCCTCCGACCCTACGTCTATGACTTTATGAAAGGCGTTCCTGGACTGGGCATGGATACATTACAGCAGGGGTGGCCAACCTGTGGCGCAGGTGCCACGAGCAGCCTGGGCAACCTCTGCATGTGGGCTGTAGCTGACTGGGGAGTAGACCGGCAAAGGAGTAGCAGATAGGGCAAGAAGCAGAAAGCAAAGGACTAAATTAAGCAAGGAGCGCATGGAAAGAAGCAGAAGCAGAGCAGGACATCAAACACGGAGCACAGGGATGGGAGCAGAAAGCAGAGCAGCAGACAGCGCAAGAGAAGGGGACTGGAGTGGCATTTGGGGAGGGTGCAGGGCTCATTTGTGGCACACCTGCCAGAAAGGTTGCCCCCCACTGACTTACAGCCTGGTCTGTGGAATTACAAGATATGGGTCTGGGAGTCCTTAGTCCCTCCTCTGACACCCAATGTGTCCTAGAAGAAGTCTCTTCATTTCTCTGTGCTGCCCAGCCTGCCCTTGCCAAGAGGGGATAACACTTACCCAGCCAGCAGTGGCATTGGAGGGATTAGCTAATGTTTGTAAAGCACTTTGAGAAACAAAACAGCACAAGCAGCTGAACATTATTGATACTATTAATTCTTGGTTGTTCATACGCTATTTATACACCTGCCAAACTATCCTGGGATAGTAAATCCATTATAATATCAAAGCCTCTGGATGTTGATAGTGTCTGTTGATACTGCACTGGTCTTTTAGAGGTGACTTCCTCAGGAAGGACAGGAGAGGAACTGAAGGAAGGAGGACAATTGGGGGCAGCTCTCAGGATGAACAATAAAAAAACCTTTTTGCCAACAATCCTGTGGTAATGTTTTACAGATTTTTCCTTCCTTGTTCCTTCTTCTTCACTTATTATGAAAATCTGATCTCTGCTAGCTAAGAACTCATCTTCTCCTGGGACTTGGAGATGAACAAAGCCAAGTGCATCGTTTCTATTCAAACAAACCACTTGTTCTGTGCACAGGCGGAAGGAATGCTTGAATCACCCTTTTTAATGGACTCACCTTCTCTTCGGCAAATGACAGCGCTCTGTAGAAGCCTATCAAACTCACAAGGTCCATGGCCTCTATTTTGTATATGCTATTATTATAGGCAGCATAATTCACTGCGATTCAAGAATAGAGAGAATACGTCTATACATTACATTTTTATTCACGCTCTGAGGCACGTTCTTACATCCCAGCCATATACGGTAAGCTCTGATTTTTCTCACTTCACTAAGTCTTGCAAATCCACTCCACACTCTCTGCTCCCTGGTTTCATTGCATCGGTTGTTTATTTAAGGGAAACGCTGCCTACTATAAACTGGCCACATTAACATCAGGTCAAAAAACCATTTCTTGTGAAGCAGCTGTGGGAGAGGGAGAGTTGGGGCATTGTTATTAGACTGGCTAAGCTCCTTTGCTTTCCAGTTGGAATATTTATTTCCTTGCTGCGATCTTGCTGTTTGCTCCCTGGGCTGACAAAATGCTGCCAATATCTGCTGTGCTGGAGCTCAAGGACAATCAATATTTCACTTGAATCAAATGCAATGATTTTTGTTTTCAAAGGTCTATGCTTTGCAATTAAACCTCTCTGGTACGTCTCAGAGACGGGGGGGAAAGCAAAGGTGGGGCCTCTTTTAGGGAAGGCAGGGGTGAAAGGAGTATAAAAGCAAAACCGGAGCCACTAGCAGTAAGGCCAACAGAAAAAAATGTTACATCCTTTCTTTCCTTTTTTAAAAATACATTTTTTTTTTATTTTTTTTTTTTTTTTTACAAGAAGTGAGATCTTTGATTACATTTTTGATGAAGAGAGACAGGCAGACATGGCCCTGCTCTGCGCACAGTTAGTGGGAAGGTAGCCTTTCATGTTCACAGAGAGGTGACATCAAAACAGCCATTCCCAACTCTTAGAAGGATCAGACAAACCTACAACTCAAACTGAGCCGCAGACTTTGGTGCCCTTCTCAGCTGCTGTCAACTATGTGGAAGGGCATAGTCTAACCCTGTTTGGGGATAAATAACAGCTTTACAGGAGTGAGGCCCTTCGAGGAGAAATCCAGGAAAAAAATGAGAGGTTCACTGAATCCTTATAATAGTCATAACAATGAGTGTGGTACTCTAACAACAGCAACCTAGAGGTAACCATGTAATACCGTGGAGGAGCATCTAGTCATGACCAAGATGCAAGAGCTCCAGCAGGACCCCCCGGTGGACCACACTGGACAAGATAAGCTGCACCGCAGCACCCCGAGGCCTCACGAGAATAGAGATGGGGCTCTTCTTCATGTCCCATTAGTATCTTCACCATAGAGAGGTCTGAGCTTTCCTTTCCTCCCAAACAGAGGAGGGGATGAAGGTGTTGATTTTCCCTTCCTTACTCCCTAGAGCAGTGATTCTCAACCAGGGTAAGGTGGCACCCTGGGGTACCTTCAGATCCTTCCAAGGGTGCCACGGAGTGCCACACAATATTAGCACAATATTAGCACTGCTCCTCTCCTTCCAGGTCACCTTGGTTCACAGATAACCTAGCTCAGCTGAATTGCACAAACAAGAGATTAGAGTTCTGATCTGGCAGGACTCGCACTGAATACTAACAACCGCAGCATGCAGAGCTCCTGCTAACCTGCACCGCTTCTGGAACAGTCCTCTCTTTTGCTCCCACGGCATCTGCAAATTCCCAGCGAGTGGAGCTCACCAGAACAGCGAGTCAACTAGTCAACCAGGATTGATTTTACTTCATCCAAGTGCTTCTTTCTGCCAAAGCCTCTCAGCCTGCTTTGCAAAAAAGACTAATGCAATCCAGGACAATGTCTCAGGAGCCAAGGAAGGAGATGGAGATGCTGGTGGCAAACACAGCACCTACCTTAATAGCACTGATCCTGACTGCGCAAGCAAGTGCCCTAGAGCCACTAAAATTAAATGAACTCTTTTGCAGGGAAGTCCATGAACCCATGAAAACCGGTACCTCTGCTGAATGAAATGGTCAATGACTCCTCGAAGAAAGCTGCTTTCCAATGACATTTATATCACAATGCAGACTTGTCGGTGCTCAAGGAGCTTTCTCTCATCGCAAGCAATCTTGCCAACCGCCTCCCTCGTTCTGTTCTTTTTTAATGACGAATGCTTTTGAGGAATCAGCAACATTCAGCTGACCTCTGCTATTACCCTGGACTCTCCTAGTCACACGCAGGGCCGGGATATCACATGGGGATGACACTGGTAGCACAAAAAGATCATAGCCATGAACGAGTGAATTGCACCTGTTCTGATACGACGATCTCTCTTGGTAATGTCCAGTTGCATCTGGCCCACAGGAGCTGGCAATGGGAATCAGACCTGCATTAAGCTGGCTCTGCCCGTTCCTCTCAGGCAGATAACAAGGGGTTGTGATGGGCAGCCATTCCTCCTCCCCAAAAGCCTTCACTTGTTGGGTGGCTTGCAGAGTTTTTAATCCCTCTGCCTCCTTCCTAATTCAACATTTCTGTCAAGCTGTGAGGGGAGCCTGTAAGGTGCCAAGGGCTTTGCTATCAATGCTGTGCTTACACCCAGCAGTGCTCCCTGCTATCATTAAACATGAGCAGGGCCATCACTCACATGTCCCAGTGCTTGAGTGAGATAAGTACCTGGATGAAAAGCAGCTGGCTCTGGCTCAGCCTGGATAAAGAGAAGAGGTGTTGCTGGCAGGAAAGACCTGGCAGCAACATCTTCCACTGAAGGAATATGCCCCTTCTCTATTACTGAAGGTGTTTACAGTGGTTTTGGTTCCTTCCACGTGCACAACTGCTACTAGGAAGTCACGTAGGAGCAGTGGCTGGAAGCGCATTTTGCCATTTCAGAGCAGACAGAAGGCTGCAGCCCTGTAGCCAGCATGCTCTTTGTGACCCTACTATGTGGAGCTGAAGTCATAGTGCACATGAAAGCCTCATCTGGATCAGCTCAGTGTGCAGAGGGACAGGAAAGACCACATCACACTAGTGCTCTCCACGGTACGGGCTTTCCATCACGTTAGATGTGCTGCCACTGAGTTCAAGAGAAGTCTGACCAATGGCTGTGATGGGAATAGTTAGGCCAAAGTTATGAGTGCATTAGGAAAACTTGCCATCCTTGTTTCCTGCAGCTTTATGATACTGTTCAATAGCTAACACATTTCATAAGAGGGACTGGAGCAATCCAACACTTTGACTGCATCCTACCAGCACCATTAATATAGTCACAGCAGGGTACTAGGCACCGTTACTTGTTAACTATCCATGGTCCTTTCCTCTAAGGCAGGAAGTCCTATCCTTGTTTCTGAGGCTTGGTTTTAGCTGGACATAACACTGATTGGATTCCTATTTTTTGTTAATAACCTTAAAAAAATCTAAACTTATATTCCAAACACAGCCACAGAGATCTGCTGCATGAAGGAAGGAATGTGAGAGGGTCACGATATTCTGGCAAACAGGAAAGAAAGATCTATCCTATGGAACAAAACAGCATTGAGATATATCCACATTGTCACACAGTCACATCCACCAGCAGCAGTTTGGGCCAAGATGATGTGAGAGCAGATTCCCACTAATGTAAGCAAGAGTTCAGGTTTGTCCTTTATCTAACCATTTGCAGTAGGAAATACAGCACAGATGCTGTACAAAATGTACACATGTGAACACTATACAGGCATACCCAACGTGCATGCAAAGGGATGTTGCTCTGAGAATCAGAGAAAATTAGGGCTGGAAGGGACCTCAGAGGATCATCTAGTCCAACCCCCTGATCAAAGCAGGACCACCCCCAACTAGATCATCCCAGCCAAGGCTCTGCCTAGCCGGGTCTTAAAAACCTCCAAGGATGGAGACTCCACAACTTTCTCTTCTTTTCTTGGCTGGTGAGCTGCACACTGAATCATGTTGTGCTATCAAGGGTAGCCCTGAAAAGCGCAGTGTTTCCTTTGAAAACTTATCAATGAACAAAACCCAGAGTGAGTGCAAGTGAGGAAGCAGAAGTGTGACTTGTTGGTACATGCACAGAATAGAAGAGAAACAAGGTGGCATCTCCAATGGACATTTCCAGGCAGCAGTGCTGCTGGGGGGAGTCGCTCCTCTCCAAGAGGCAGAAGAAACCACAAATTAGTTCCTGCAGAATCTGCTCAGAAGAGGAAGTCCTTGGAAATGGCCTCAGCTTGCTGTTGAAGGACAAACTCAATGTAAAGAAAAGAAGAATCACCAGTTTAGCTCTTTCTGGGGCTCCCACAACAACCTTGCATGAAAGATTTGCTCCTTGCCATCTGCAAGTCAGCCTTACGGACTGCATTGGAGACCTGCATTGGAAGGCCAGAGGGCTAAGGGGGGTGAATTCATTAAGAAAAGTCAGCACTCTCTCCTCTGCCCGGTTTTGCTTCCAACTTGACTGCTGTAGGGCACGCACTCTCCTTCACACAAGGTTCAGTGTATGTATGCAGCTTCCTCTCACATCGCCCTCACCTAGACCCTACTTGCCCATGTGCTGGCAGAAAATAGCAAAATCTATTTCCCAGAGAGATACTGGAGATCCTTCATGAGAGCCAAAGGATTTACCTGTCAAAGCAAGGATATTTTAATAACCCAGCAATGGGGTACTATGCGAGTGAGAGAAGCAAATAGAGAGAAAGCATGTAATGTCTGAAAGAAACCCTATAAGCCCTGCTTGGTTTAAAAAAAAAAAAAGGAATTAGATGGGAACTACAGGGAGTCTGAAGCACCGAAGAGCCTGCTGGACACATACCAGCCCACTCACTCAAGCGCTACTCTGACCAGTTTACAAAGGTCCAGGTGCCCTCCTGAACCATCTCAGTCCAAATACCACTTAATTCACAATGCTGAGGAAACAAAACAATGCCGTCAAGGTCAGGCAGGGCTGCCTTGTTAACTGGCAGGAAAATGCTGCCTCTTACTGACTCACCACCCATACTAATGGCCCCCTTGCAAGACCACTGCCAAGGTGAAAGCAGCAGCACGCACCTTTGAATTCAGAGCATGGGCCCAGCCTGCTGTGAATGAGAAACTAGCAGTATCTTCGTTCCCTGGTAATTGGCACATTCGCAGCTTGGCTGCACCTTCTCCATGTGAGCATCCTCCTGTATAGAGATGCCCCGGTTACATTTGTTGCTGAGTTTGGGAATTAAAAAGCAAACCAAGAGATGGGCCTCGGATACTGTGGGTGGCATGAAATCTCCCCCTTGCTCCGAGCTACACATATGGAGTCAGGCAGGGGCAAAAAGGAAAGCAGCCTGACTTGGAGGCAAAAGTCCCTTGGAGGTTAAACTTGAGTCGGACAACGTTCTCCCCTTTCAGCAAGGATCCGTGACCTGAAACTCCCTTGCTGCCTCAGGTTCCTCTGCTGCCACTAACATACGCTGCCCTGGGATAGACAAAAAGGACAGGGATGCACCAGACCTGCTCAGGCCACGGGGCCTGGAAACACATTGATAATGAGAAAGCAGCACATGGGAATCTGGCATAAAGAGCTGTGCAGAGTGAAAGCTGGAAACACCATCTGCACTGACCCCAGCCTGATATTCAGCTAATCAGCAAGCACAGGGATGAAGTTCAACCTAAAGAGAGTGAAATCTCCCCTTGACTTAGTCCATCTAGATGCATAAACTCTCTACTGTATGTTTTCAGCCTGTAAAATAGACTCAGACTGGTCTTACCTCGCTAGGGTGTTGGGAGACTTAATTCATTCATGTCTATTTTCAGATCGTAAGTCAGAAGGCAGCAAGACATGCAAAACATTGTTATAATTGTGTTGTTATATGCTGTGAAAAAAGAACTTGCTTACACTGCATAGGATTCTGGCCCTTCTTCAGATTGGATTATGTCCCTTGACACAGTACGTGACAGTAACCCAAATAGCCTTGATCCTTTACTCCCAGCAGGGTCTTCTTTATTCCTTAATGAGGTCTCCTCTTAATCTCTTTTCCAGAGGATAAACACCTCATCTCAGTATAGCTGAATTCCCCAAGTCCCTGCATAGCATTCTGGTTGCCCTCTGCTGGACTGTCTCCATTCCTATAGTATTATAATCAAGGATCCAGAATGGCCCAGATAAATCCAAATGAGATCTCAGCCATCCAATACAAGATGTCAGGAGACGTTCTTCTGATTTGGGAACGATCTCTGTTGGTGCCTGTTTGAACATTTATGTGATATTCTACTGCTGCTGAGGCATGCGCTAGAGTATTTTATCCCGAACACATGAACGATTTTATCCCACCCACCCATAACGCCATGTCCTTCACCTCATCTGTGCTCTGCAGGGTGGAACACATCTAAGGTATTGAAGAGCAGCACTTCACTTCCCTCTGTTCCTAGTCTAGCTAAATCATCCTGAATTCAACAGACCTGTTTGTACTGACTGCCCTGTTTCCACCCCACTCCCAAAGCCCTCCCCCACAGTTTTTCTTATCATCTGCAAATTGCATCGTTTTTATCTTTTGCTATGTTGGAAATCTGATCATGAAAGAGAGAGTTTTCTTTTTTCTTTTTTTAATTAGTACTTGGTAATATTACCAAGCTGTGAGTTTATGGCTTTGTAGATCTTATATTTTTGACACTAATTACTCACAAAGGCTTTTTAAGCAGCATTTCAACATAGCAACTGCCATGACTGTAATTAAGTAAGAAGCGGCAAATTTTACATTTCAGAAAAAGACTTGCCATTCATGCCCCACATCACAGCTCAGCCCCAATGTCACTAGCACGAAGGCAACCCAATTCCAGTAACATATTACACTTGATGCATTTGGAGTATAGAGCAGATTACATCCATGTACCCAACTGATCCATTTATACCTCCATCGGTGCAAAGAATCCATTGGGATTCACCACTCACCTACTGGTGGTCTGAGCAGCAAGTTCACTTTAAACTAACACTTTTTGCTTCTTGTTGGAGAATTGTCTTTCCTCTTTCGTATGCTTGAACCTCAAAGACTCACTTTGAGGAAGTCATGTGACTGCATTTAATTAATATTTTTTTCTCTCAATCTATGTATCATCACCTCTCTGGTAACGTAGAATTAACATTGGGGAATACACGACACACATACACATGCTCCAAGGTAGGGTGGTGGTGGGGTGGTCTTTAATTACAGCGGCTCTTGTATTCAGCATCCCATGCTTCAAAATGTTGGCAGGGGCGCTTTAACTTTATAAAGCTTGTTCAACGAGCTTTAGTTAAAGCGCTCCCACAGTCATTCTGAAGCGCAGGGATGCTGGATAGATGCGACACAGAGGCTGCTGGAGCATGCTAATTAGCATGCTCCAGCAGACTCAATTAATCGAGTCTGCTTCAATGCGTGCTAATTAAATCTTGTGTCAAAGCAGACATCTGGCACACGTATAGGTGCCTGCAATGTTATCCTTACTGATGCTAAATGCACTGCCAAGAAGGTACCATGGCAGCAACTGCTCTAATGATTGCAAACTAGCTGTTACGGGCATGATCAATTAGAACCTGGGTGGGTCACCAATGCCACCAGCCTGGTTCCCAGGTACATTACTTCAAGATGCTACATCTCACTAATAGTCTATAGGTTCTGAACCTCCAGGTTAGCATTTTATTGGACCATCAATTTTTATTCAGTGCTCCAGATGGAAAGCCATATGTTCTGCTGAGGAAGTGGCAGCCCAATGTGATCCCTGCATTGTTAGTTCTGGTTGCTTCAAGGCCTAGCAATGGGATAATTTTGCACTAGGGCACGGTTTGCTGCTGGCAGTCTTCACTGTAAAGAATTTCAGTCAAGCCACTAAACTCAAGTGGGACTCCCCTGCCCCCCAGGGAGCTGTGGATGTCTCTGACACCTTTGATGTTGCACAGCTTTGATCATCTTCTCCCAGGGATACTCATCCTTCTGCCCCCACTATGTCCGGCACAGGGGCCAAATCAGGAGGCAGCTCATCTTCACCTCTTCTGCAACTCTGGCAGCCAGGTCTGTCTCCACTGTGGGTCACAGCAAGGGACCCCGACAGCCCGCTTCAACCAGTTTATATCCTGCTTCAGGTCTGCACTGTGGAAAGCCAGGAACCTGTTCATAAACAGACACTCAGACCCCACAGTTGAGGACTGTATTAAAATGGGACTAAGTGGAATGGACTGGTATCTACAGGAAGAGAGAAGAGGACAACGGGAAAGAAATGGTGGACCTCATCTGGTGAAGAGGGGTCTGGCACAGACTTTTGCAGGAGCAGACCCTCTGAGGAGGGCAGTGGCTGGGGGTACGGGCATGGAATGGGTGCACAGGCACACAGCTACGCGGTGCAAACTGTGTAACAGGTTTGTAATGTGCTTTGAGCTGCCAAGTGAACCACACGGGCCACTTGGTAGAGTGCTGGATGTGGAGTTATATATATTTCCCTCCCCCTCCCCACCCGAGCCAGGTCCCTACATAACAGTGGATGTGCTGCTGACATCTCACTGCTTCCCTGTACCACCTACCTGCCTGTCTCCATTTGGTGTCTTGCCGTATGCTTTGGAACAGCAACTGTCTTTGGACAGCATTACCACAATGGGATCCCTGGTCCATGACTGGAGCCATTAGATACTGTGGTCATACTAGCAATATATACTATAACAACAGCAGAGATTCCTACGTGGTGCATAGTGCTCTATCTTACCTTTGGGCCACTTCGCGTGGAGTGAGCCAGTATAAACTGGCAGCATCATGACCATGGGTCCCCCACACGTTGCCTGCTCACGCTATTTTTTCTGTCATCACCTAGCATGAGAGCCAATATACCAGAATACGTCTCGTGGAGAGACACTCGGGTGGTTTATATGCCCTATTTAGATTTATCTTGGTTGTTTATTGCATGGCTGGGGCTGGCATGCGTGTGTGCGGCTTGTTTCTCCACTGGGTTTGCTATTTATTTATTAGGTCAAGTTGTCTATGATTTTGTTTTAAGACGTATTTTGTTTTCCAATTTGTGAGGTGCCTGTAGGCACCGGGTGCCACAGGAAAAAAATATTTATTATAATAAATAAAACAGCATTTGCGCTTCTTCTCCTCTGGCAGGCAGAACGAACAAGAGAAAAAGTTTGATTCGCTAAAATGAGGCATATTAAACAAAACCTATGAATATGATATGTAGTGAGTATCTGTGACAACAGCAAACTGATCCCGCTGCTGGAATATTCATGCAAATAGGAGCAATTTCACTATGATTAAAAAGGCAATTAACTGAAAAAAATGCCAGCAATTTCAGACGCAGCCTGTGTGTCAGCGAGGCCTCCATGCAGTGCTGAACTGACATTTTGCTCACTTTCATATTCCATCAACGAGATACTCACGCCTAGAGCCTGAGACTAGCAATTACCCCAACTGGAGGCAGATGCTCTTAGCAAGGCTCCAACGAAGTCTATGCAAGCTGCTTCTCATGTGCGACACGCAGAGGGATTTGCCAGGGCACCATATTTCTTCTGCCCACGCCCTCCCCACCACTCAAATGAAAGACTCAGACATAAAGAACATTCACAGACAGAGAAGGTCCAAACTGAGAAGTATCCGGTCGTAAGATCAATGAGTTTAGGGGAAAAAAACATGCAGGCAGAACTGTGTGTTATGGCCATTGGATGGTCAACTGCTCGGCAGTGAGAATCAGCCCATTTAATCCCCAAGTTCTGGCATCAGCTCCAAGGCAGGCTAATAGCGATGAAAATTCATTGTGTCTGAGAACTGGCGAGTGGTGGGTGTTCACCTCCTAGTGGGAAAGCATCCACATCTCAAGGGCTATCAGAGTACTGGCTCCTTTGTTCGACATTCTCAGAAGAAGCCATCGTTACCGAACTAGCCTTTCATCCTCCAAACTCTAGAAGAGGATACCGACTTCTTTTCTTTCCAATCCCAAATCTTTCAAAAGTGATGAATTCACTTAATATCCCTGGCTCTCCAAATCTGATGGCATGCCAGAGACCCCAACGCACAGTTGCTGAATTGCTATATCCCGAGCGGGGTTGTCTATGCGGTAGAATCTCTAGCCAAATGCTAGGAGAAAGCTAAGTGCAAAGCGTGTTGTGTGCCTTTGTTTCTGCAAAACAACATCCTTTGCCAAAATGCCGGATGGTAGCAGAACAAGCTGTAGAAGAT
>NW_005842459.1:161096-165025 GCF_000455745.1 Alligator sinensis | reverse complement strand
TTCCCTACAGCTGTTTACTCCACTGATATCCCAAGCCTAGCAAGAGACAAACCATTGCAACACCTACTGGAAAACTGGCTTTATGCTTTCAAGCTGAGCCTCCTGTGCCCACATTCACTGATTCACTGAGCAAAGCCCTGCTTCTGCCTATGCTTGAGACTTTCCAGAGTGGGGTCTCTCACAGATGGCCACGCTCTCAGTCTCAGCCCCATGCAACAAATCTCTTCCACTTTCAGAAGCAATCCATATTGGTTTGTAATTCCCATTCCACTCCCTGGCTCCCCTTTTAATAGATGCCCTTAAGCCCTTTATTGGGAGCAATCTTTCTGAAGGCCAATGAAGAACAATGGACAGAGCCTTTGGGTTTACAAAGGAATATGCACAGAATATTAATGCAAAAAAGACAAGAAGATCTCTGACCCTCTTCAATTAAGCTGCCATCTCCATCACCTTCAGCTGTCCTGGAAACTTGAAAGTGCCACCAAACAAAAAATAATTGTTCTGAGGTGATGCCTGGACAGGTTTAACCATTTATTTCTGTGACAGAGTATGCCTTGAGGCTTCGTTTGTAGATGCTGCCCCCCTGGAGAAGGCCTTTCCAGGCGAAACAGCTACCATCTTATAACAGTCAAACCCAGCCTGATTCACTACCAGGTGCTGAATGAGAACAAGTCATTAATGCTAACGAAATTCAAACTGCGGTTAAAAAAAGAAGAAAGATTTTTATACATTATGAGTCTCTGCCAATGTCACATGGAAAGGAAGTTTTATGATTTAAGGTTGAAATAAATCAAATAGCAATGCGCGGGGAGGGGGAGATATGTGGGTGGGTGCGGGTGGCTGATATATTTGTCAAGGTGTGTGGAGGGCAAATTATTTATAACCCATAAAACTCTACAGTGAGGCCCACCACCACCCTCCTTTTTTGTCTAGAGGTCGAACTTACAGAGACCCTGCAGGCAGGGGTGGGCTAAGGGTGTGATGAACTGAAGCAGCTGAAGATACAGTGGAGTACTGCATGGTGAGTGAGATCAGATACATGCAACGGTGGTTGTAACCCGTTCCACATGACTGAAGCCAGGCATGGTCTACCTACTCTAAGCTAGCTGTCAACATGACCTGTGAAGAGCTGAAGGAATGCATTAAAGAGTGGAGATGATGCGCGGTGGAGGTAAGGGCGGGCAGGACGTATGCACAGCAGGTTTAAGCAGAGGCAGTCTGGAGGTGCAGTCCCATTGCTACGATCCCCATTGGGAGCCATTGTGCACTTAGCTTAACACACGAAGCCCCATTTCTCATCGAAGCAGATGCACCTCCCCAGTGTGGAGCCTCTGCCTCCTGTTCTCTGGCATCAGCTGCATTGAGAGCTCGTCACCGTTTCTACCAGCGAAAGAAGGTAACTTCTTGTACTATAAAGAATTTCTGTTCTTCTCTCTCCTCCACATGCAGACACATTTCAAAGAAAGTTCCTGTCCTAGGTCTCAAAATATCCCAAGGAAGTAGCTGTTCTGAGTTCCGACGAGATTTTATGCTCACCCCGGCACCAAAATGTCAAGAAAAAGTACAATTCTGGGACCCTAAAAGTGCCCCACAGGGAACAGAGACTCAAAAAACATTTTCACTAGATTTTGCTTGAAAGAAGAAGTCATTTTTGTGCCACTCAAGTGGGCAGAAGAACTACAAGGAAGATTTGTCCTTTGTATGTCTGGACGGAGCCCGGATCAGCTGGGCTTCTCCTCTCTCCTCTAATCACAAGAGCTGTGAATTCCACGGGCTCATCGCAAGTACGCTGCACGAGGTCTGCAGCACTTCATCGCAGAGCCGCAAAGCTTTCTGCAGATTCAAAGGCACCTGCTGCTCACCAAGCCTCTCAGGTCTAGCTTAATTAACAGCACCAAGCAAAGCAAAACAGAATTTCCCTGGCCTGGTGGTCTCCAGGGAAAACATAACTGAATAAAGTCATGTACAGAAATCTGTGTCAGAGACGAAAAGAAAGCCCCTCTTCTCTCTTAATTAATGCCACTAGAGATCAGGCCAGGGGAGCTTTCATGGCAGGAGCATCGACTGCGTTTCGCTGGACGTGGGTGCCTGCTCGGAGAGCAGGAGGATGCCTAAAGCTTCAAGCACAACACCAATGCTTTATCTGCTCTCTCAGACTCACATTTTATGACTTGTTTCCCTTCAAGATGGCAGATTATTTTGCGAGGACCTGGCTCAGCCTTTACAGCCATTTCTCAGACGTATTTCTTTTAGAGGAAACAAAATCTTGAGCTGCTTTTTCGCTTCTGTCCAGCTCTCCGCGTCCTTGGCACTTGCGGCCTCTCTGCATAGAGCTGTTGAGTTACGTACTTGTAGCTTCCTTATCTTATTTCAGGTTATGCCTGGAAACGTCTCTATTAACAATTAGGCAGTCAACTCCTTTCATGTCCCAAAATGACTAATTTTAATCAGCACCACAAGAAATCAAAGCGTGTTTGGGTAACAGAATTCAGAGAGGCAATTCTCGGAGCTGAGTTGCTCCCTGCTGAGCCCTCCTCACCTGCATGGAGTATGAGGTCTCTAGAAAAGCTCCCATTTAAGAGAAGGCCTTACAGGCTCATCTTCCCCACAGAGGCATCCTCACACATGTAATTACAGGGACTCAGTTAGATGCTTCCCTGCAGCTCTGAATCCATTTCAGTGGCTTTATATGGCAACAAAAGTCGGCGCTTGAAGCACCGGTGCAGGATTATGACAACAAATATGGAACTAATTGCTACAAGCAAAGGTCTCGCACATGGAGTATGTCGTGGGGGGTTCTGAATACGTAGCTCAGAGACTTAAAGAGAAACTCTCTGCGAACTGAATCAAAATGGCAGGGGTAGCAGCTACCGGGGTTCAATCATGCACCAATTCACATATTCACCCAAACATACCACCCACAGACCTTCCTCACCTCTGCCCTTGCTCCATTCCCTTGAGCCCAGCTATCAGCCCTCTACTGCCCCAGCTTCTCACCTGCCTCCCAACTTGGCACCTGTCTTTACTCCCAGGCCACCAAAACTGGGATAACCTAGCTCCCCTTCACCTAGGGTGGCCATCATAGAGGAAAGTCCGGTTGTCCTCTGTCCTCTATTGATACAAAACCCAACGCCTTTATGTCCTTACGTCGGACATAAAGGCGTTGGGTTTCGTATCAATAGAGGACTAGCAGAAAACTGGAATGTCCTCTATGATGGCCACCCTACCCTCACCACCAGCTGCTAATCCCAATCGCTGGCATGGACTGTGCCTCTGCCTCCTCCCCACCGTAGCAGTGCCCTTTGCCAGCACTAAAGTGCTCTCACTTCACCTCCAGCTTCTCAGACCTGCTATTAAGCAGAGGCACCTCTGAACCTCGAGTCCTTCATCCTTCGGTTGGTAAAGGCTAGCCTCCTTCCCACCTCCAGCCAAATTTCTGAGCCAGCTCCATCTTTGATTCGGGGAGGCCCTACACTCCACGTCAGAGGAAGTTCAAATAAAACCCAAAACAAAGCCCTGTAAACAAGGGCAGGAAGCACCGCTTCCCTGTGAAATTAGTACAATTGATAGAAACTGTGGGCACGTGCAAAGTGTGTTAACTGCATTTTCCACTTCATTGGCCTCATGTACCTGTACACAAGCCTTGAATTTTATTACGGGATTTTATTCTCGTTGCAATAAGATCTCTTAGGACTCTGCTTTCCCATGACTTTTCATTAAAAAAAAAATAAATTTCCAAATCCTATTCGGCACTGGATTTCCTGCTCTGGATTTGCATTCCTCTCCCTTCATCTCCTCCTGCATGTATCTGGAAGTCATTATATTTCAACTAGGAATATTTTAAAAGAATAATCTGCATGTACATGTCAAGGAAGGAGAATTAATTATTGCTCTAATTAAAAGGACACTGTTGGAAATAATCTCTTTTT
>NW_005842459.1:151180-161065 GCF_000455745.1 Alligator sinensis | reverse complement strand
TCCTGCTGATTTTGCCCTTTCCTCTTAGTAAGCTTTACATTTTTTCCCTGTATATGTTTTTGTAAAAGGGGTTGAATGAACATGCTTTACTTTATTTATGCAAGAGGTGCGCCTCGGAAAAATGTACTCTAAGAGGACGGCAAAGGCAAACATCAACGATTTTGCATGGGCCCCACATCAATAGCTTTGTTTTCTGGTTTTGTTCTGACTTTTCAGGCAGCGAAGAGGGCATTTCTCTTCAACCTAGAAGAAAAATGTGTTCAATTTCAGGTTGAAAACCATAATTGGTCTCAACTCTTTTTTTTTTTTTTTTTTTGCTTTGCACCATGCTTTAAAACAATGAGAACCCGTCTAATTTTTTTTTTCTTCAGTACTATGATCCCATCCTTGTGGCTTTCTTTGCGCTGCCCCTCGGCCTGGGTCTGTTCTATCGGAACAGCACACGGGCATGTTGAATGGGGACCGCCAGCACGCTGGTGACTAACGGGCATTTCTGCATGTTGCCTCAGGGGATAATGATCCCTTACTACGATTTAAAAAGTGTACCAAGGAGAGGGGGGTAGGCAAAGAAGGGGAGAAAGGTGTAAGGAAGGGGTACAAATAATTCCAGAGATTTTAAATTAAGCAGGAAATACGAAGGGGCTGAATACCGAAATGTCTTCCCATTAAGGTCTCTGCCTGCAGGATACTCCGTTACTCAAGTCGCATGAAACTCAACAAAAGACTTGCAAATGCTGAATTGGCAGAGGGATGGAGTGGGGATGGCTTGTGTGTCTTTTCCATCTCTAATTAGTCTGCCCTGGCAGGATTTTACATAAAGCACATAGTGGAAGACCTCCAGAGGACAGAAAGAAGAGCCAAAGTTTATGTTTAAGAGCCTACCAAGCCCATATTTTCAAAAGCCCTTCCACCTTTCATGACTAATCAGGGATGCAATTGTGACATTGCAATTAAAGGTGTGGGCCTAGTGTGGCTGAGCAAGAAAGAGAAATACTTGACTGAGCAAGAAAGGAAAAAGGAGGACCAAGCTGAAATCCAGCACACTTTAACGGCATGACGGTCTTCTTCAGGGGATACCGCATTTTACTGTCATGGAGGAATTGGAGGAAGAGACGAGCCAGGGACACAATGGGGAAGGCAGTGACAAAGCATGAGAACTAAAGGAAAAGGCAACCAAATGCATTTTTCTTGTATCTGTAGTATGCTGGACCAGATCTGTATGGCTGATACACGCATATTTTTACTGTGCCAGCTCTAAGATGAACGATTGCTATGTAGAGCCAGTCAGAAATGATGTGCCGCATGGAAAATGCAGAACATGCGTCCTGTTGCCACAGTGTGTCAGGACACTTCTCCCTCGGAAGCTCATTGTCTAAAATCCACCGGCCTTGGCAGTTCCTCCCAGGGTTAATGGCTTAATCAGATCTTGAGAAGTCTCAGAGCAAGCACTGTATGAGAGAACAGCACTGGAAATAAAAGAAGAACCTCTTCAATAAGCTCTGGAGTTAATTTAGTGGTGCAAAGCACCTGTGCAGATACAACCCTGGATGAAACTCAAACATAGTCAAGATCTGGTTAAGCATCTCCCCTCAGTTGAGCTATTTACAGTATAACCTCCAGAAGAGACACTTTAAAAAAAGAAGAGCTTTCTCTCATTCTTGGTTTTGCGAGGGAATTCTTTCTGAGATATGCTTCATAAGCTTATGCAGATGCTTGCATTAGTTATCACAACACTTTAATACTAAGAACTTAGGAAGGCCCATCCCGTGTCGGACCAACAGCCCAGCCGCCTGTCTCCAACAGTGGCAGGAATCGGTGATATACAGGGGGAGCACCGGACCAAATATCTCCAGAGCAATCTACCTGGCATCCGCTATTTACTGAGTTAGAGATGCCAGAGGAGACCTCTCCAACCATTCTGTTCAATAGCCATGAATAGATTTATCGTCCATGAATTTATCCAGTTATGCCATCTGCCTCCACCACCTCCTGTGGCAAAGAGTTTCATAAGTGAACTATGCCTTGCATTAAAAAGTACTTCCTTTTGTTAGTTTTAAACCTGCCACCTGTCACAACCCAAAGTTCTGGTTTTTTGTTTGTGCGCGCTTCGGCACCGCTAAATTATGTTCCCGCTAAATTGCAGCTCCTTTGCACGGTGGAGTTTTCTGCTGCAATAAGGGAACCCGCATGCAAAAGAGTATTTCCCGCCAGTTTGTAGCCTTCTTTGCATGGTGCATTTCTTTTGCATCTAGGAGATGCACGGTGCAAAGGAGTTCCCGCCATTTGTATTTAGATTCGAGCCACATTATTGGCCGATCCTAATATATGCACACGTGGCGGCTAGCGATTGGCTTGCTAGCCATATAAAGAGCTTGGGTAGTTTCCGCCCAAGTTGGAGAGAGAGAAAGCAATTGGAGTTCGGGAGAAAGAGCGTGAAGATCTCTAAGCGCTGCTGATTCTTTCGAACCCAGCTTTTTCCTTAAGAAGGCAACAGAGGTCAAAAAACTACCGAACCCGCGGAGCCTTAACAACTCCGGGGCCAATTACCGAACGGCCTCTAGCCTCTCCCCATCACCGAGCGCAATCCTCGACATATCCCTCTCCCTGCGCCCTGCGCACAAAGGAACCGGACCCATGGAGCCTAGCAAACTTCGTGTGAGTCTATTCAGCTGGAACAACTGACACAGTTGTTCAGACGACCGAACTACCTCAGAGCACAAGTTCCACGGAGCCTAGCAAACTTCTTGAGAGAGCTTGTCGTAGTCCTCCAACGAGGATTTAAGCGGAGCTGAACCTGGAAAACTGTCCAGCCTACACCACGACCATCTTTGGTGTAAGTAAACAATCTTTTAATCAACCATTACGCGTCCGTGACTAATTCTAGATCCCACCAGTCTCTCTCCAACCCCGCGTGCCCGGGCTGCTGGCCACTGCCCGCGTGCACAAAGACGGGTCCGCATACCGCTCCCGGCCCGCTCATGGCGACATGGATGGGTTCGGGAGGTGGCCCGCACACCACCTACCAATTTCAGCAGGTGTCCTCTAGCTCTCGTATTGCTGAACAAGAAGAGTTCCCTGTTCACTTTGTCCACACCCATCATCATTTTATAGACCTCTATCATACCCTCCCCACAGCCTTCTCCTTTTCAACCTGAAGGGTCCTAGCCTTGCTAATCTCTCCTGATATGGCAACTGCCCCTGATCATTTTGGTTGACTTTTCTGTACCTTTTTTTAATTCGACTACATCCTTTTTGAAATGTGGGGACCAGAACTGCATACAGCATTCAAGGTGTGGGCACACCAGGGACTTGTATAATGGCCCAAGGACGTTCACTGTTTTGTTTTCAATTCCCTTTTAATGATGCCCAACATTTTATTGGCTTTTTTGACTGCCGCTGCACACTGAGCTGACGTTTTTAAAGAACTATCTACAATGACTCACAGGTCTCTTTCCTGAGTCGTAACAGCTAGTTGTGCAACCCAACTAAAGGTTTCATAAACAAATACCGCTGTATAACTAAACCTCTCTACTTCTCACATGTATATTCAGAATCGTTTCAAGGATTCGGATCCCAAAGTCCTGGCAAACATTTCTTGAACCCGTAATTATTTTTAGAAAGAGGACGTGAAGATGAAGAGACCCATTGTAGCAATACTGGCATCAGAACGCCTTGAGAAATGCTCTAAAGAAGACAAAGGCAAGTGGGGAAAAAGAAAATTTGCTACAGAGATTTGGGTAAGCACCCACAAAACTTGAAGGAAATTATGTACCCAAAGAGCTAAAAGTTGCAAGGATTCCTCTTTAAATGAGCAAGCAGATAATCAGCTTTAAAAAGCTTCTTGTCTTGACAAAGTCCAACCAATACAGTCTTTCAACACCAAGAGAGCACCCATGAACTTCTGACTAGGAATGGCACCTAGAGGCAGATTGAGTCAAGTCAGCCATAAAACCGGAACATCAATCATCAGGATCAGATCAACTTTATCCCATCCTGGCCTACAGTTTGTGCTTCCTCTCAACGCTATATGCTACATGATATCAAGAAGAAAATTAAATTCAGGAAACAATGGCATTTCCCAATTCATAGCTTAGGAATGTTTCAAAGTTTAACAGAATTTTATTCAAACTACTTTTTACAACTTCCACTTGACAAGCCAAACTCCTTTGTTACTGTGAATCCAACAACACAGGACGCAGAAAAAAAGGCAGACCTTTAAAATGACCTAATACCACGTTTCTCCAGGTGAATGTGTCGTAAAATTGCACTCAATTATTTTAGGCCCTTCCAGGGCTGGAACCGACTGTGGGTTCCACTAACCAACCAGGGACAAAATACAGTGAAGAACGTGGGGAAATGTCTATGTGGTATTAATGAAAAATTAGTGACTTGATTTCCCTACTTCCTCTTGTATGGTTGCCTACTGGGATGGAAGGGGTTACTCATTTTCCTGGTCAGAAAGGAAAACCATGTCTAGGTTTCCTGGCCATGTCTAGGTTTGCATGAAGGAGCTACTGGAACAGCCAACATGGGAATGGAGCTACCTTGAAGCCATCAACCAACAAATGGACATTAACTTTTAACGACAGCTGATACAGAATGTGTTAGAACAGTGCAAGCCCAGCTTGAAAGAGAAAGCTAACATGCAGGCAGTGTGCTGAGCTGTACGCTCAGGAGACCAAATCCAGGACCATTAGCCAAGAGAGGCAGGCAGGGTCAGGGAACGAACAGGCATGTTAGCTGTGCTCTTCTACTCAACCTGCGTACTCCAGTGGACTCACTGCATAGACATTAGGGCTGGAAGGAACCTCGGAAGATCATCAGGTCCAGCCCCGAATGAAAGCCGGTGTGTTTCAAAAAGGCTGCCCTGGGTGGCTGCAAGCATCTGCTGGTTGGTACCCCCTGACGGGGCAAATCCCTGAAAAGGACTGAAACTCATTTGACCCACCAAAGGAACCCCGGTGAGAAACAGATATGGTGAAGCCATCAGGGTTGAAGAACCATAGGACTCACCTTGTATAAAACGGGGCAGGGCCTAGGGCTTCATGGATCCATGAAAAATATTTTTTTGTGTTGTTCACATTTTCAGGGCAGTCCCAAATCTAACTGGCCCCTTGATGTCTCAAGCCACTGAAGGAAACTTTTGGAGGCAACATAAAATACACAGACATCTCTGAACCTCTCCCGCTTCTGTTGCCTGCCACGAGTGTGCTTAACTGATTCAGCTTTCTGTAACGCTCTGTTAGAAGGCTATTAATTTTTGACGCCGTAAAACCTGTACAGTTCCATTACTGTCCTATCCATAAGCAGCCTGTAGAATGATGGCAAGATAGCCAGGCAGCGCACAGTGAAAACAAAGGTAATTGCACAAAGTTTTGAAATTAATTCTGCACTGACCTAATACAGCACTAAGCACAGCTATGGTAGCTGCCATTTTAGGGGCCTTTAGGAGCTAAAAGAGCACAGAGGTGATCCTTCTTACTCCTCATTCAGTCTGGATGTAGCTTGGGGTGGGGGTCCTGCTGTGCCTGTGCTTATCCCAAATCAAAAACAGCAGGGAGCAAACTGGAGGCCCTTTTCCAGATTTTTCCCCTTCGCCCTGTCCTCTTGCTCCGGGTTTTGGTATTCACCGATGCATGCTTCCAGCTCCTGTGAAGTCACAGCTGCAAACGCAGCACTACCTGCCCAGAATTGAAAAGCTGGATGTTACCAAATAGTCCAAGCTTTGCTGACTTAGCATTTTGTTATCACCTATGCCTCATTATCATGCAGAGCCTCACCAGATCTTGGCTTCCTCACCCCTGCCCCATGTCTATTCCCACTTCTTATTGAACCCCGTCTAGATGTTATCGCACACTCCTGCTCTCATCCCCCATGTCCCCTACTGATCATCCCCTTGGAGCTCCTGCTTGCTACGCTCCCAGTCCTGCCTTTGACCTTCCCAAAAACAACATAAAGAGACTATGTCAATGTATTCTTTGGGGTATTCTCAGCAACGCTGAGATGCGAAACAGCTGCTTCAGCTCACTCCCATTTCACAGATGGATGGAAAAAGATGGAAAAAAGCACTTGGGCTCAGAAGCGATGAAGGTAAGGGATCAAAATTAAATGCCTTTGCTTAATGGCTCCTGCCCAGTTTAGAGCCTCCTGCACGCTCAAACATCACTGGAGAGCAGTTCACTCCAAACACTTGTTTTGCAAACATCCACCTCCTCTCTTACCCTACTGAGATATGGGGTTTTTTTAATTCACTCATTGACTAGCACAGAGAGAGCTGGGAGTTCAACAACATCCCACAAATTCATTATCACTTGAGCTGCCAAGAGCTTCGTGACAAGGATCCCACTCACTGTCATAGAGACATGGTGCTACACGCTGATGGCCTTGGAAATCTTTTTGGCTTTGTCTTGCACTTGTAAGGATTTCCCACTTCTAAGGCAGGACAGATCTGGAAAGCTTAGGTTTTGCAGAGCACAAGAAAAACTAGTCAGAACAGTGCTTGGGGTCTTTGGGAATTGGACTGATCTGAGGGTGACATCCAGGACCATCAATTCTGCATTACCCAAAGAAATGCACCATCAAAGGAGAGGCCAAGAGAACTGCAGGAGCCAGGATAGCTGGCATGAAATTATATTCTCTTCAACCCACAGTGCTGAACCAGCAAAAAGAACAGATGTACAAAGGAAGGAACTTACATAAAGCTAAATAGGATGAAGCTGAAACTATGCAGGGGAGGGGGGGGATCAGTTCAATGCCTCAAAATCAGAAGTTAATGGAAGTGAGAACTTTCCAAGCTCCATTTCCAGTCCCATACAGTCCACCACTCATTCCTCTTCTTCAGTACTCCACTGCCTTCCCCCCTCATCCTATTATTTACTTCTAGGATTGTCAATTTAGTAACCTTCCCACGTCTCTATACCTCCCCTATCTTTTGGTCTCTTTCAACCCTTGTTCCTCTTCTAATCTCAACTCCTTTGCTTCCTTCTCAAGGATTGCTTCCTGCCCCTCTCGCCACCCACCCTGGCATCTGCTTGTCCCCCTCAGAGCTCCATTTTCTCTTCTGTGTATACTTACCTCCTCAGCAACATTATCCACTCTCATGGCTTTAAGACCTCAACTCTATGCAAGTAATCCCTACGTTTCTTCCAAAGCTTTCCTGTTACTTCTGTGGCCTCTCTTTTCAGATGTCTCAAAGCCATCTAAAATTCATTTTCTTATAAACTGAACTCTACTTAGTGTTTCCATGGCATTTTGAAAAATATAAAATGCTCTGTAAATCCCATTACTCTCACCATCTTGCCTCATAATCCTGTGCAACTATTCTCCATCAGCACTGACAACTTTACTATCCTTCTTTTAGAATAATCCTTATTCTAAAAGATTATCCCCACCAGTTAATTCATAACTTTTCTATGAGATACACCTTATTCCTGGACCTGGGACAGGGACTTAGCACTGTTCTTATGATTTAGCTGTGAGAGATGAATTGTCTCCTTTATTCTCATCAAATGACTGGGAAATGTAGTGAAGATGAATACTACTTATATATTTCCTGGTTCTAAATGCTCCAAAAAGTGGTGGGAGAATGTGCATTTTGTCTTTTCTTATGAAAACGGATAGGAAAAACATTGGTAAATGCTCCAAAAAGTGGCAGAAAAATATATATTTTGTTTTTGCTCATGACGACTAACAGGAAAAACTTAAGTAAGAGAATGGTGCCAGAAAAAGATTTATAATCAAGAAAAAGATGTTGATCTAGAAATGCCTGGACTTAAGAGAAAAAAAAACATGTCAGGAAGATTCTTCCTTCGTAGTAGCTTTACCCATGATGAAAACACCGTAGCATTATTCCTTTCGCAGGCTTGGTCCCAAACGTCTGCCATCTGCTGGGCATTTTCTTTTAATAATTGAAAAGCATACAAAAACCCAACATAATTAGAGTCCATGAAATGTGTTTAATACAACTGGTGTTGAACTCCAATAAGCTGCTCTGGCGCTGCCCAACACGGACCCTACAGAGCCCGCTTTTTCAAGCCCACAGAACCACAGTTTGTTTCTTTGGAGCCGGTTCTCTTTGAACGAGTTCACTCACTTCTGACAGCTAGGAAGCGAGGGTGGGTAACGTGCAGTCTATGGAAGGCTATTTTATCAGAGGCGGTATCCTGAATAGAGCTGCAGCCGCCACTGCTTTCTCCTAAGCTCACAGAATGTGGAATTTAAAAAAGTATCTGGGTGACATTATATGATTTAAAAGTTAATTAAACTGAGTGATATAATATATAACGGCCCCAGGTGTTTATTTCCAGCTAGCATGTTTCTGCAGCATTTGGAAGGAAAGAAGGGGAGAAAAAAAAAATCTAATAAAAAACCTTGTGAAGTGTTGCATTAAGAAGTAATCACACCGTTAAATCATTCCGGTTCTGAAGCATTCCTAATAACGTCAAAACTCTGATTCTCACAGGCGCAGGCTCATTTGCATTGTTCTGTTGTCTTCCCACTTGGGGATAGCAGACCGCTCCTTTCACGAACCCCAAGAGAGATGGTACAACGCAGCAAAGGCTGAGGCAGCCCAGGGGCTTTGTGGATTGAGTAGGTTTTGCTCTAGGGCATGTTGGATCCTTTCCTAGAAGTATTGAGACATCATGGGCTACATGGAACTGGACTGCCACCCGTACACAGGGGTGGAACTGGGATTTTGGAAAGGGGGGTGTAGGAGGAGCAGCCTGTGCTGCAAGGGTGGCTGCACCTTGACTCCCAGCCTTCCCCACCCCATGCCAAGGCAGGCAGACCAGACAGCACCACAGGAGCAGTAACAGGGGGATATTTGGGTTGTTTTTTTAAAACGTCCCTCAAGCAGGTAAGAATGTTCTTCCCTCGCTCCCCTCCATGTGCAGCTGCATGTCCCTCTCCCCTTCCCTTCCCTTCCCTTGCTGCTACCACCACTGCCACTGTCCCCAGCTGAGCTGGGAGGGAGGGAGGCTCCAGAGCCATTCCTGTCTCACCCCAGCTGGGCTGAACATGAAGCTAGAGGCAGCAACAGGCAGGTTCCCTGCTCCCAGGCTGGAAGGGAACCAGATGGAAAGGAGAGATCTGCCCGCTGCTGCCACTGCTCCTGACTGAGTCTGGCTCCCCGTGCAGCTTGGTGGATTGTGCAGGAGTGGCTCTGGAGCTCACCCATCGTGGCAGTCAGAGACACTGCCAGTGGTGGGAGGGAAAAGGATGTGCTGCTGAGCATGGAGGGGTATGGTGGGGGATGTTCTCACTCTCCCTGGCTGCTTCTCTTGCAACATGGCTGACTGAAAGGGGGTTGCATCCACACCACTGCACCCCTGCATCCACCTCTGTCACTGCAACTGCCACGCTGGAGAAGCAGCCCATGCACAGCCTGCCTGGTGAATACTGACAAAGCCCTTTGTGGATTCAGGAATGGTGCTGGGGCATGAAGGATGGGAGGCCAGCAGACAGGAGAGCAGGAGGGATGGAAGAACGCACCAAAGGAGGGCTTTTGGGGTGAAATTCTTCCCCCCCCACCATAAAAACTATTCTCATGGAAGCTACAACAACAAATGTGCATACAACAAAACTCAGGCCCCAGTGAGGCCACTGGAATTGCAGATTGTCCTCCCACAGGAGACGACACTTGTTCCCAAGTCCCCATGAAAATAGAATCATAGCCAGCGGTGCTAGCTTCTGCCGATGTGCCCATCATCTGCTAAAGAGACCATGCTTGACCAACATCATAACTTCCCTTCTTTCAGTGACACCCACTCTCTTCCAGAGTCTACGTCTTTAAAACTTTAAGAGAACTTCAGATCACTTGAGCGCCCTGGTCACTAGTCGAGCCTTACCTCTTCTCAACTAGCAACGCTTGCTCAGTGACTGATC
>NW_005842459.1:100982-151149 GCF_000455745.1 Alligator sinensis | reverse complement strand
AAGAGATGATCTAGGTATGGCAGAACATGCTGGGATAAACAAGGATTTTTCAATGTCAGGAACATCATCAGAGCCCCTGCAGCATCTCAGGAGGCATCCTATCCAAGGGAGCCACTCTGCATTTTAAGGAAAGTCCATTTTTCGGTAATTCATCAGGTTAATAAATAACTCCTTCTTCTCCCTACAGCTTCTCATATTACCAATTCTCATGCGGTGCACCGAAGCCTCCTTTCACTATTAATATCACTCATTGTGAAATGTAATTACCAGCTCTATCACAAAGCATCAGGCACATTTATCCACTCTACACACTCGCTGACTCCAGACCACATCAGTCACCGGCAGGCTTGTTCTGACAACGTTGTCCAATGGAAAAAGTGGCAGCAAAGGTTCCTAGCTAACTTAGGGCACTTGCACAGAGTGCTCAACTGATTTGGGCTTTGAAAATGATCACCAGTGAACAAGCGAGCAAAAAGAAAGAGAGAATTTCATGCAACTCAGCCTGGTAATTGAAACCCCCCAAAATAACAGCACAAGACACAATGGATGTTTGGAACGGGAAGACGAAGGAGAACATGCCTTCAAATACAATTCTAAAAGATAGTGTGTGATGTACTGTACCTTCCCATAGACGAAGGCCAACAGCAGCTCTCCCAAGCTCTACTCTTCTTTGTGACATTTTGATTAAAGCCAAAGCAAAATCCTCTCTCCTCTTTTCAAAGTCTTCCTTGAACACCTAGGCTACCAATGCCCTCTCTTTGCTTCCCACATAGAGGACCCTGAATGTCTATCATGGCTGCAAAGTCAGCCAGACACACCATCTAGTTTGAGCTCCTGTAAAGACCGTATTATTAGGAGAATAAAATAATATTAATTCTTGCTGACACCCAAATGACTCTTATTTTAAGTGTATAAAATTCCCCACCACTCCATTCCATTTTTCCTGTCCTCTCTTTGAATATCAAGTAGCCTGCTTTGATGTTTGGAAACCTTCATTGCACTCAGCATTAATAAAGCTATTTAAAAAAAAAAACAACCCAACAAAACAGCCTGTGTCAGGGACGGGAAAATAGATAAAAAGATAAATTTTATTTACAGAGTCTAACATTATCACTGGGCTATGAACAGAAAATAAAACTAAGAAAATGCAACTTGAAACAATGATGGAGAAAGAAAACAAGAATAATAAAAACAGGAAAAGAACTAATGCTTAAGTGGGGATACAGTGAAAGCAAAATTGATTTAGGGCTGGCTATAACCTTTAATGATCTAGCTACTGGGATGATCCTAAGCCTTTGGCTGTATTATTTTCACTTTCTGTCTACTACCTGCAACAGGCCATGAAGTCAAGCACACGGCTTGACCTGCCTTTCACGATCTAGAAGTGGCAACGGAGTCCCTTGGTATTCAGCGCTCCGGTCCATTCACCAGAGGAGCCTGCGGCTTAGATTGTTTTCTCTCCCAAAAGATCTGAGAGATTAAATTTAACTGCCTTTTCATTCTTCCCAGGAGAGGTTCTAGAACCTGCATTGTTAGTTTCCTTGGTAACAATACATGATCAACTTAACAACTTCCCGAGTGTATGACTATTTCATTTCACAGCGGTTCTCTGCAGGGGGTGGAACCAAGGCAAGGGGTGTTTGTCCTTTTTTTTTTAAGAGATTTTTTTTTTTTAAGAAAAAAAAAAAAGGAGAAATGAAGGACGTTACAAAATATTTCTGACCACCAGAAGCAAGCTGCAAAATTGTTGGGGACTCGGAGGAAGCGACTTGGTATTTATTCTGCCAATTAGAAAACCAAAACATATCTGTGTAGTCTTGTTCATTTAAAATAAACCCTTTTCCAGGACTGCCCAGGAGTCCAATGAGTTCAAATGAGGCAAATTTCCCTCTCTTTTCTCATTGTAAATGTAAGAATTTATTTTAACCAATATTTTTTATTTAAAATATCAATACAAGTGCTCTGAATGTCAAGAATACAGACCTTTCCTGAAAAGCCGCTCTTTATTACAGAAGATCTTGCAGCTATTGTACGGAGGAGATGTGGCTTTGATGGATCAATGTTCAGTAAAATAATACTAAAAAACGAACAAAAAAAGAACCCCCAGAAAACCTGCCCGCTTCCCTGCGTAATGGGAAAAGCTTGAAATATGCATACAGAAGTTTATTTCTCTCCTGATGAACTCAGGATGAAAGTTTTTGGACCAAAATTAAGCAAGCAATGATGCTTTGCTTCAGTTGGAGACAGGATCGTGTAACAATTACAGGAGAAAACTGCAGCAGCAAGCCACTGGTCCCTCCCATTGATGTCTGCCCCATTTACCATTAACAATTAAAACGTGGGGGGTGGGAAGGAAATAAGACAAACTGTGAGCTTTCTCTGCCTCTGTCACTGAAACCTCTTGGCTTCTAATATCCAATAAATGCAACCAACGCAGAAGTGGTATTTAACCTTTCCCTAGTATGCCATGATTGTTTTTGCTAACGCTTCATTTGAGAATCATTTGCTTCTTGACTTTGTATAATGCTATTTACTGCTCTGACTCAGGCCTTCATAAGCCCTAGGGTGGCACCTGGCATGCCTTACACCAGTGACTGTCAACCAGGGTGTCTTGAGATCCTTTCGAGGGTGCCACAAGGAGCCGTGCAATATTAACACCATTAGGTGCGCAACATGATTTACAAGATAAACCCAGAGATTTCAAATAAGAATCCATAGTATTAAAAGCATGTTGGCCTGTTGTGGGTTTTATCTGAGTTCTTTGCAAAGGGGAAAGTTGCTCTATTATTTCTCTATAATAAAAAAAAAAAGACAGAAAATTAAGAACTTGCATTTTCCGAGGGATGCAAGTTGAGTCTAAAAAGGTTAAGAACCACGGTTTTACACGGCATGGCCACAGAGACATGAAGGTTTCTTAGCTACAATACGAACCTTTCAAAACTACCATGGCAAGGGCCCCCAGAAGAACCATCTTTTTTTTTTTTTTTTTTTTTACACCTCAACCAGGGATTTGAATGCTTTATGAACATTGTAAATGTATCCATTGACTTATGCAAAATTCATTATTAATTTTCACTCATTATTGATGACCTTAAAATTTATAAATGACAGAACCATGACAGTGTTAGGAAAAGGTCATGAATAATAAGTGGACATAAATAATGCATGCACAATTTGCTCATAGGATACTGCAAAGTTCATATGACGGTAGTGCCTCGTATTTATGTAACTTGGTTGTGCATTTGCTTTCTAGTGTTTGTGGGATAATGGTGAGAGTGCTACTGAGGAAAGAGTTTCTACCACTCCAACGTGACTGATGATCACAACAGACTGGTGATCTTGCCCTGTGAACTCTAGATCTCCCTGGTCTATCCTGCTGTCACAATGTATCTCCACAATAGCCTCTTCCCTTCATCAGTCCTCCCATCCTTGAGAAACCTCCATTGAATTTCTCAGTGCTACATCATTCCTTTTCGCCCTCGATACCCCAAGGACACCAAATCTTAAGACAGCTGCAGGTGACCTGGAGATAAACTCCAGATATCCAAGCACAGAAAGCGAGGGAGAATGACCTGCAATCAGAGTCATTTCGAAATGCCTGGTGAGATCTCACAGCTGAGGAACAAGGAGAGGCAAGCCTGGTGCTGTGTATACAGAGAGAAGATTTTGTTTTGGTTCCATCTGTTAGGACTAATTTGTTAATTATTAAATAGATAATTTATCATCGCTGCCTGCTTGATCTGTGTTTATTACCCACTGTCTGAGGCAAAGAGAGCGCTGTGTGAATAAAAATAGGATTAATTAATAAAGAAAAGTTCAGGCAACTGCAAATTTACGATGGTTGCTCTCAGCCCCCATGCTTTACCGAACAAATGTGGAGGGACGGGGAGATACGTCAGGGCTGCTTCAAGTCTCTGAACCCCAAATCCCTAAACTTTCCCTGACTGACTGCCCCTTGGAGGATGCAAAAGAAACACTCTTCATTAAAGATGTTAACCCAAGCTTTTTCTACCCAGGCTTCAGAGAGCAACCCTTGCTAAGACCAAATCCAGCTATTGCACGAACCTTAAATCTTCAAGAGCCAGTTCTAAAGGTTTTGCTCTGTTTAGTTTTGTTGCAGTTATGTGGAACCCGGTGGGGAACAACAGACATGAAGGGCATCAAGTTTCATATCCTTGCTGCTTGGGAAAATTATACGTAGCAGCCAAAATGGTAGATCGGTTGTCTCTGAACCTCACCGATGACGCCCCTCCTCTGCATTTTCTTTCCTACTGGCCTCTGGCTGGTAGGCCTTAGCCTCTGGCCAACTGGCAGTTTCCAAGCCCTTATATACTGTTGGATGAACCAGTCTGTGCTACTGCTTCTGTAGCCACTTCCTTCTTCATGCTTTAATTTTAGGAATTTGCACTTGTCATTTTCACTTTCAAGGGCTATCAAGGGTAACGAAATAACCAATATCCATGTGTCAGTCTTGCCCAAGCCACTCGTATCGCTAGGAAGTTGGTATGCAATCTAGCAATAATAGATATGGAGAAGTCACACTTTGTGATTACTTTGCGAAACCCCAAAGCAGATGATTGCTGCTATTTTCAGATTTTATTAGAATTTTTTTTTTTTTTTGGTTGGGAGGAGACAGAAGCGAGAGAGGAAGGGCCTAGAGGTGGTGAGTGGGAAGAAAGCTGCTCTCATCAGGAAACTTTCAGAAAGTCCCTGGTAAAATAAGGTTTATGCTGTTGCAACTGGAGATACACACGTAACAAGAGACGGACATGGAAATCCCTCTGTTCCACTGAAAAAAAGGCAAAATGCTTTGCAAACCCAAAATGGAATGCCAAGAAAAACTTCCATTTTTCTTCTCTTTACCTGTAAACGCGTCTGTGAACTCTGCTCTGCGCAAAAAAAATCCAACCAAACCGAATCAAACCAAACCAAAAACCCAAACCATGAAAGAAAAAGAAGGCAGACATCCTGTGCTCCATGCAACCACAGGCAATCATCTCTTCACCATGCCCGGGACTTAATATCAATCACTTTAAAGGAACTGTCATCCAAGCAGCTCAGCACAGGATGTTAACTTGAATGTGGTAGGCATGATTATTCATATTTTATAAATAGGTAAACCGAGGCAAAGAGCTACTCAGTTATTTGATCAAGGGAGCACATCCAAATAAAACCAGAAGTCCAGACTCCCAGTCATGTAGTCTAAGCACTGCATTTAATCAGGATAAGGTAAATGTCCAGGATGGGTTAAAAAGGCTTCACAAAAGCTTTGTGCAGACAAGTCTGATTTCAGATCTTAAGCCTGATGGTTGGGGTATTTTTTTTTAAGTAAAAATAGTTCCCACCTAAGGCCTCTGTGGGCGTAACTGCATCTCATCACCTCAGCTGCTCACGATCAATTTAACAAGCATTTTGCACAAACAAAAGTTTCCTTGCCGAATAAATTAATTATGACAGAATAAACAAAAAACTTTTTAAAAAATGCATGCTTCTATGTGATTGCTTTTTTAATTGCTTGGCGTTAGCATTTGAAATTTGATTTAATTTTCAACTTGATTTTCCTCACCGCAGGGTCAGGCTGACGGAGACACAAATCACTGCCGGCGCTTCCACAGCACTTGCTAACAGGCTTCCCAGTGGAATCTGCTTCAGACTTCTGCTTCCTCCAAACACATCCCCACTTGCGTTTATTATCATTATTAAAGGAAAAATCAAATTCACACCATCAACACACGTGTTTTTCTAGTTTCACTCTTCAGATGAATAAGGGACACGCTGCTTTTTTGGGCTAAACACAGGACTTGGAGACCAAGCCTCCTGAGTTTGAAGCCCAGCTTCGATAAGGCCCCTGCCTGTGACCTTAAATAGTCCCCACACTTCCCGGTGTCTCACTTCCCTCATTGGTAAAATAAGGGTACTACGACTCGCCCGCCTCACAGGTTCAGGATGAGGATTAATTAAGCTTGGAAACAGCTTGGAAGATGAAAGCTGCTCTCTTTCGCACAAAAGGAATGCATTTTCAATCTCACGCTAAAGTGAGTATCAGGTGCGATGCAGCTGTTAACGTGACTGTGTTTCTGTCTGCCTCAAATACAGGCACATTTGAAGCCTGATGATCGCTGTTACAGCACAGCAAGGCCACTTTCATGGCAAGGGAATGATCCAGCTGCCATTAAAGTCCCGTGCCACTTTGAGCTTAGTTACTCAATCTAAAAGGGCACAAACACTTCTTTCTCTTTCCCCTACGCCCAGTTTGATGTTTTCATCATCAGGCACGGGACTGGTGATGCTTCTGCTTTTTCACGGCTTCATGGGATTTCAGGCCAGAAGGGACCATTGAGCATGACCTGCTGCAAGGCACAGGCCTGGGAATTAAACCCCGTAAATTCTGCAAATCCTGGGTGAGCTACAGAATTGCTTTTAGAAACAGACATCTGCTCTTTTATTTAAGAACTTCAGTGTGATGAAGAATTTGCCGCATACCAAGGTAAATCACATTGCACCGGTGGTTAATTACTGTAAGAAAGAAAAATATTATTTTAATTCTAACTTGAAGGTCTCGCTTTATCTTCCAGGCATCCTGTCTGGTTATGCCTTTGCGAGCCAGATTAAAAAGGCCTGTACTAATCAGAAACCTTCTCCCACACAGATTTTTCAACTGTGATCAAATCACTTCTTACCCTTCTCTTTAGTAAGCTAAACAGATTGAGCTGCTTTCTGATCTCAAGGTGAGGCCCCAGAAAAACCCGCCATCCAGCAGGAAGTTCCATTGTTTTCAGGACCAACCTGGTTAACGTGGCAATGAGACAAAACACAGACTATTGTTCTGCGCCTTCTGCATGTTAATTCAGCTCCCTTAATTTTGTGTTCCCTCCCACCTCCGTCAGGAGATGATTCACATTTTAAGTCTGGGTTCAGGCTCACAGGCTCCATGAATAGGAGGGGATGGGGCAAACTCTTACTGCTTGCAAAGAACGCTGCTCAGTACTGAAAATCCAACCATGAACTTACTGCTTTTGCAAGAAGAGGCTGCTTGCTAACTAAGCACCTGTCTCCTTTTCCCAAGGCCCTTTTGCCAGCTGTGATTTTCCTCCTATGGCTATATTGCTTATTTTTATCTGTCCATGCTCCTGATTACCTTGACGATTGTTTCTCCTAACACTACCTGGGCTCCCTCTTTCTTCCCAGAGCTCATGGACCACTTTTCTTGTCTTCTCCCAGTTCTGATGCGCAGAGACTTTCCACCGTCTGCGCTTCCTCTCCTCCAACCAATTCTCCCCTCTCCTTCTCCTCTTGGACAATCTGCCTTCAAAGAATGTTCTTTTCTCCTCCGTAGGTATCGATCTGCGCTCCCCTCTTCTCAGTGCTGATCTCTATCCACAGGATACCTCATCTCCTCCAATGCTTCTCTTAACAAGCGCTGATATTTCCATGCTGCACCAGGTATATTTTCTGTATTTACTGCTGCTGCTAGCTCACCATTAACACCCCTTCCCTCAGGTACTCCAAACCCATGCTTTCTCTGACCTCGTGTTGAAACTCTTCTTTCCCAATTTCATTCTTCACACTGAGGTCATCTACCATCAATATTGGCAATACCTAGCCTTTCTCTGTTATTTCTTTTTATGAGAACGTAGCTTGTGGACAAGTGCCGGAGCATACATGCACAGATGGAGGTCCAGCTCCTTAAGTAAAGCTGCCTTTTCACCTCTGGATTCCCAAGCGACATCCTTTTATAATTTGCTTGATGGGGAAAGGAAGAAGGGTGGGAACAGCCGTGCTCTGGTCCCGGTGCTTTGATTCCTCCCACACCCATGCCGCTTCATGGTAGCCGAGCTGCGTCTTCCAAAGAAGCTGTTCCCTTTAGCTCATGCTACATGCTAGCAGGCTTCATTTATCATTAATCATCTCTCTCCTCTCTGTGAACCGGAGTGCAGTCACAGGCATATTTTGATTTGCTCTAAATTGACTGGTAATGGTGGTTCCAGACATCAGAAATGATGGTAATTATGTCTGTGTTGTACAGTTGCGTGCCAGTTATGACAGCGTGGAGACAGGAGGAGGGGGTCCCAGGGTAGATATGGTGGAAGGGGGGTGGAATTAGTGAAACAACGGGCAATGCTTGTCTAGAAATTCAAATCAGGAGGTGCTGGGAAATTTAAACAGCATCAAGTGTCAGATTAACGGGCTTCAGATGGAGGAGAAGTAGCATCAAACTTTTTGGCAGCAAAGGCAGGAACTGGGAAGCAGTAAGAGTGCTGAAGATGCTGGGGGTGGAGCAGGCTCTCTCTGCCCTATCATTTCAATCTGCTTTCTGTGAAGGAGGCAAACCTGGCAGGGAAGGCGACGGTCACCTTGGGGCAAAGTCGACAGGAAAAATCTCGGTGAATGCAACAGGATGGACATTAAAAAATAATCTATATTCTGATGTTTCTTTCTTTCCTCTTCCCGGTCTTGTTTTGTTCTTCTGTAAACATTAAACCAACACTTAGCACAACAGGACCCAACATCACTGAGGAGATGAGGGGTTTTTAAACACTATTTTAGTTGGTTCAAAGGACAGGATTCAACACTTGTTTTCTATAGCTTTCTCCCCAGTTATTACCAGCAGATTTCTGCCTCCCGTGGTAAAATCAAGCCCAATGCTCACCATAGGCACGACTCTCCTCCTAGCATATTTAGGTAGTTCAACTGAAAGTGAATTTAGTGTTGATGGGAAGGAACCACTTGCAAACAGTAAAAACGAAACTCTAATTATCCGTGGAAGGAGCGCAGCAAAGCAGCAGTGGTGTCAGCTTTCTCAGAATCCCCTGCTAACGTGCCTCCAGCTTCCTCTGGAGGCACGTTCTCTGGGTACGGAGAGTTCAGCCAAGTCCCCACCTCCTGTGAAAGCAAGGCTGACAGCTAGCATGGCGGGCTCTCGGCTGCCGACAGCCCGCAAACAAGGATGCTGCTGGTGATAGCAGTATCAGCATTGTGCACATTGCTAACTAGGACCGAGATGGAAAGCAAAAGCCTGTTTTGCATCCGAGCTGCTGTCCGGTGCTAATGATTTTCTGTCACTAATGACTTGGGCCAGATTTGACTAGATTACCCCAGAGGTGAAAGTTTCTGGTCTCTATTGACCGATCTTCTGGCAGTGCTAAGGCTTGTGAAAGCTCATTTCCTCCCATCACTTCGGGCTCTGGGTTTGTACTTCCTTTGTCGCAACTCTGTGAGTTTGCCTTGCTACCCGGCTAGCCTGACAAGAGGATCGTGGAAACAAAAGCAAAGAGATTAGAAGCAGTAAAATGCGTGTTTCCATGTCACCCCTTTTTTAATTGGCTGCTTCAACAGGAGACTGCCATGCACAAAGGCTACAAAAGTCTGCAGAACATTTCAGGTATAGCAGGAAGATGTTAACTCTGTACCCAACGGTACGGCCAAAGCGGTGAGCATGGATCCGGGAGGCCGTTAAAAAAATGCGGCGCGTTTCCCGTGGAGGCCTGGAGGCAATAGCCGGTTCAGGAAAGGAAAGAAATCAACTCCTAAGAGCTGGTTTCCCACCAGTGGTGCTCAGTGCTCTGGACATAAATTGTGTTATATTAATGAGTCACAGTGGTCACATAAGCTGACACTCCATCACTTCTTGTTTTCTAACTGCTCCTGTTGGAGATCTAATGTCGGTAAAATGCTGGAGGAGCCTCTCGAATGGCTGTGCTTTACTGCTGTCAGTCTGTCACTGGTTCCTCATGCCAAGGGGGCACAAGGGAATAATCTCTTACTTCCGAGATCAAAGGTCTATATTAATGATCAGAAACGGCTGCTCGCCTGGAGTGGAGGCAGGCTGAGAAACATGCACGCTCTCCAGCCAGAAGATTTGTTTATTTATGGGAGGGATGTTCAACCCGGCTGACAACTCAGTGTGATCGGCATTATTTATTATTTGTTTAGTGCCCAAAATGCAAGTGGCATATGTGAGAACATAAGGGAAGCAGAGTCCTTTCCCTAAAGAGCTCTCAGGCTAAGAATAGACACAATTCATGAAAGGAGACAAGGGGCGGAAGGTAGCAGGATGGTCTGAAGCTTAGCTTACGTGGCAAAGTTTGTTGGAAAACTCCGGTTCTGCTGGCCAAACTCCAAGTGCATTTGCCCTTCACTTCCCTTACTGAGTTACTTCACTTCTGCCGAACGGTGTAACACTTTGGCTGCCACCTGGCTGAAGGTGCGTGTAGACACGCCTGCATTGCCAGCCAGCTGCCATGGGCCATACAGTCGCGGGCACCTTCCTGGGGTGCACTGGTGACATGTGCTGCATGCAGCGACATGAAGGGCAGTTTGGTGGTGACGGCTGCTGGCCGTTGGGAGAACCTCTGACTTCAGAGGCAGCTCAATACAGACATGGCCACACGCAAGGAAAGAGCTCAGCTGCTCCCCACTGTTCTTGCAAAAGGGGATAGGAGTATTTCATGGGAGAAGGTAAGTGAGATAAGTAAGATAAAGGGCATTATGGAGTTTCTTGTTCAGCCTACAAGCGTTTGACTGGAGGCAAGTAGACTCATGTCATTTTTTTAAAGAAATTTTTCATGTCCCAAGCCAAATCCAGTCCAAATCCGTGAGTCAGTCCAGAACCATAAGTGGCCCTACAACCAGCAAACATCCTCCCCCCCCACTAGAGGCTTCAGATATTTCCAACATCTTTTGGCAGGCAACCTATGTGCAGGCCCAAGCCCGGAGGCTTGGGGTTCAGATGTGACCCCAAGTTTTGCCTGCCCTCAGCCATATGGTTGCAGAAGCAAGTTAGGGAGGAGCCTCCCATTTCCATAAAGTGGGCTTTAAGCCCCAACACCTCAGCAGGTACTAAACCATGCCAGAAGAACAGTTATCCCCAGGAACGCTTAAAGAAAACTGCCTTCATGGACCCAGATACATGGTGTTTCCCCATCCCGGCTTAACTCACCCACGTCACCGCTGCGAGCTGAGGCTCCCTGAGTAGGGTCAGAGTGTAGCTCTTTTCCAGGCTTGGCTTCCCTCAGCCCATCACACTTCACTCTGAACTAGCCAACATTACAAAGCTGGCAGCTTGCAGAGGAGCCTTCCTAATCTCTCCTTTTCCTCTATCATAAAAATAAATGGGCAGGAGAGCCAGCCCTGTTGCTATTAACAGGGAATAGCACTCCCAGGAGTTAAGGGGCCTGGGTTTTGATCACTCGCATTGTGGGCTCTGCAGGCATGAGGACAAGACTTTGAGCTTTCATACTGCCTTTCATTTGAGGATCACAAAGTGCTTTACAAAGCTGAGCAAAGGAGCAGCCTCTCCGTTAAGCAGGGCATTTTTATTGCCTAAGTTTTACACAGGGCGGTGAGGCAGAGACAGCCATGTCAAGCAACTTGCCCAAGTCCCCAGACAAGCCAGGAATGGCGTGCAAGTCTAAGCACTGAGCAGTGCTGCCTCCCTCCGTTCTCAGCCGACTGAACGTGGGGCTGGTTTTTCTGTGCTGCGCACAAATTCTGCCGCATGCACAAATTCTGAGCTGCGATCCTCAGTCACCTTCTTCCCCGAGGCAGCTGCATCTTCCACCCTTCATTAGGCCATTAAGTCACGTTTGTCCTGGTGGAATCCTGTTCCACGGCAGACACTGCAGTCAGAGCCACGCTGCTCTGCTGTACTAGCCCCAGGCTCCTAGATGTGTGCCAGTGGATTTGCTAAGAAGAATTAGCAGATTTGCTGAGAATTAGTGCAGGGGATTTTACATAGCTCCTCAACCAGGGGAGGTGTGATTTTCTATTAATACCAGTCAGTCTGGAGGGAAGGCCACCTTCAGCACCTGCTTGCTGAGAGGATGGGTCTGAGGTCTTGAATGCAGACAGCTCAACTAACATAATTTCAGTCCCATTGCTGTTCCTAATAGAAACGGGCTGAGGAAAAGCAGAGAAGAGAAGTGTGTCCCAATAGCACTGTCCTGCTTCTATTCTCCATGCAAGAGTACATTAAAAAGTATGTACCACTGCACTTCCCAGGTAGGGACAGATCTGAAACAAATCCTAACCCAAATAACCCCGAAGTGCTTCCATGCTTGGTTCCATTTCTGCTCTAAAGGGAGGTTATGGCATAAAGAGCAGCCTTAGAAGACAAAGCTGGAGCTTGCCTGGCTTGGAGGAAGTAAGGAAGGAGGTCTGGGAGAGTGGCCCTCCCTACTGATTTATCAACTCAGAGATCCATTCTTTTTCCTTTGACCTCATGAATTTTTCACTGTCTCCAATGCTTCCCAGTACACAAGCTCACCCAAAGGAAGATCTCAGCCATGTTCTTGCTGCTAAAGGAGTCTGTGCTTGTCTGTGGTTATGCATATCCGCATGGTATAAAATGAGTGGAGCTGAGATAGCGATCACAAAGGCTGGGAATTACAGGAAAACTGCCATAATGCAAAATTAAACAGAGTACAGAGCATGTTTAGCTCCAAGTGTGAACCCCTGCTCTGAAAGAGTCGAGAGCACAGGGACCTTTCTTTGATATGTGGAAGCACTGAGCATCTCTGAGCTGGGATAAGGTAGCTCACTAGAAGGCAACAAAATCTGGTAGCTTGCAGAAACAGAAGCGTGCCCAAGCAAGAGTCCAGGAAGCAAAGTCATGCCTCAGGGTGAAGATTATGTTCAAGAACTATACAGCGCTACGTTTCCCTCCTGGCTCCTGGGTGTTACACTTCGGAGCAAATCCATATGTTTAACCTGGCGGGGAGAAAGCACCCCTGTCATTTTCACGGAGCTAATGAGAACCAACCATGTTACCTGCCTCTTGGAGGACAACGTTCTCACCCAACCCAATATTTGTCTAATAAAAGGTCAGCCCATTAGAAAGCATCTATTTGCCAAATTAAGAACCTCTCTCTGGCAGCTAAATGCTCGCTTTGGATTCGGAATTACTGTAATTAAAGTTACATTGTGCTCGGATTGGTGCCAATCACCGCAGAGCTCCAGGCACGACCTGCCATTCCCAGCACTGGGCGCCTGGGCGTCCCACTCCATTAGCTCTAGGGAATTAGCTGTCATTAACGAGGAGATGCACACTCCTTCGTGTTGTCAAACCGCAATCAAGCGGGTCACAGGTGAAGAATAAATACTTTCCGAACAAGCCCAATTACACCATTTACATTTCATTACAGAACCTGTTAAATCCACTGATGGGCTCCCAAGTTCTTCTGCCTAATAAACAGCATTTCAGAGGAATTAATAGGCCCTGCAAAACATGCTAATTACACTCTTTTGCATCACATTTGCAATATTGATTTTAAAGTTGCTACTTCCCCCCACCTTGCCACTTTAACTTCCAGAAAAGCGTGTCTCAAACCAACTTTAATTACTGGAGAGTTTGGAAGTTAATGCATCTCGCTTGTCAGAGGCGAGCTCTGGCAAAGGCAGAGATACGGTGAGGGATTTCAGGCCCATAACTTGTGCGAGCTCCCCGAGACGACCACTGGAAACAGCTGCTGAATAGCAATTACAGACGGAGAACAGGCTTCAGCAGAGACTTTACCATAGCAACCGAGCCTAGCTGGACCCGCTCCCCAAAGACGCCTCCTCCTCCTCACATAGATCACAGTAGCGGAACGGGTACGATGACAACACAACTGCAGCAATCTCAGTTTGATTTGAAACTGAAGCTATTTGATGCTCTCCTGGGCACTGAGCTGTTTAAAAACAAAAGTCGAGTTTATTTTCAAATGGCAGGTGGGCCTCAGCGAAACCATCCCTGCTAGGGAGGCTCGGAGTCGGAGAGAACATGCCGCCTGGATGCTGCTTCACTCCGACTCTCTTCCTTCCGCACTGCCTAGATTTATATTCCGTTCTCTCAACACCGCTCGGGCTTTTAATCTTCTTCCTCCGCTTCTCCTTAATCCCAAGTCCCCAACTGGTGGCGCCTGCTTCCAATCTCTGACTTTTTGCATTGTTCGGGCTGCCTTCACCTACCTTAGCGGATTTATCCACAGCTCAGCGAGTGTTAAACCCGCTCAAAGGAGGCGATGCAGTAACGGACAGCAGAGCTTGCAAGGTTTTTAAACGGAGCGCACAATAAGGGAGCATGTTAACTTCCTTTCTTACTTGTTTTGCTGACAGCTGAAAGGGAATGAAAAGGCCAAAAGGAAGACATCCTTTTGCTATCACAATCTGATAAAACCTAGGCTTGCTGGGAACGGACAAGAGAGAGGTCTCACCCAGATGGTAAGACAGTCAGGTCTGGATGGGCTGAATAGGAGAAATGACACAACACAGCGTGGGGGAATCTCCTTGGATCCAGACCTTAGTGAATAACAGCACGTGGCCTGTGGGCTCCTCTTCCCTGCCCATCTCACAACTGGCCCATTCACTTTCTATAAGAGATGGTGTAAACTCTGATTTTGCTCTTGGGGAAACAGAAACCAATGAAGGTACAAAGGCATTGATTCTCAACCAGGGTGCTGCAGCACGTTTGGGTGCCTTGAGACCCTTTCAAGGGTGCCACAGAGTGTGGCACAGTGTTTGCACTGTTAGGTGTGTAAACAGGATTCACAAGACAAGCCCAGGGGTTTCAAATAGGAATCCAGTGTGTTAAAAAATTTCTAACTTGTTGCAGTCTGAGTTCTTTGCAATAGAAGAATTGCCCTTTTATTTTTCTGTAGTCTAAAAAAAGAGTAAAAACAAAGAGCTGGCATTTTCTGAGGGGCGCCTTGAGTCCAATGAGGAGTGCTTGAGTCCAACAAGGTGGGTCTTGAGTCTACTAAGGCTGAGAAACACTGGTCTAAGCAAATGCAAGGGGTAATCAAAAGCATGATGATGAACAAAGAACACTGATCAGGTGTGCTGTGCCTTCCTACTCGCTCACCGAAAATAGAGAGGGGCAGATGGAAGAGACTCTGCCCTGACAGCTCTCAAGCACAGAATGGATTGGTCACTCCCAGCAAGCTTGGGGTGAAAGATAGCAGTAAAACATGGCACCTGCTGTGTATCCAGTCTGTGTGAATGCTTCTCCAGGAGCAGAGGTGCAAGTTGTAGCCGCGTTGGTCTAAGGACATAGGTTTAAGGCAGGGGCGGGCAATTATTTGAGGTGGAGGGCCGCTTACTGAGTTTTGGCAAGCCATCAAGGGCTGCATGACAGGCAGCCAAGGGCACATAGGTATTAATTTTCTAAATTTTTAGGGGCCCTGTGGGCTGGATACAGTGGCCTGGCGGGCCACATTTGGCCCGCGGGCCGCATTTTGACCACCCCTGGTTTAAGGACATTCTCCAGGAGCAAGCTTTTGTGCTGGTTAAAATCGCAAGTGTTAACTGAGTCATCCATATAATCCTCTTTCTGAAATCCAGACCTGATGTCTCAAGCTGCTTCAGGTAACTTAACAGATACTCTCTGACCTTACACTGGCTGTTCAAGAATCCCACGCTATGGGTAGTTTGGTGACTTCCTGATAAGCTCCTTGCACGATTCAAGAAGGCTCCTCCACTACATGTGCTAGCTTTCTTTGCTACCTTTAACATACGGGATAGAGGAACCAGCTGTGCTGATCACACACACAATGAAGTCCAAGAACGGAGGCAGGCACCCTGTGCCTTGTAATAACAATAATGACTGCGTGTATGGGACCCGCCACCTCGCATGGACCCAGAGGGATTTACAAACTTCAGCTGATTCACAAACGGCACCAAAGAATCCCTTCATCTGAGCATCAAGAAGGGTTAAATAATTATTGTTTGCAAAGCACTTTGAATAATCGTTGATATTTACTGCACAGCTTAATAACATACATCAGTGCTAAAACAGCTTAGAACAGCAGCATCCAAGTTCAACTCTATATACAGGGGAAAATGAGATCAGCAGAAGATAACTGTATTAACATTTGCTACCATGCTGGGATGAGCAGGTCCTCAAGGCTCAACGGAGCTTCAAGAACCAGTAATTTTATTACTTTGGTAGATTCTTTAGCACTTCCTAATACCAGAGTAGGACTCACTACTGGCTTAGAAAGAAGGTGCTTCTTGGATACAACATGGCTTCTTACACAACCCTCAATTTTCCTTCAAGGTCCTTCCTTTCTTCCTTCAAGGTCTCCCATCCCAGTACTAGCCAAGGTGGACCCTACTAAGCATGTGAGAGCAAGGAAGACCACAGACAAAGAGAAACTATTTGAAACAGAACAGATAAAGTTGCCTCTAATTTATTTTTTTTGATAAAGAGCAAGATAGACAAGGAAATCATCAACTATATGAGCCTGTCTCTTCTCTTTAATTGTCCACTGGAGATAACCACTCATGGCTGACACATTTGCCACGTGAGTAAGAGTAAACAGGACAGGAAAAGGTTTTTAACCTAGTAATTATATTCCTAATTTTTTTCTAAACAAACATACAATTTGAAAGCATTAAAAAAAAAAAAAAAAAAAAAAAAAAAAATCAGTGCTTTGTATTTCCAACCCACTGGTTTCCCTGGGCGTCAAGCCAGCAACTACAAGACTGAGGAAGGTCGCTATTTAAAGAGTTATCTTGAACTGCAAAGTTCAGTACCAAACATGGCTCTTGATGATCCCCTCAGCTGAAATCAGGGGCAACGGACAGAGCCATGGGTGAGCGCTCTTCACCACTCTGTCCTCAGACAGTCTGCAAGAAGGAAGCCTGGCAGTATGCTTCTGGCAACTGTCTCCCCATTCCAGTTTTTCCAGGTGGAAGGAGAACAGAAACCACACGCTTCCATGACCAGCCACGACCAAGGAGCCAAGTCAGGTGTTGCCAACGAAGATACGATAAGGTTATTCTGGGGAACTCAGAAAAAGCAGGAAATAGTACATCAGTCCTTCCTTGTACATCTTGCAGTGAAGCCAGCACCTCTTTCACAACTGGGAAAAAAACACAGAGCTCCTGCATCATTTTCTACAGGGAAAGGAAGAGTTGTAAACTTCCTTTTCAGTCCATGGTCCTACACCAGTAGCTGCCCTAACACCTGGGAGACGAAGAATGCTCTTAAGTTGTGTCAGAGCCAGTACAGCGTATTGCACTGGGAAGGCTCCTAACTGGGAAAGACTAGGAATTAGGTAGGCAGAAGTTCTTCAGAAGCCAGCTCCTGTATCATCTGGTTGGGAAAGGCTGGTAATGCTGAACGCCAAAGGTCTCTTGCTTCTTCATCTCTACATCACTTCAATGGTCAAATTAGGAAGAGCAAGAAGTTGGAAGCCAAAATGTGGCCTCTTGCTATGGGATACTGGAGTTGGGGACTCCCGAGTCACCTCCTGTCTCCAATCTCTCTTGCTCCTATAAACTTTCCAAAATAGCGTATCATGTCCTTCCCATAGGCAGCCAGACAACAGACTGAGGTCTATTTAGGGAAGGCAGTCTTCCCACATTCTCCAAAAAGCTGCCTCAGCCTACGACTAAGGGCCAAATAAATAAGTAGCATTGCTAACAAAACTAGAATGAGCAGAGGAGGAAAACAAGCTGGAATCAGAGATCCAGTAAGATGCCATTCAAGTGATCATCAAGAAGCTGTGAAAACAAGCAGGCAAAAATAGGGTTAAACCCATTTCCCCATCGTACCAGAAGCTCATGGGAGCCATTTCATTAGATTAAAGGAGTAATAATGAATTGATGGAGTTGCATGCCCCAAATGACAGGTTAGGTACCAGCCTGCAGGCACCTGTCCACCTGGCCAGACAAAGTGAAGTGCTTGAGGCTACAGGTGATTGACGGAAAGTAGCGTGCAAGACAACGGCATGAGGACAGCGCCTTCACTGCACTGGGATGAGGCTGGACAGGGAGAGCAAAAAAACTTCAAGGATGGACAGAAAGAGAAACGGATTGACAAAAGAATGAAGAAAGGAGAAGAGGACAAAAGAGGAAGGGTAGTCGAGTGGAAAACAGTGGGGTGGGGGTGAGTGTTACAGATTGCACTCAGTGCTGTGCCATCGCAGGCTTGGTTTTAGGGACGTCTACAGATACAAGGTTCATATTAGGATGATGGCTCATGAGCACTTTGGGTGTTACCCACATTGATTGCAGACCGTCACTGAACACCACTCCTTCAATGCAAGCACCTCCTCCCTTATAGCATCCTCTCCCCCTGTAATATCTCCATGCCAGTGCGCTAGACCAATATTTCTACCCTCTCCTGTACATCGCAGAGGAATTTCTGACCAAGCTCATTTGACCAATTTCCTCAGCTTATTGTGGTGACTGAGGGAAGCCTAAGAATGTATAACGAATACAGAGAATTAATCCTGAGTGACAGCTTTCAACATAAAATAAGAAGATTAAACTGTAGCTACCCAAATTGCCTCAGTTTAGCTGTTCAGCTCCTTCCTTGATGACCGCACTAACCTGCGGGCATCCATTCAGAATTCATTTTCATTAGCCTCTTTTGCCTTTGAGACTGGGGATCGAAAGCATGAACTGGCCCCTGGAGAGTACAAGAGGGCACTGGACTAGTTAACCGTGACAAGAGGCTAGCTTATGCCAGGCAAAGGAGGGGTGCCCATCAGGGGAAAGGGAGCAGCAGTTCACACATATCAGCACAACCAGATGTCAAGTGTCACTACTTGTGTACAACACGTACTTGACAGCGATGCACCGGGTGTTCCCAGGATCCGCTTTCATTCTGCTAGGAAAGAGCCGGGGCTGGACTCAAGGCCAGAAGGCCGCTCAAAGCTTTTCCCACAAGAGCAGCAGCAGCAGGAGCTACCATATGGGATGGGGCGGGCGGCAACTTTGCCTTAGTCTTTCTGACTGAAGAGGGCTAATCAGGCTGAATGCTCTGTCCATCTGCTGACCACTCAGATGACACACTGTTTAACCAGAAAACTTGAACCAAGAGCTGGCAGGACCAGGCACGCAGAAGGTGAGAGGGAAAATCAGTCCAAAAGCTCATTCAGTCCTAGGCCTCTCTGACGTGGCTCTCACCCAAGGATCATCAGCTCTGCCTCGAGGAGGTGCCATCGTTGAGAATACAAGAGGACGTGCCATGCATTTGTTACGGCTTCGAACCACTCATCAGCCTGAAGTACACCCCACTCGAAGTGAAGATTTATTTGTCCCCAAGTAAACACCCTGACGTTGGATGGTGGCAACCATCAATCCTCCTGGATCACGGTGTATGCATGAGGGCCACCCAGACCATCGATGCATATGCCAGGGCAGGAGTTTCTGGAGGAGTGGAGGCTGCCTAGACCTTCCATCCTCCCTCTAGGCCATTGAGATGAAATGTAAAGACCAGATTGAGTCCAGATGTTCGGTGCATCCATGGCTGTAGTTGTATAAGTGTCTGGGAATCGAACCCAGGATTCCACGCCTGAACCACACGGGACTCCTCTGACGCTGGATAGAAAGTTTGAAAAGCTCAGTCCTCACAAGGCTCTTGCCAGCTGTCTGGGGACCATCAGGCACTGCACGCACAGAGGGCAGTGTCATTTAAATGGGAGCTACCTTCATGTCAAATAGCCTGCGGTGCCCTTCTGTTTACTGCGGAGCAGATCAGCAAGGGGTGTATGAGATACCACCCTGTCTGCAAGGTGACAGGAGTGGAAACAACTTGCTTTTGGCATAAGCTAAGCACCGAGCCAGGATAGCTTACCATGTCTACTGCATCTTCTCCTCAATGCCTGCCACTGAGATAAGGCAGGGGAGGAAGCGCTTACCCACAACAGTTTTGAAGGAGCTGCGGCAGAATGGAAAGGAGCCACTCATCCAACACGAGGAGGGGGAAGCAACAACTGGGTAAATTCTCTGCTATCAGCAAATAGCCAGTACCTATCTGCAATCATCTCCCATAATTGGGCTCAGTAGCCTGCGACCAGTAAGGCAGAAGTAAAAGCAGGGACCCTGTTTGAAAAATTCCACCGGCCTTAGACTGGAAACAGCCTTTTTGTGGCTGCTACCTGGTTTCCTCTTCCCTCCTGTAATGGCCCCAGTAGACCCAAAAGCTGGTGATTTCTGCACTGACTTCTGTGCATGTGAAAGGTGCCAGACTGAGAGCTCTGAAGACTGAAGCGCGCAGAACAGGTAACAGAAATGTCTCCAACAGCGCTGTCCTGAATTGACCACTTCTTGTGGCAAGAGAATAGTCCAGTGCCCGTGGCCTGCTCAAACGCTTAATCCCTGGGCTGAGAGGACCAGTCAAGGTGCCAGCTGTGCTAATTGCTTTCTGTGATGTGAACAGGCTCATTCTACCGAGCAGTGGACTCCAACTAAATGTTTTTCAGAGGGGTCACTGAACAGGAGGTCAGGAGGTAAACGGCTTCTAATCACTGTCTATGCAGACCGGATTCAAACCAGTCACGGACAATGCAGGTGAAAGACTCATCAGTTCCTGCAACCAGCGACCGCCTGCCGGCAGTCACAGTTGAAATTTTTAATTTGTTTCAGTACTGGCAGCGCAGCCATCATGTACATTTGCTAGAAGGACTTTCCTATTTGCAGGAGCTCCACTGTACAGGCAAACCTTAGCGATTGCCCACCTAATCCTCAGAGAAAACCAATATTTTTGCAAGCATTGGTTGCGGGGGGGGAAGCAAAGGGCAGGCAAAGACCAAAGGTTTGAGCGATCTACACAAAAACATGTACATGTGATGAAAACTCTTTAGTTTTGTAAGCCAATAACAAGCCAGATCGATGTGCAGCATCGCACTGGCACAGCAGGGTCACACAGCTCTCCCCAGGCAAAACGGCAGGCCGAACACGTGAGGCTCTGATACCAGCTGATGGGATCTGCCTGCGGCAATTGAAATTTGGGGGCGAGGCTCCCTCCGACTGGCAAGTGGCTCTTTGCACAGGTACTTCCATTTCCGTGGGGTGTAGGAAACAGCCAGAAATTCTTTGGGAGAAAGATGACGTATGACCAGGACACCGTATGCTGCAGGCTACCCCTCTACCTTTACGCTGCGTGGAGTCGACAGACTGTGTTGTTTTTGTGCGAAAGGAGCCTATTGATTTGACAGCCAACATCAGGCTGCTGAACTGGAGATGATCCTTTCGTTAATTTGTACTGAATCCACAAATCTGGAAACCAGCTAGCTCCGCTTCCAATCATCCGATCCATTGAGTCCGCTGTTATGAATGCTTATTGCAGGCCTATTTACTTGCTTTTACTTGCCTAGTTCATGTGGCAAATCTCTCCGAGGTCACCCCCTGCCTTTTTTCCCCCCGGAGATATCACTTCAATATTATGTTCAACAATGCTGTTGAAAGGAATCAGCTGGACCTGGAAAATGCATCTTTTTATCAACAGCAGTAAGGTCATGAAAGCCCTAAGATGGGTATATTCAATATTAACACCAGCCCCTGCAAGCAGGGTTTAACCCTCCTTCTAACCAGAGGCTCCCAGGAGAAATGTCTTCTGCAAACTTCAATGTGAACTAATTAATTTTGCACAGCTAATAAGTGTTGTTTGCCTGCCACAATGTGGCCTCAGCATCTGTGACTCTAGAGTGATAAAACTGATGAGATATCAGCCCTCGTCTCTTGAATCATTTGTTTTATTGGCATCTTCCACACACCCCTCTCACTTGCAGAGGCACAACTCCCATCAGCTAGTGCATCTGGCAAGGAAAAATTCACTAGGCCCCAAAATTTGAAGACAGACCCTGGGTAGATCTCTCCAGTCTGGTGTCTCCTTCCAACATATATCCACTGTGTCGGCCTCATCTTATTTCTTGGAAATATCACCTCTTTCCGATGTCCTTGTACTGGGCTATCAGGTTCAGTATTTTAGTGATGAGTCCATGCCATTGCTATGGACAGCGCCATTCCGTGCTACTCAAATTTCACCGCAGAGCATCTGAGTCGGTCAAAAAAGTGAGAACTTAGAAGATGTATTAAGATATCCCGAGTATTCCTGCAGGTAGTAAACGATGCACATCGCTGGACTGGCATCACCAATCCAGCGACCAAAGGTGCCTGGGATGATGCACGGTATTCAAAACATAAAATAGCTTTTATTAGACTATAGAATAGAACAGAACAAAACAGAGCAGAATATCTTTTAGGAAATACAGAGAGCTGATCAGAAAAACAAGCAGCCGCTTGGTCTTCTGAGGGGTTCTTCCCACTGTGATCATCCACCTGCCTTTTTACCAAAAATTTAAATAGATCAAAAAGTACCCTTGGGATCTGGCACCTGTTCTCTTTTAGGCATAAATGCTGTGCAGTTCCAGTGGTATGAGATTAAGGTGAATTAACGCCCTGCCTCTTGGAGCCAAATTCAAACCACTATTTTGCCAAGGTCTTCCACTTGCTAGAGACAATGACATATTAGTTGGTAAATTTTTCTTTGTCCCATAACTACTTTTCTCTGAAGACCACCGGTGAATAAAATGTCTTCAGGGACGAGAAGAAAAGATAATCCCTATGTGAACAAGTGAATCTTTTAATTTGTTTATTTGATGCTTCGGTATCAGGGTGATTAGCACGTTAGAAATAGATGGGGAGGTATCGCTGCTGTGTGCTAGTGCTGCAGAAACATCTAGGAATGATCCATGCGAAATATGAGGAGCAAAGGAGAGTTGTATCAGAAAACATTCACTCTCTCAAGGGATCAATAAGCATTTAGCGGCAGGCATTGGCTTCACCTTCGGAGAGGATTCACAGCAATACTGCTTTATTACACACAACTTATTGAAAAGAGATATTGTCAAGATAAAATCATATATTTAGAAAAACGTACTTATCTGTATTACTACTGCCACCTTAGATAGGAGAGAAAGAACACTGAAACATCTCGTTTTCTCTTCGCTGCGCGCTGATTATTTATTTTCTGTGCTGCTCTCAGCTTGGGCAGCAAACCAGATGGGCCAGTTTCAATTTCCATTTATAGCTTTCTCTTTCCAGTTGTCAGTACTTTTTTCTGTGCTTTTAACACTGTAGGGGTGGATTTAAATTCAAGCCTATATCCCTCCACACCAGTCCTTTCTCCATCTTGTATACACCAAAGAACTAATCTCACCCCCCTCCCCATTTTATATATGCAGAACTTAACTTGATTCCAGAGGAACCTTTAAAAAAGGTCAGGGGAGCAAGGATGCCCCAGGAGATCATGTGTTAGCCAGGGTCATAGAAGACCTGCTTTGGCAAAGGTTTCCTGTGCAACAGCCTCTCTGTGCCTCAGTTTCCCATCTTTAAAATGCGGATATGCCATTTCCCTGATATCACAGCAATGCTGTGAGGATAAGTCCATTTAATAAACATGGGACTAGAAGAGGCCTCTTGGGTAACTAGGCTCAGTCCCCTGTATTTGCTCACAAGACTGTCTGCTCAGACCCCTCTCACACTTGACAGCCACGTGCAACCTACGGAAAAGAAACCCTACGCTGTTTACTAGGGCGCCCCAGGGAGTGACTAGGAATAACGGGTGTAAACTAGTTGAGAGTGGATTTAGGTTAGATATTAGGAAGACATTTTTCACAGTAAGGGTGGCCAGGATCTGGAATGGGCTTCCAAGAGAGGTGGTGCTATCACCTAGCTTGGAGGTCTTCAAGAGGAGGCTGGATAGTCACCTGGCTGGGGTCGTCTGACCTCGGTCCTCTTTCCTGCCAGGGGCAGGGGTCAGGCACGATGATCCATTGTGGTTCCTTCCAACTCGACAATGTTTGAATCCACAGGTAAAGAGCCGGGGCAGCAAGACAGCTGCCAATGCCCTGCCACGATGCTGGGGAATTTCTTAGATTTAACATATACTTAGATAACCCTAGGAAGCGGACCACACACTTCCGTTCTTTGGAAGAAGGCGAATACTGCATGGCCCTGGCCAGTCTGACCTGGGGGGAAAGTTCCTCCCTTGCCCCAAAGCTGGTCGTTGGTTTGACCCTGAGCACGGGCACTCGCACAGTTTGATGGCGGGATCATGCATGCATGACGGATGTTAGACAAACCTTGTACGGATGCTTCTGTTTGCAGGGTCTGAGCTCTGCTTCACAACGAAGGAACTGCGCTCCGGGGCTCGACTCCCTGTGCTCCGGAAAGGCCTTATCTGATCATACTTCATGCTCTTCCCCTTCCTTGCCCCGCAATGAACTTTTTTATAATAATTGAAAAATCTGACAAGCCTAAATTTAATCGTGTTCTAACCCAGGTTATTATCATTAATCTCTCAGCCACTGATGGGTAATTTAATTAGGGTGCATTTGTAATGAATTACAATCATCATTTAGCACCATCGCTCCTCACATGAGCTGAGGGGAGTCGGTAAACTGGCAGAGTTGATCCTGTTAATTACAAACATGCTCCGTGCAATCCTGCCCCCCTACCTCCGCTTCAAAGTCTTTTACTGCTGGTTTTATAGACAGAGGAACGGCACCACCTGAGGCCTCGCAGGCTGGCTTCTGCAAACAGCACTACCTAAACTACCCACAAGCAACCACCGACGAGCAGATCCAGGAAGCAGAACCTTTTGATGGAGCAGGTGTCAAACTGTATGCAAACAGCTCCGTGCTGAAATAACTAGGGAAATACAGACTCATACACGCGTCATCTGTTTTATTTTACCTTCTTCCAGAGTTTATAGTACTTTCTAGAAGTGACTGCAAATGTCTGACTCTGTGCCAATAGCTGGCAGCCACAACCACCACCACAGATCCCAAGGAACAGTCGCTGGCTAGAGCAGCGAGTCTCAGCTGGGCTGATGGGCACCCTTGGGGGGCCGACAGATCCTCTGAAGGGTGTCATAAGGTGTGAGGAGATAAACCCAAGATTAGGCTTGTCTTCATCTGACCCCCACTGCCCAGCCCCTCTAAGCACTGCAATATATATGCTAGTTTTTGAAACTGGGTGGCACTCAGTTCATGTAAGGTATTGAGGGGCATCTCGATTCCAAAAAGGGTATGAACCACCGGTCTAGAACAGTGGTTTCCAACCTTTTTTTTTTTTTTTTCATTTGCAGGCCCCTAAAAACATTTCAAATGGAGGTGTGGACCCCTTTGAATTGTAAGTGTGGGTGTTCACATACTTTTGATTGATCATAGTAATCTTTTGCAGATCTCTTAGGCACAGTCTGCGGACCATCAGGGGTCTACGGACCACAGGTTGAAAACCACTGGTCACTAGAGGATGGAGAACAGTTTGTACTGTAGCCCCTGCATTTACCTCTGCAGCATGCTACCTGTGGTTATCACTGGGGAAAAATGCCCCCAGTCAACTCCTGAGTTGCTCTGTTACAGAGACAGCCGACAGTATGCAAAAGAGCAAAACAAACTTGTCAAAATTTTTGAAATGAGAAATAACCCAAAGGCACCAGTGGGGCTTGATTTTTTTAAATGAAGGGGCATAGCTAGTGCAAGGTGCTGCCCAAAACAGACTATGCCAGCCCTGCTCAGGTCAGTTGGTGAGAGATGGACAGTTGGGGTGGCTAAGCCCTTCTGGCCAACACCCTCCGATCACCACTTACACCAGCAGGTTGCATATTGTAAGCCAACTTCAACTCTCTGGCCCCTGTATGCAAACCTTTCATCTCTGCAGCACACGGCTGCATTTCTGCTCCAGTAGCGAGAAGTGGAACAACCAGGGTCTGCTGAGCGTGTCTATGGCAGCTACCACTGTTGCATCCCCACTAAGCGGGTGCCTGGGGCTGATACCTCAGTCACCCATCACTCATTACATTACTGCTGGTAGCAAGAGGAAAGCAGTTTTACAAGCTCTGAGATATGCTCATCCACAGCCTAGAGCTGCTGCATCAGCCGGCAGCACTCCACACAACAGGGGAATTTCTGTTAAGAGAAGGTCCAACGAGAAACAAAGTGGTGCTTTACAGGTCAGAAGCTACACAAGCACTTCGGTGTGCCTGTCACCATGGTACTCAGACAAGGACTATGCAAACAATTGCTTTTTCATTTTAGGTCCTTAACTAAAAAAAAAAGACAAAGATTCAAATCCAAGCGGGACCTGTCCCCCCCTCCATTTTTCTTGCTAAAATTAAACACTTATTCCTAGGCACTTGTAAGTAAAACAAGTGATATAAAGGGCAGGGATATTTAAAAAAAACCCAAACCTATGGAAAAGCAAGATCCAGAAGAGAGAGCAGTGGTGATGCTCCCAACAGATCAGAAAATGGGAGACCTGACTCACTTCTTCCCTCTGCTACATATCTCTGTTCCCAGGGGCGTTCGCTAAACATGAGGCTACCAAGAATTGAGCTACACAGAATGGGGATCTCACCACCCGTCCTGCCCCTCCGTTTCAATCTGGGGAGGGACAGATTTGATCAGTATTCAGTTTTGGGGTGTCTGAAGCTGCATTTTTTCGGTGAATTTTAACAGCCATGATAAAGGACGGCTTCACATGCGTGGAATACGTCTTTGAAGCAAACCATTTGTACCGCAGAAGAAGACAAGAGTGCTACTGCACGCGGGACAGAAAAATCCCATGCACCAGTACAGGCTGGAGGTGACTGGCTGGGCAGAAGCTCTGCAGAAAAGGATCTAGGGGTGACAGTGGACAATGAGCTAAATACGAGTCAACAGTGTGCCCTTGTTGCAAAGAAGGCTAACGGCAACCTGGGCTGCATTGGTAGGAGTACTGCCAGCAGGTCAAAGGCAGTGATTATTCAGACCTGGCTAGACAAAGCTTTGGCTGGGATGATGTAGCTGGGGCTAGTCCTGCTTTGAGCATGGGGTTGGACTAGATGTGACCTCCTGAGGTCCCTTCCGGCCCAATTTTCTATGATTCTATGTCATACCTCTTTTTAGAATAAGGTGCTAAAGAGGAGCTTAGCCAAAAAACCCCAAACAAGCAAGCCTTGTTCAGTGCCAGTAAATGTAGTTGAGAAACTTATTTAATAAGTGTGTATAGCTTTTAGGGCAGTTTAATGCAAGTGGGAAAAAAAATCAGCCTGGCTTTGGGTAAAGGATAATTGTGCCTTTGCAATTTGTTAGCATTTAGTCAAAGAGTTAACAAAACAGCGGATAAAGGGAAACTGCTGGAGGCACTTTATTTAGACTTTCAAAAGGCTCTTTAATAAAGTCCTTCAAAAAAGGCTATTAAGGGAACTTAGGAAGCACCGAGAGGGAGGTAAAGGCCTGTCATGGATTAAAAACTGTTCCGCAATAGAAAACGGAGCAGGAAAAAAATAGCTGGGCCCCTGTGAGGTATGAGGCTGGCAGTTGTGTGTTCAGAGACCAGCGCTGGGACTGCGGATATCCCAGGTATCTTTAAGTGGCTGCATGAAGAGAGTCAGCAGCAAAACCTGCCACCAATACTAAATTACAGGAGCTAATCAAGGTTAGGCAGGATTAGGTGGAACTACAGAGTCCCTTCATTAAATGAGGTAAATGGCTATATCATGAGCGCACAGACAATTCACCCTGACTACTGGATGAAAATGGATGTTGGAAGTAGCAACTTGAAACTACCTGGACATGCTAATGAGTTTTGAACTACTTAGAAACTCTTAGGGAAAAGATGTAGGCCCCCTCTCTGGATGACTTTATCAAGTCATCTGCGCACTGTGCAGGGGTGGCCAAGAAAGCAAAGATGCATTGGGCTGCACAAAGCAAGAAATGAAGCAGAAAATACTTTAACGCCATTTTATAAATTGATGGTATATCCTTATCTGAATTACAGTTCCCTTATTTAATGAAAGCATAGAAGTAGGAAAGCTCCAGGAAAGGACCATGGAAACAGTTAACATAGGGGGAAGGAGCCTTCATCTTAAGAAATCAAAAGTCTATCAGTAAAGGAGAAAAGTAAGAGGAGCATAGGACAGAAGTGAATAGAAAGAGTCAGCTGGAACTACTACTAACCTCTCAAAGAAAGAACATAAGGACGCTCAAACTGAAGGCATTTCGTATTTAAAGTGATTTTACGTGTTTAATAGAGCACATACTTTAATTCACCTGTGGAACCCCCTGCGGTAAGAAAACAGGGGCCTGCTTAGTGAAATTCAGGATACGGATAGGTATTTTCCTAACTGAGTTTCTGAACAATGAAAGATCACTGCCAGCACTCTTGGACACTGGAGCGGATCAACAGATAAGCAACCCAGGTCAGGGAGAAAGCGCCCCTGCAAAATACAATGGCTTCCATAGGAGTGAGGGTGAATTGTAGGTGGTGCAGAACCACCACTTCCGCACGTGAACCCCCCTGCCACGTGCTGCAGGACGGGGATGGCCAGCAGCGAGAAGTCAAGAGCACGGCCAGCGTGTCTTTATTCTGCACCGACCTCCAGAAGACAGAACATGAAAGCACAGGCAGCCAAGCACAGCACCAGGGGAGGCTGCGAGGTTGATCTGGTCTTCACCAGGGATTGGATTGGGTCTGTACGAGCCACAGGATTGGGGAGGCACACGGATGCCATAAAGCCCCGGCTTTTACTAGCCCCCCTCCTACTTTTCTATCAAGTGCAGGTCTATCAAGGATCAGGGTCTCTGCTTATAGTCAGTTTACCTTTCCAGTAAATGAACATAGTACTGCTGCGTTCGAGTTTACAGCATTGCAGGGAAATGTACAAATGCAATTATTTTTTAATTTCATAAAAACCTTTAGCTTATATTGATCTTAATGACTGCAGCTGCTATAAATACAGGGACACTGCTAAACTGAAAAACACCCTGGCAGATCAAAATAAAATTCCAGGCAGAGTTCTTACAAGCCCCCAGCCTGTAGCATTAGTATAATTTAAAGGTATCGGAAAAGAAAACCTGGTCTCTTTCCCGTAGTTTTCTTAGTCGAATCAACCCTTTGGGGAGAGTTACAATCACTATTTCTTTGCCAGTAACTTTTCACCGGTTTTACAGAACAGCACCGACAAAAGGAATCGACACTGTATTTTTGTGCATATTGCACGCCTGCGAGTAAGATATGTACCTTGTTTTGGGAAGGCAGAATGAAGAGGAAAAAGGGTTTTCCAGAGTCAGGGCTGCATGCTGGCTGCCTGGCATGGGCAGAGTCTACTCATCAGAGTCGCTCAGCCTCCCCTTGCTGCTCAGCCAAAAGCTGCTGTCAATTCGGCAGGGGCTGCGACAAAGTTAGACCTCTAGCTTATGGCTTCCTTTCCTTTTTCATGTCCTTGTGTGACAAGGTATACAGCAGAATTCACTGGGATCTGACCGGGCCGCGCTGTGAGCACTTCTGCTGTAGCCTCAAACTTGTGACCTCAGCACCCATGCCAGCCCCCTTTATGGCCGAGCAGCAAGGAAAGGGCAAGTGTCACTAAGGAGTAGACTCCAGCCTTTGGAAGGGAGCACAGCCCCTGGCAGCCTTTCCAGTCTCCTCATGCCTCTAAACCAGCATGGAAATCCACTCCTTCATTTAAAATGCATGCCCTAATGCTGGATGGCTCATTTGAAGGGGATGTGTGAGTGAGATGTGGGTAAATACAGCATTACAGTTTGACAGCATCACATTACAGTAACCACTCCCACCCCCATAATGTTCACATGTTCTTAAACTTACTGAATCTCACACTTTTGAGACCTGACATTTCTCACGCCTGTTTTCTGGTGGAGGAAATATTTTGGGGGGCAGGGATGGGGTGGCTGTGAAAGAAGAGTGTATTTACAAGCCCGTGCCACCCAAAGAACAATTTTTCCATTGGAAATGAGTTCTGACCATCAGCCAGTTTTTGCGGGCTAGATAGAAAACAGCCGACTGGAAAATTCAGCCTTCACATGCAAATAGCCATTACTAAGCTGTACATACAAGGCTATGTTTGGGGAAAAAAAAAAAAAAACTGGTTTCCAAATAGCAAGATATAACCCTTTGAAAATAAGGAGAGAACTCCATTAGACTGTTAGCTGTGCAATTAAAGATGGATGGAGTGAGTGTGTGTGCAAGCAGTTAACTGCACTGCCATGACCCACAGGCACATTAGCTTTGGAGCAAGGGTAAGCTGATTAGCTCTGGAGAAGGATGCTGGCAGGACTCGTCACCTAAGCTTGTTAGCTGCACATGAAGTTGGTGTACCCTGGAAGCTCTGCAAAGTGATTAGTTCTGGGGAGAAGGCAGCAGAGAGACTGTTACAGCGGATGAATGAGCCAAAAGCATTTGCTGCGTAGGCATTAGCTGTGCATATAGGTATGAACATCACGGACCCTGGCACAGAGCCGGACTAATGAAGCTGAATCCCAGGCTCTCTTCCCAGGCTAGGAGAAAGGACACACACCCCAAGCCACAAACCCAAAAGCAAGGCTACTCTGCAGTCCTGTTCTGGGAGGGTGGGGAGGGAACGTGATGACCAAAGTGGCACTCGGTTGGACTCCCTTCTAGGCACCTGCACATCATATGCAGAAGGGGTTGGTGAACTAGAATCCAGGGCATGCAGGGGTGCGTGCCCCTTTGAATGGTACGCATATCCTGCCCAATTTGGGCAGCTGGACTGAATCTGTTCCAGCAGGCCTGCCCAGCACTACAGCTGCGGCAGAGAGGGTCCTTGCTAAAGCCTGCAGTCCTAATAGGCCGCAGCCAACTGAGGTTAACTGGGGATTGAGATTTATATGTGCTAGTTTCTCTTGGCTGGTGGCAGTTGAAATTACAGGATGGGGGAGTATTCCTTTTTCTTCCCAGTAAAAGCCAAGGAAACTAGATATTAAATCTTCAGAGATTCAAACGCAGGTTATTTTAGCTACACACATCTAGAAGCGTTCAGAAAAATGAATGACGATAGTCTGTTCTAATGACCCAAAGCCTTTGGGGGTCACATAACTCTTGTTAAGATTGTTATACTGCTACATACCCCTACAATCCCATGAAATGGATAACAGAAAGGTAACAGCACTCTATGTCACTACAAGCTTGCTGCAGTCTCTCCACCAACCTAAGAAATATTGCAAAGTTGTCCTTTTTCTCCCTTTTTCTTCCATGTCCACTATTTGTATTTCCCCCCCTTCCCTCCTCCTACGTTTGCCATTCCTTCCTCTCTTGGGCCCTGTAGAACAGAAGTGTCCAACCTTTTTCTTATTGTGTATTCCCTTCCAGATTTGCCACCTGCTCCTGTATCCCTACCAGCATATGGTTTATATTTTAACCCCTTGAATGCCAATTATTATTAGAATGAAAATTAAATCTGCCATTACACAATTTCTCCCGCATGCCCCCCCGCCCCGGGATGTCTTGCATACCCCCAGGGATACGCGTACCACAGTTTGGGAACCCCTGCTTTACAAGTCTGCAGCACACCCAGTTTGAGAAACACTAGCTATTGTATTATTGAAGAGAAACAGCATATGGATTTTGCACTGTGTCAGTACCTAACTGTACAACAGCAGTTTGTGTTTATGTAGATGTTTTCTGAATTAATTACTTAAGCTTGGGTAAAGCCAATTTGCAAGGCATTAAAATGGATGCCTCAGCTATTCAAAACGGTTGCCAACTCTCAGTTTTATGACAGGTCTTGCAGCACATGGCATCTTCCGTAAAGATTTAGATCTGGGAGTCTAGTTATTAAGTGGGAATGTCAGTTTTCAGTTAAAAATAAAATCCATTTTTTAACATTTTGGGTGCCAAGAAAACCTTAAAAATGCCTGAGTAGGGGACACTGGCTCATAACACAGACAACAAATACAAATGAATCCCAAATTTACTTTTTAAAATTTCATTTTAAGCCAATCTCAGCATTTTGAGCTGTTTTTTAATCCAGAACACTGACTGGCCCCTTCCACCTCATGTAGGGTTCAAGGCTATGTGCACCTCTTTTTACATTTCTAATTGATATATTTTACTCTCAAGTAAGGAGCGTTTCAGTTTCTGCCTGAAGCAGATTTCACAGAGTAGTTAAAATCTACTGAAAAAAGAGATTTCTAATGAGAAGTGCTGACACCACCTTAACTCCAGCCGCACAGATAACATCTCGTCTCAGTTCCCACCAGGCCTTCTAATTTGATCCTCTTTGGTAAAGATGAGATGGAAGGTTGGGGCCGGAGATATTAAAATTTATTTGAGCAACACCTCTCCTTCCCCAGTTGCTCTTTTGCTGCTAGTAGCCATAAATCTTCCAGTCATCCAGCTAGGCACCAGGACACTTATTACTTTTATTAGAAAGGCTACTAGAGCTTGGGGAAGTATTAATAATCCATCAGAAGAGACACTGACACCAATCTCCAGGTACTAGAGGTACAACATTTTCTGTGCTCTGATACGAAGGCAACGAGCACGGTCTGAATGCATAGACAGATTAGATAGAATGTCACCCAAAGATATAATCTCACTCCGTTCTCAGAATTTATTCTCTCGACTGCCCTTTCTTTAGGGAAACATGACAGTCATGTGGAAAGATTCGGAAACCGAGATATATAACCCTGGCCCTCAGAGTAGCAGCAGCAGCAAAAGCACAATTCATTTCTAAAACCTGATAGCCACTGAGGAGCCTCACCCTTGCTCCCCGTCAGCTGCTTCCTTCTGGTCCCCTACGCCTGAACTTTACCAGGGCTCAGGAGGGGTGATTACGTGAAGTCAATATATCAAGGGATAGGACCCACAAGGGACAAGGTTCCTTTCTGTCCATCATTTGAATTCAAAGCACACAAGGAAAGGCATGGCTGCAGGTGCTGCCTAAGGTGTCCCTGTGCCAAGGCCTGATTGACACTGCCCCAAAACCTCCCCTGAAAACCTGTCCTTCAATTCCCCATCCCTGGGGACAGTTGAATGGTACTGGGTGGTGACAATCAGCAGCCAGGTTGGATCATGTGAAGATAAACCCCATAAACTACACGGGAGGTACAGCAGAAAGGAATTGAGTTGCTTGCCTGGCTCCCTCTTCGTACCATAATACTCACTTATGTGCTATTTCCAGGATCCTCACAATTTAGGCTTGCCCTACCTTGCTGCTCTAGTAACTTCGCATGACATCAGCAGCTACATTTGCTGTGCCAAGGCTTTCCGATTTGGCTGTTCAAAAGTCATCTTTATTCTCAGGCTGCACTGAACTTTTCCCACGCTATTCCTTGTGCATGGGAAAAGCTCATTGATATAATCTGTGCAGCCACTGCCTTTCTACTTCCATACCCTTCAAAGGGCAAAGGACCACAACATCTTGCCAGTGTAAAAGGGGAGCAAACACCCGACATATAGCCCTGCTTTGGTGCAACTTATTGGGTCCAGTGTAGAACTACTCTGGGAAAATCAGGGATAAAACTATACCAGTGTAATGTCCACCACTCTAAGCATAGTATGTCCAGGACGGGGTAACCAGCTGTCATGGGCAAACAAGTTATTACGTGCATCCCTGCCACCTAATAGCAAGGTGGTCTAACAGTGCCTCCTGTGAGTTGCTCTCCCCAGAATCCTGCTTCCGTGTCCTCTCTGGGTCATGATGCAACCTGCACCAGTATAAATGCAAGGCATGTCCAGGCCTTTAGACTCATCTCCGCTTTGAATCCTACAAAAACCTACTGGGCTGATCAAGACTGGCAGGGGATGACTTTGGTCTGCCCCTCTTCTTACTAACTACCACATTCCTGCTCTCCCCCTTGACCTACCTCTACTGCCTCTTACTACCTCCCACATTCCGGCCCCCCCCCTTTCCCTACCTCTACTGCCAACTGACAAAGCAAATGAACCAACAACCGCAAAACACAGTTACCCGATCTATATTGTGCATCACCCACAGTCCTTTATTTGCTCTTGTTTTTACACCCTAAGCACGCCAGTGCAGGGGCTGCCCTTGGACATGTATGACACTGGGCACAACAGAGCTCCAGCACTGCATGAAGCCCATAGGCATTACTGCAATATACACATTAATAACAGTGGCTAACCTTTGACTGCTGAAGTTATTAGTATTGCTGTCCATACAGCCACGCTGTATTTAGTGACTTGTCAAAGCTGCAGCATAATTAAGCAGCCAAAGCACATAACTAATGTATGTAAAACGCAAGCAATGCAATCGATAGGTTGGCTGGGGGATTTATTTCAATAGTGATCCGAGTGACGGGCTCTGCGCTCAGAATTGCTGAAAGCAGCAGAGCGAGGTGGGTCACCGCTCTCCTCCCATAACGGCACCTGGTAGGACCATGTTTGCAATAGTGAGCTGCCGTTACATCTATAGATCTGTTTTCTGAAACCTGAATGACCCCCACAGGCTTGGGACTTATACCAGCATTTTATCATCCACTCTGTTATTTGCCAGGCCTCCTGGGGTCTTCTCTGGGGTCTCCAATTCTCCCTTTAGCTTTTCACACCGAGCAGTGCTTTTATGAATCCCCTTTCTCACTCTCCTAATGATTTCTGGCTGGATTTGCAGCTCTTTCATTCCCTCTCTTCTTCCCGTTTCACATCAGAGGAACATCAAGACGCTCGCTGCCTGGTGTTAGCTTTGTGTCTGTACTGAATGTTCTTGCTGTGCTCACCGATACCCAGCAGGCTTATAATTAGGGACAGGATTTCAAGCAGCACCAAGCACACTTGCAAAGATCTGCTCCCAACCAAAAGGAAATTTCCCCAGTTCCTACTAACGTGGGTTGTTCTTTTCTGCCTTGGTTTTGTAGTGGCTATGGTCTTCGAGGGCTTTGGAAAACAACTGCTACCTCCCTTTGTCAGCACGGTGAAAAGGGTTCTCTCATTGAATAGAATCTGACAACGTCAGGTGTGACAAAGGCTGCAAATCCAGTATAAGGACTTTTAGAGCTTCCTGTTGGGAAAGACAATACTGCAGGAGCTGAGTTTTTCATGGGTGGTTTGGGAATAGCCATGCATTTCTCTAAAGATGATATGTTCATAAAACAACTTATAGAAAGTCCCCTACTGCAAGAGACAGTCCCTAGAGTGGTTTCCCTGGGGATCTTTCCTCTGCTCACTACAGGCCAACTGCCTTGGTTGGGCTGAGATGGGCACACACTAGTTGCTCTCCCTAAGCCTATTCAGTGCTAACAGCTTGAAGCATGCAGGGCTTGGTGATAGCTGCAGTTTCACACAAGTATGAGTTGTTGAGCTACTTCTGGAAGCTAATATTAATTCCTGGAATAACGTGTCAGGGCTGCCTGGCTGATTACCCCTCCTTCCTGTCTGCTTACAAACAGTGATTACAGTCTAATCTCAGCACTCTTGGAAAAGCTGCAGAGAGTACCCTTCATCTGCTGTAATTACGTTCCATCTCCCTTTGAGCTGAAGCTCTTACTCACTCTCAGACTATCTGTGGTCTAATCTAGTCAGCTGGAATAGAGGGAAAAATTACTCCAAAGAGCTGTATTAAGCTCTTGGCCTGGCCCATGAGCCAGGTTAAAGAAGCTGAAGTGTCTTCAGGGCCTGGAGGAAGACGGGTAAAACAGAGAAACATCTAATGGGCTTGTGGCAAAAGCAAGCACCCTCATCTCTGGTGTTAGCAAGATTCAGTTTCATGAACTCACCAAATGTCTATGTTTTTGCAAGCGGATGAGATACTCATTCAACCCCATTTTACATCAGCCTCTTTTATGTACCCAGCCATCACCAGCAGGTTCAAAACACAGCAGATGTCTTTTGGAAACCCCCGTGGGAAAAGAAAACCTGGCTCCCGGTGGGCCAGAGTTATATGGTCTCGCCCAAGTTGTTCCTCCACGCTTCAGTGAGATTTCATTGCAGTACTACGAGGCACTAAATGTCAAAACATCACAAGCTTTTGGGATCTGACAGCAGGGCTCAGATGTTTCCGACGCAATAGTCCTAAACACTGAAACCACCAAACAGTCTAGTCTTGAAATTAACCCCAATACGCCCAGCTCTCCAGGCAACTTCACTTCACCTAAAACGTATTCTTAAGTAACCATGTATGACTGACATACTTCCAATAACAAATCCATCTCCTGATTATGCTATTCTCCCTAAGCCATCAAAGTAGGCGCTCTGGGAATATCCAGTTTGATTTAACAAGACCCAGTCCTAGATGGAGTTTACGATTCCATGTCTTTCCCAGTTGAAGAAACACTGCTCTGCCCCTGCCTTTTGGATGGATACAACTATGAGGCTCCAGCTCAGACTGGTGGAAAGATGGCTCCCTCTTGGGTTGACCCCCGTATCTCCTTGTGATATACTGACCAATAAAATGAAGGCATGGTTACAGCATGTGCTAGCATAATTAAGCCATCAGGGACAAGAATATCAATGAATATATGGTGCCCCAGGGCTTAGCTTGTTCTAGGAACCAGAATACAAATTCTCCAGGACCCTGGCTCCATCTGGTTGCTAGTATAGGTTAATGCCCATGAGGCAGAGTCCTCAATGCAGTCATTACCTATACTATCCAAGCTGAGCTGACACATGTAGGCTAGTGTGTACTACAATTAGCCCTGTGAAACCATGTCTATAGGCAATAAGCCCCCCACCCCCCCTGTGTAGCACAGGCCACCAGCCCTAAGAAATTATGGCGCTGAACTCCAAGAGCTGGGGAAGTGAGCAACTAATGTCCCGCCACTCCCCAGCAATGTCCTGGGCAAGGTGGCTTGATGCCTAAGTTGCTACGGGTGTTGTATTTTCATTGTCTTCAATCTAGTTATTTCTCTCTCATACAGAACAAGAAATTTCTCCTTCCCTGAGCCCGCTTCCTGTTTGCTGTGTTGGAAGTTAGTAAGGAGGACAGTTAATTAAGTTTGAACAACAGTGCCTAATTATTCTTACTTAAAGCTGTATATAAAAAAAAATATCACACACTATTAGATATTGCCTATACTGCTAGAAGGCAACAGGGCACTTTAACAGAATGAGATAATGTAGTCTTGGAAATTATCATCCTATAAGTCTCTCTTCTAGCCCAAGTTAAACAATGGATCAAAGCATTTAATACTGCCTCACAAACTCCTACTTGGAAATTAAATTCACATCGACTAGGATAAGAACATTGTAAAAAATAATTCGAGAGTTGATGGGAGGTGTCTACTGGTTACCAGAGGCATCAATATTAGGTCCAATCTTATTCAACATCTCTTGAAGGGATCTGCAAGGAGTTATGTGGGTGATACTTAAGTGGGAAGAACTGCAGCCAGTACAAAAGAGAGAGGAAAAAATAAAAGGGATCTGAAGAAATAAAAAAGATGGGAGGAACATAACAAGATGACATTTGATTTGGAAAACTGCAAGTGGAACCAAGGGAAAATAATCCAAAACACAAATGCTCAATGGAAAGGAGAAACTGCGAAGCAGAGCAGGCTAATGAGACAGCTGAATTTTGGGGAAGAAAACTTAATCACAGTAGGATGTATTAGAGCATGGAATAAAGTTGTAGAAGCCCAACTGCTTTGGTCTGTAGTCTGCTAGAAAGAGATTATCGATAATACTAGAAATTGTTCCTTGGGGAACCATCCAGCACTGGTGGAGAGATGGCCTCGTAGCCTAACATACCCGTTCTGCTGCTAACCACCACAGTTCTGTAAATCAGAGGGAATGAGGTCACTGGGCTGCCGTTAGATTGCCTTTCGGATGTAGCGAGTGCTTCAAAGCAAGCCATGGAACAGGAAAAAAATTCATGGTACTCTCTTGGGCTCTTCCCACTGACCAAGCTCTGCCCCAGTGGCAACAGCAGTGAGAGATGCTTGCAAATCCAATCTCACACTCTACCAGGCTCCTTAACTCCTTAAGCTCTATCCTAGGGGATGTTGCCACACTGCTGAGCAGGGCTGAAAGAGGCATAGACCCAATATGCACATGCCTACCACCCAGGTTCCCAATCAAGTAATGCTGTTGGAAACATAATAAAAGCTTAAAAACTTAGAATCATAGAAAGTTAGGGTTGGCAGGGATCTCAGGAGGTCACATCTAGTCCAGCCCCCTGCTCAGGGCAGGACTATTCCCAGCCGGACCATTCCAGCCAAGGCTTTGACAAGCCAGGTCTTAAAAACCTCCAAGGATGGAGAGTCCACAGCCTCCCTAGGTAACTTGTTCCAGTGCTTCACCACCCTCCTAGTGAGAAAGTTGTTCCTAATATTCAACTTAATCCTCCCTTGCTGCAACTTGGGCCCATTGCTCCTTGTTCTGCATCTGTCACCACTGAAAACAGCCCAGCTCTATCATCTTTGCAACTTCCCTCCAGGGAGTTAAAGGCTGCTATCAAATCCCTGCTTGGTCTTCTCTTCTTCAAACTAAATGAACCCAGTTCCCTCAGCTTCTCTTCATAAGTCATGTCCCCCAGCCCCAAAACCAGTTTTCTTGCCCTCCATTGGGCTCTCTCTAATTTGTCCACATCCTTTCTATACTGGAGGGCTCAAAACGGGACACAGTACTCCAGATATGGCCTCACCAGTGCATAATAGAAGGGAATAATCACTTCCCTTGACCTGCTGGCAATGCCCCTACTAATGCAGCCCAAGATGCCGCTAGCTTTCTTGGCAACAAGGGCACACTGCTGGCTCACATCCATCTTATTGTTCACTGTCACCCCCAGGTCCTTTCCGCAGAGCTGCTGCCCAGCCAGTCAGCCCCAGCCTGTACCGGTGCAAGGGATTGTTCCATCCTAAGCGTAGGACTTTGCACTTGTCCTTGTTGAACCTCATGAGATTTCTTCTGGGCCAATCCTCCAATTTGTCTAGGGTCACTCTGAATCCTAGCCCTACCCTCCAGCGTATCTACTACACCCCCCAGCTTGGGGTCATCTGCGGATTTACTGATGGTGCGCTCCATCCCATCTTCCAGATCGTTAAAACTTCTGTCTCCCCTGGTTGTATGGAAAGGCCTGAAACTGTAAACAAAGTTTAACTAATACGGTGGTGTCTATCTGAGGAGGCTTCAAACAGTCCCAAGTCGAGGTGGGGATTAGGAGCCTCTAATGTCCAAGAAGGAAGCTACTTGGCTCCTCATTTGCCATCAGAGAAGACCAGATTCACACTACCCTGGGGATGTACTGGTTGAGGGTTACGAGTCTGAACGCCCAATGGAAAGTATTACCCTCAGAGCTGCCAGCTTCTGAAAGCAGGAATTCACAAGACAAACCTCAGAAAGTCGCATGGCGTCACAAGGCAGACTTTCTAATTCGTTAGAACTCCAAGATTTAGCAACAAAATCATTAAGTCGGCACTTTGGTCCCCAAACACCACCTGTGTGTGGCAGCAAAACAATCTAACTCAAAAGAAGATTCTCCAGACCTTTATAACATGTTTAGACAGGAGTCACTCCCAAGTACCCAGGTACTCTAGCTGGGGGCAAACGGCCCTCAACATACATACAGGCTCGGTGGTGACAGCTTGCCTTGCACCACGGCCAAAAGGAACCTAGGGGTAATGACTGACCATCGCGTGAACATGAGCCGTCAGTGCGAGACGGTGGTCAGCAGGGCAAACAACATGCTGGCATGCATCAACCGATGCCTCTCTTGTAAAACTAAGGAAGTGATACTCCCGCTGTACTCAGCTCTGGTGAGACCGCAGGTGGAGTACTGCATCCAGTTCTGGGCGCCGCACTTAAATAAGGATGTGGAAAAGCTTGAGAGGGTCCAGAGAAGAGCCACCTGTATGATCAGGGACTTGCAAGGCAAGCCGTACGAGGAAAGGCTGAGGGACCTGGGCCTCTAGCCTAAAGAGGAGAAGGTTGAGAGGAGACTTGATAGCGGCTTACCGCTATATCAGAGGAGTGCATCAGGAGCTTGGTGAACAACTGTTCTCTAGGGCACCCCTGGGGAAGACCAGGACCAATGGATATAAATTCCTGGAAGGCCACTTCAGGCTTAATACCAGGAAAAACTCCTTCACAGTCAGGGTGTCCAGACTGTGGAATAAACTCCTTCCAGAGGTGGAATAAACTCCTCCAGAGGTGGTGCAGTCACCTACCCTGGAGGTGTTCAAGAGAAGACTGGATGGTCACCTCGATGGGGTCACCTAACCCCAGTTGTCTTCCTGCTTAGAGCAGGGAGGCTGGACCTGATGATCTGCAAAGTCTCTTCCAGCCCCTTACAATCTCTGAATCAATGAATCTAAAAAGGAGACATTTACTCTCCAGCCGGGAGAGAATGGAAGGAAAAGTTCAGAACAAGATCCCAGCACCTGCTCATCTAATCGGGAGCTCTGAGTAGTCTGGAAAGGGAGATAAAAAATGGAACATGGGGTCACAGAGCTTTAAATACTCATTACCTGCTATTACAGCTTTGTTTGTTAAGTCTACACGCTGGTGTTTACCTGAAGTGCCAGCGATATGAGTGGAAGGTACAGGGGGAGCCATCGCAGCCTAAGGGCCGTTTATCATTGAGGGACTGAAGGTACTCAGGGGAATAAAGAGGGAAGATATAGAGACAGCTCTCACAGATGAAGAACACAGGCGTTTTGATAAAATTACCTTAAAGCTGTTCAAACATTAACTTAACTTAGCATGATCAAGGAGTCTGGCTCAGCAATAGTCTCAGATGTACCTTTTTGGGATATGTCTCAGCAAGTGTCTGTGTAGTACACCCACTCACCATCGCGTCTTCCTTAATGATCCTCCACCTACCTAAGACCTCGCACCTGGAGGGATCCCCTCAAGGTTACTGCTACTTTATAGACTTGCCTTCGCCTCCATGCAGAGATTCAGAGGCTTGTCAGACTGTGAAGGAGGAAAACAGTATTACTGTACTTGCTCTTGTTTTGTCTGCACAAAGGAAAAGACAGGGCAGAACATCATGGTAGGATGCTTAAAACAGAAAAGCAATGACCTTCCTACTTAACTATCTTTTCCATTTGACCATAACAAAGTGCTGTGCTCTGAGCCTACCGAAGCTGGGTCTTCACAATTAACAGAGATATACAAATAAACCCTGCAATTATTTTCCTTACAAAGGTTAGCAGAGTGGATACATTGGAGGGAATGATTGGAGTCCTCTCGTTAAGTGGAATCAGGACCCGTTAATAATGGGGATGGGGTTTTTGTCCTTTTCCTAAATCTAAGGAGCCAGCCTAGGTGTCATATGGCTGTAACCTGGCAAACTCCACCCACTGTATTACACTGTTGGACAGCCCTTTCATCACCCCTTTCCAGTCTCAGAGGATCATGAGTCACCAAGGGTGGATGAGATGCTAGCTCTGGTTTGGTAGAAACTTAAAGCGACCGAGCTGCTAAAAATATTCAATCTCCAAATCAACTGGTATAGCAGTGACAAGACGGTGGAAGTGGCAACGTACTCTTGTAAAGGGTGCTGGGGAAAGATGCAGACAACAACAGGCCCATACTGCTGACTTCAGGTACAGGAAGAATGCATTAAATAAGAATTTAAGGATATTACAGTTTTAACAACTAAAATTAGAAGGATGAAAAACAAAATTAATAGGATGTAATAAGATGCACTAGGAAGAAAAATCATTCCTCTTCAATCTACTAGAATTCTCTGAATGTGGCAGATGCATGGATAGGGGAGAAGGATTAGGTTTAATTATTCAGATTTTCCAAAAGTCTCTGAGAGCAAATTCCTTGACAGAGGTTATTAAGGAAACTATGTAGCTGTAAGTGAGAAGTAAGGTTCTTTCATGAATCTAGAAGCTGGCTGTCAAAGAAAATGAGTAGGTATAATACATGATCAGTTTTCTATACAGAAAAGACTGTATTGGGATTCCCTAAGGACCAAGCGTGTTTAATATATTCATCAGCTATACAGTTAAAAGAATGAACAATGACACGGCAGGATTTGCATATGACATTACCAATTGGGGGCACCGTGCTGACCTCATCTACTTTACCTTGCAGTAAAACTAAAGTGCTTTGTCTTCGCTGTACTTTTACCTTGGGGGTAGGCTCATATGCATTAGCTGCTTCCAAGTTAAAAACATACGCTTTTAGCAGAGAAGAAACGCCCTAAGAGAACATATGAAACAGCAAATGGTACAACAAAGGTATGTAGCTTCCCTCACAATTTCAGAACAAGGGGATACCCCAGGAAAGCAAAAGGCGATACATTTAAAATAGATAAAAGGCAAGCATTTAAAACAGATAATTAACCTTTGGAATTCATTGCTACAAGATGTCGCTCAAGTCAAAGTGCAAAAGGACTTAAAAAAGGATCATGATTCACAGGGTGTCTGAGAAAAATACAACAATGAAAGCAGAAGAGTAGCTCTATAGTTAAGGTTGCACTGATATTTGCATTTCAAAGAGTAGTGTATCTTGTCAGCTGTAATACTTGGATAGCAGCTTACATGTTCTTAGCACACATTATGTTCCACACTATATCTATGGGGAAGGAAAATGGAGACAAATGGGACAAGCGACTAGCCCAATGGCTAAATAATGAACAGATGAACTGGGACAAATATTTAGGAACTTCTAAAAACTGTGCTTAGTCCAGCCAAATACATTCTGAATATATGTTTTCACACGACAAAAGAATAAGGCCAGTATTTTAAAACAGAGACAGAATCACCTGGTTACCTGCTGTAAGGACAGATATACCAGAAGTCGTTTCATTCACTAATTGGCATGCTCTGATTGCTGTGCAGTGTGAAGCACTGATAACTCCAAAACTGCAAATATCAGCTTTTTAAAGGGATGTCCTCACTCCCTCTTCCACCCACCCTACTCACTGCCTCAAAGCGGAACAGTCCTCTTCTACCATGCTTGTCACAACCTGCTCCCATCTGCTTGCCTGGCCACTGAGTTGCTGATGAATGAAATCTTGCCTCATTTCCCACAAAACTGCTGGTCCAGGCACCAAACAAGGTGTCTAATGCACTCAACCAAACCGGTCCAAAAGCCAACACAAACGTGGAGCGCGCACAAACTGTGGTATTGTTGTAGCTGGGAAGACAAGAGAAGCCTTTGATACTAGAAACATGGAAAGAAGCAGCGCATACCAAGAACAGGAAGGTTGCATTCTGCCTTCCCTTGCCCCTTGAGCTGTATAAACTTTATAAGTGCAATACAATCGACACAACTATTCTATCAGCTACCCCGCTCTGCCAGGCACTTTCATGTGAATAAACAATATTTATAACTGCTCTAAGGTTGGTGCGCCCTAGGTCCCTAAGGGACAGACCAGATATCTTCTCATGTGGGCGTCACGACTGACAACAGGCATCACGAAGATGTGGATCCCCCTACTCCACTCTCCAAGCTGGGAGACGCACAAGGCACTGACAGGCGTAGGGTTAGGGTTGCCAACTCTGTTTGAATCTATTATGGGGGGTTTCCAGAACGCCAACATGCCCGCGACACAACACGAACAGGCCCGCACGCTTGCGTACATCAGTTACGGATTACAGCGCGTAGACTTTACGTCAAGAAGGCAAATGCACATTACTATTACATTTTAAAAACCTGCTGGGCTACTGTATAAATTGGATTCAACATTTAATATTTATTTTAATAATGAATGCCCTATCATTTATCTCCTGGGTGACTCCAGCAGTCTCCTGGAGATTTATAGCTAATCCCTAGAGACTCCAGGGCAACCCTGGTGCAGCTTCCTGCTGTAACTCATGGCACTTTGCAAGAACTGTGCCCTCTGACCCAACAGATGTTCGCTGCTGGGTCTGGGGCGATGGGGTATCAAGCTCCAGTTTGCAGTGGCTTTGTGTCTGCAGCCACTCTCCCCTGGCCCTGCCCCTGCCCCCACAGCTCTGGTGCCATCTTCAGAAGGAGAGGGGGAGAAGGGAGGGGAGAGAGCTCCATCTGGGGTTTGCCCAGCCTGTGCTGGAGGGTGGCACGGTGAACTGGAGCTCCCACCCAGCCCTGCTCCTGGCACACGTTAACAGACATTAATGAAGGGATACTGCTTTGAACTGCTTTTATCTGAACTCTCATCTAATGAGAGTTCAGACTGTCGCATGGTCAGGCACTTTTAAAGCTCTCTGCAACTGTGCACTTCTGTAAGGGCACAGCTGTAAAGCGCTTTCAAGGAGCCGATCACGCACCAAATGTAACTTCTGTCTACACCCACAGAAGAGGCCCTTTGGGGCTGAACTTTCTTCCTGTCAGTCAATGAGTGATTTACAGTGGATTTCAGCTCATTTGCCTCTGGGGGGCATTGCACTACTTTGGATACATGTGATCTTTATTTCTTTCCTTTCTACATCACGCATGCCACGCAAGCAGCCACTATCTGCCTCCAAGAGTCACCACCTTTTTTCCTCCTCCAGGTGAGCATGCTTATTTTCCAAATGCTTTATTAGATAAACGTCCGCCCACTGAGCTGCAGAGAGCCCAACGTTTGCACACATTTGCATTTGCAATTAAAAAAAAAAAATTAAAACTGAATTTAAGTTTAAAACCTGTAATGGCTTGAGAAAGTCTCCTGAGTGAAAAGGCAGGGGGGAGGAAGGGGGAGGCAGGTTAATGAAAGCTGTTAATTAGAGTGGAATTTTCTGCTCAATGTGTCAAGAACTAGTGAGTTATGAGTTAATCAAGTGTTCGGAGCTTCCCGTGAGAGCAATAAACCTGAAGCCTGTCAATGGAAGGAGAGGAAGGACAAGGGCAAGGCTTCCAAATTAAAGCATCTCTAATACTGCTTAAACCCAAAGGCCCAAGCTGAGAGCCTCCACAGGGAGGTCAGGATTTCACCAGTGAGAGGCCTTCTGCCACATCGCTGTTCATCTCCTTGCTTCAAGGCATTCATATATCCTATCCTCTGCCACTGCCCTGCGCCGGTTAGGATTCTACAGTCTATGGCAGATGTAAAACAGAAAAACTGTTAGTACTTGTGGTTGGTGCCTCTCAGAGCTTTCTTACAAGTCCCGCAGAAGCTCCCCCACGAAAGGTGGAGTTGAAACACGGTGGAGGGAAAAGCTGGCAAGTGACCATGAGGCCCTGAGTTCAGGCTTCTGCATTCTTCTTGCCAAAGTTACAGACAACACCTGCCTGCACTGGGCTGCAGAAGGGAAAATCACAGCAGAAACTGCCTTAAAAATGAATGAATAGAATCAGTGGGGAGAGAAGAGGGAATCAAGCCTGTCTAAAAATGAAGGGTTTCTGAAATGGAGCATTTCCCTTATTGTAATGCATCTAGGAAGGGGAAGGCAAATGATGGGTGATTTTTTTTGCCATTGAACTATGGAAAGATTTAATCTATTTTCACTCCAATTTACTCCGTGGAAGTCTAGCCTAAATGGAGTACATTCTTCTTATCTGCAACATGCTAGCCATCATTATAGCTTCTCAGTGACTGCTGAGAGAAAGCTGCAGCTGCTCTGGGATCTCTGCCATCACCCAAGAGCTTTCCCAATGGGGAAACAAAAGGAGACGATGAAGATAAATATTTATAGCTCAGGGCTACACCACACATTCACATTTATGCTAAAATCAGGATTTTTTTAAAATTAAATTTTCCAGCCTAGAGAAGCAGGGATGGATGGAGCTGGGAGGCGAGAAGGGGTGACAGAGGCATGAACCTCACACCTGCGCACCCAAAACAACCCTGGGAGAGTTGCTGACCGACTGAATGTCCTTCATCAGTCAAGGGCGCTCGTGACAGGCAATTCTGAGACATGCTAACCAGTCTCTGCAACCAAGCAAACAGGGCAGATGGAGGCCTGGGCTTGTCAAACTCTTCTATGCACTACCTGCCCCGCCGTGCAGGCTTCCATTCGGTAGCTGCAACACTGCCCCTTGCGGCGATGATCATTCAACGTGCTATAAACAAGGAGAGTGGGCTGCATTGCAGGCTGCTGTGCAGTTATAGTAAATTAGCAAAGAAACTTCCTCCGAGTTCAACAAAGGAAACTCTCAGCATTTGCCTTCATTTTAACTCATTGTCCTGCCCTGAATAGAACAGCCCAGCTCAGTGAAACAGATGCACAGCTTTGCATCGGGGTGGAGTTGCCAACATCTTCCACTGAAGTCAGGTCAATAAACATGATTTCTCCTCCCCTTCCCCTTATCCCCCTGCCTCCTCCTGATGCATTACATGGTTTTCAACGAAAGGTACTTTTCACACAAGGTGGGGCTCCCTCCACCCCACACTCCCTTCCATAATTTTAGGTGACAACTGCCTTATTTGTTGCAGAAACAACACAGGATCCTGAATTCAGGACTTGGCAGGTGAATGGAAGAGGAACAGATGTTCACTTATTTCATTGTAAAATATAATTACCCACAGTTTTGAACACTACAAATACAACATAGTCTTATTACTCCCAGGACGATGAGAAGTGGCCTCTGTGTCCTTGCTGAAGCTTTGGGCATACCTCCAAAATTCATACTTTATATTTCAACCTTTAAGGCTCCAGCACTGCTGCTAAAGTTCCTCAGGCCCACAGGCAACACAATTTTATTGCTGGCTAGGGTAGGGGTTGCTCTTGAGCATGAGGAGAGATGGGGAGTCTCTCTGGGTGCGGTGTGACCTGTGTTGTCTGCACTTCCAGGTCCTGGTGAAAAGTCAGGACTGGCTTCCACAAGGCAGCCCTGAGCAAGCATATCAGCTTCATCTACATGTCGGTGCCATCACTGATCGCCATCAGGGAATCTTTGCAGCTCCTCTTTAAACTGATTGTCCAACGTGGCATTTAGAAAAAAGGCATCCCTGGGCAGTAAAATTATGCTGGATGTTTGTGGGGTTGGGATTGGGTTGACTGCTGTCCCAAACCTGCAGCTTGATCAGCTGGGAGGGAATCATCTCAGTCCCAATTTGAGAGGAAAACTACAACCCTATCCTCCAACATAAACCCTTCCCTTGAGGTATTCATTTTTATCTGCTAAAATCAACTTGGGGCATAGTCCTCCCCTCCCAGCACCGCTTTCTTTCCAGGCAGGTGAAACAGCTAGCAACCACTGCCTCCCTCAGACAAGAGGGTGTACAGTTCACAGAAGTTTAGGGCTGGAAGGGACCTCGTGAGATCGTCGGGTCTAGCCCCCTGTTCTGGGCAGGAAAGACTGATGGGGTCATATAACCCCATCAAGGTGCGTGTCCAGTCTCCTTTTGAAGATCTCCAGGGTAGGTGCCTGCACCGCCCCCGCTAGGAGTCTAGTCCAGAGTCTGGTCACACCAACCGTGAAGAAGTTTTTCCCTATATCCAGTCTGAAACCTTCTTCTAGGAGTTTATGACCGTACAACCTAGTTTTCCTCTGGGGAGCTTTGGTGAATAGTTGTTCGCCTCGCCCCTGATACATTTATAAGCTGTCACTAAACCCCCCCCCCGATGTCTTCTCTTTTCCAAGCTGAAGTGTCTGGTGGTGCCCAGAACTGGACGCAGTACTCCAGCTGCGGCCTGACCAATGCCGAGTACAGCGGGAGGATCACTTCCTTAGTTTTGCTTGAGATGCATCCGTTGCTCTGGCCTGATCCCTAAAACACGTGAAAACTCGGTAGGACCCATTAAAAGCAGCTGCATCCCACAGATCCAAGATGCATTTCTCTCCTTGCCGAAACACTGTCTATACACACAGGAAAGCAAACAGCAAAATACCTTCACAGGCGATTTGGGGTCAGAAATTTTTCCTTTCTAACAATTAGCTCAGAGCCTGCTGTCTATTTCCTTCCACTCCGCGCAGCCAATGGGAGCCAAGGAAAGCTGAGAGGGTCAGCACCTTAATTCAGCTCTCAAATTGGCTGCTGGTTCTCCACTGCCGAGCTTCGAAGAGAGGGAGAAGAGGTTGCTGCCACAGAGTAATGAGTGCGATTACACGGCAAGCAGGCAACGGGGACGTAAGCTGGAGAGACATGTTGAAGGCAGAGAAAACATTCCTTACATTAAAACCCTTATTGTTCACCTTTTCACTAGCTCAGTGGATAATCCACCCACCTTTGAACTCCTGCCAGTAGCCACTGTGTATCATGCCAGAGAGCTTTCCTCCTATTTCAGGAATATTCCCTGTACGTACAGCTCGGAGCTTCTTGCTTCTGAGTTGGACTCCAGGGACGAGGAGTTTTTGAGGGCGCTCTCGATACCCCTCCCTGCTCTAGTGAAAATGTGACAGACTATTATAGGTGCATTTCACCAGCGCAAGGATACTGGTGCAAGCTTCGCTGTTGAAGAATAAATTCTTGGAAAAGGAAGAGGAAAGGAATGAGGAGGCCAGGAAATGCAGTGAGTCTTGGTGTAAGCACTTCCCCAGCCCTGAAGGTGGAGAGAAAAAAAATGGCTTCTGGTTAGGTCAATGCTCACTCATCTCAATGGAATAAACCCTCCCAAGTCCATTTCTGCGGGTAGATGAAGCAACACCTTCCAGACTCTGCACGGATGAAGACTCTTCTTGACATGAAAGAAAGGTGATGCACCTGTAACTTAAGTCCTTAAATTGCCTTGCAGGCAAGAAAGTGCGATTCCCTGAACGCTGTGTCTGTATAGTACTCTGAAGAAGGGGGCAAGTAGGAAAAGAGTGTGCAACGCTGCAGAGGAAACAGACTCCAGGTACAAGGTGAGTGACCTCTCTTTTTCCTTTGAAAATTGTCTTTGCAAATCTTCACTCTGGAAAAATTAGCTAGCAGCAACAAACAAAGGCATGGACTGCCCTCCCAAATGGACACTGGATCCAGCCCCAGGTTGAGGGATCTGTTGCATAAAAATATGAGGACAGCAACAATTAGCAACTTTACAGATCTCAGTGGCAGAAATTCAGTAAACCTTTTATAGATGCTGCCTTAGAACTATCCATGTGCCTTACAGCAGAGGTACCCAACCATCGGGCCGTGGCAGGTTGGCTGCCAGGTCATGGCACGCGTCCCCCGCTCGGCCCCCAGTCCATCCACCGAGGTGAGCAGCTTCCACCGCCGGCAGCAATGTGTGGGGTTAAAGCGGGGGGGCGGAGCAGCCCTGGGAGGGAGGCAGCCAGCTCTGCCACTCCCGTGCCGGTCCGCGGCACAAAAAGGTTGGGAACCACTTCCTTATAGTCTTCTTTCAAGGCGCTCCATGCAAGCCCACGGCAAGTCAGGGCACAGGGCAATATACTGTACTGCTAATTTAACATCAATAAGTTGATCTGAATCCCATCAGTGACACCATCCTTGCCATCACCTCCTTGCTTCCTCCTTGTTAACGCAGCTGTTAGGTGCCTGCCAGCGTGCTAAAATCCAATGTGTAAAGTAACACAGAAAAATACATATCATTATCCTCCGTCATGTCAGACCGTCCATTGCTTGTTCCTTTTGTTTTTCTCCTTTCAATTTTTCATTTAGTCTTTCCCATCTCTCCACATTCTCCCTCTCTTCAGCCTGTTTGTCTCTCTCTCCTACTAGCTATTCCCATGTCCCAGGTCACCACAGTGTTCCCCTTCTTCTCTGTTGCCCTTTTCCCCGTCCTCTCTTTCACTTACCTGTGGTTCTCTACAGTTTGGGTTATTTATTCAGCACGAACCTACAGGCTTTTATGCAAAGCTCCTCAGAGTTATACAAGTACTGCCATAACTGTTGTGGGGTATGGAAAAAATTTAATTAACCAAATTAAGCAAAAATCACAGTCTTGTTACCAGCTGAAGAAATGAGCACTTTTTTTTTTTTTTTAGCAGTCTGTTTCCCTCTTCCCCACAGATCCACTTAGTAGGTTTAGGACAAAGTCAGATTCAAAAGTAGGTTTGGGAATTTGGGACATAGGCACAATAATCTTCTGGGCAAACAGAGCTCAACAGGTTCGTTTCAGCCTTTGCTACAGAAATAAAGCCAGGGACTATTTGCAAAAATGTAGCATCTTCAGGATCTGTCCACTTCCTGTTCCCAGGAGAGAAGTATCTCTTCCTTACAAAATACAGGCTACCCTGGAAACAATCGGTCCTTGATAAGCTGTCATTAATATTCCTCTCATTTCCTCTGAAACAGCGTTTCTTGCCTTAAGGTCAAATAGAAACTCTCCTTCTCACGCTGGCAGCAAAAGACTTTGCAGCAGTCGAGAGTCGGGGCCAGGCAGACCATGTTGTCTCTTCCAGCATTTATTTGTACCATTTAACAACAGACCTTCAATTATCACAGCACACAAGCGTAAAACTTGCTCAAGTGGAAACATTCAGCTATTTCTAACCTTGCCTTCGGTCCCCTTCTTGCTTCTCCCCCCAAAGCCATCTAAAATAATATTCTGTGAAGTCTGCATAGCACAAAACTAAACAACAAATGACTAATGCTGTAATGAAATACATGCATCTCCATCAACACTGAACTAAGACCATGACTTCTCAGGGAACAGGGCACTGGTACACATCACTCACAGCAAGTACCCTACTGAGGTGTCGGGGCACAGAGCATTTCTCAAGAAGCCAGGACATTTCCCTCTGCGACCTTTAGTCTTTATTTTTTCGGACCGTCTTCCATGGAACTGCCTGTATATTCTTAGGGATTAACATGAAAAACCCTCTCTTGGACTCCACCTGCCAGAAAACAAAAAGACTCTTGGAAATACATGACAACAAGGAAGTGACAGGACAGAATCCCATCCCTGCTGAGCCAAATTGCAAGTCTGGTAATTCTGTTTTCTTCCTGCTG